>NC_051282.1:9754606-10354606 GCF_015220745.1 Sebastes umbrosus | reverse complement strand
ATTTCCTTTCTGCTTGCTTGAGTTTTGCTCCTGCTTGTCATAACACTTTGTGGATACTTTCACAATCTCATCGGGGCTGATTCCTGAAAATCAGACACAAGCACACACACAGAAATACTCATTTTAAGAGAAACAATACAGGCTATTGCTACACTTCTTCAGTGTTTTAATATTTTTATTAAAGCGATTCTATTATTTGCAGTGTCCAGAGTCTGATAGACTGCACCTGTGTCTCGCTGCACCCTCCAGGTTTTGAGCTCTATGACTGAGTGGGCATAATAGCAGCTGTCCTCTCTCTGGCAGCCGTACCGGATGGCTTGGCGGCACAGATCCAAGTTGCACAGGACGCCAAGAGGTCGGACCTTTCTGTAGTTCACGCTGTGGGTCTTCATCACAAACGCCAAACACCTGACGGGCACAGAGGGAGAAATCAAAGTGTGTTTAAGATAGAGAGGAAAGACATGAGAAGAGAAGAGCGTATGAGTGAAATGAGCGAGGGAACGAGGATGAAGACACGTATGTTGTAAACGCGCTCACTTATTGGCATCGAAGGTGTGGTGAGCATCCAAGTTAGAGCAGATGGTGTGATTGTCTCTACAGCGCTTACTGATGATTCTAGGTTTACTGTCATAGCATTCCTAGAATCAAAAGAAAGAACAGAAAGGAACAAACAGACAGACAGATTAAGAGATGACCGTCTCAACAAATGATTCATGAATAGAAATGAATAAATCTATTATGATACAACAAAATGCTGAGTAAATGTTCCAGACAGACAGGCATATGAAGAATAAAAACATAGATACAGTAGTGTGTAGAGTCACATGCATGCTTCAAGACAGAACAAACACTGGAAACTGGTACTTCTTAGTCAGTTTCCAGTGTTTTAATACACAATACAACTGGGATTGGAGTTTGTGCTCAGTAACAGTTAAATAAATACAATTTGTATTTCAATCAATAAATAAAATTATAAATATATAAGTACATAAATACATTTTTAAAAATCAGGACATTTACACACATTTCTATACATCTAAATATACTTATTTTTGTATTTCTACTTTTATTTATTTATATTTTTTGTATGTAACTAAGGTCAGTGGTCCTAACCTAACAACTGTAACACACTAATGTCCTGCTTTACAGGGAGGTTACTACAACCTAGTTACCGGATTGTCATACAAAAACAGAAGAAAAAAAAAACAGATATAAAAGTATAAATGTAGAATACAAAAATAAATAAAATATAGAAACAGACACACAAATAAAAGTAGAAATACATAAATAAATATGTTACTGTTATTTATTTCCTGATTAATAACCCACATTTATTTATTCATTCATTTATTATGCATTTAATTAGTTGTTTATTCTTTTATTTATTTAAATATTTATTAACTTTATCTCTGTATTTATTCCAGCATTTATGCAAGTGTTTATTTATTGAGGAATAAGTCATGTTTTGACCTCCATAATTTAAGGAAGACCTGAGCACATAAAACAAATTTAGATTAGATTTAGACAAATTAAATTTTTCAATTTTCAAAACATATTACAGGATAGAGAACATTCTTAAATGTAATATACATATATCAGAATATAGTAAACAACAAGATTTATAAAACAAATACATAAATCAACAAATAAATAGATATATAATTAAGCAAAACAAACATGAGTTGAGAATTGAAACCGTGTTTGTATAATAATAATAATAATAATTATTATTATATAAACTGTACAGGAGCACTAACCTGACAGAGGAACATGAACATGCCCTTGTGTTCATGCAGGAGGCGGATGATGTTGTTTACAGGGTCCAGTTTGAAACCTCCCGTTTCAAAGAGTAGGTTTCTGTCCAGCGTCCCCTTCCTCTCTTCTGTCCAAACGTCGATCTCTAGCTGGTTGTAGGCAAACGTGCATTTCTCTCCGAACTTACACACGCCCAAATCCCCGGACTTCAGCAGCTCTGACATGTAAGAAAATACAGAGCTTATTCAATCACACATCCACGGGCGTGGGGCATAAACACAGTCACGTTAATCACTCATTGTTTTTAATTACAAGTTCCCTCCTTAATCTGTGAAAACATATGCCATCAACGGTTCCTTCACATTCAACTGTTTCTGACAAATCAAAGTGGCAGAGAGTTGCCTTGTTCGCATTGGGAAAATGTAAACACCTTCCCCAAAATGACCAAGTCCTATCATATACAACTGCCTTCCCTGACACTACCGCAAAATATGATGAAACTCAAAGAGATGGTCACATGGTTAAAGGAAGACAACACCATGGAGCGAATATTGGTGACTTCAGCTTTACATTCTGATCTGAACTCTGACCTGAGAGACTGAAACGGCCCTGCGAAGGCTTAAGGACGACACTAATGGTAAAGTGAGTGACAAATGCTCAATTTACGACAGGATGGGCCTCCTCGAACTGACCTGGATTTCTACAACCCCCAACAAAACCACAATGTGGTCTGCTCAGTCACACACAAAGGACAAAGGAACTGACTGTTCAATGCAAAATTAAAATAAATGTACATTAATGGATTGCTATGTTTACCAAACATATAGAAAATTTTGCAAGTTTTTTCATTTTCAACATGCTGATTTTGACGCAGGAACCATCGACACTGAAACAGGAACTGGTTACACATCCCCATGAGATAAAGATGGGACGTTTGGTATTTGCAGGGAACAAATTGGACAAATTTCACAGGATAAATGAAAACTTTGACCTGAATGTGGCACTAAATGAAAGTTAGAGGATCACCAAAAGTCATTAAGATCCATCCTCTGGGCATCATGTATATGTGTAGATGTTTTAGTATTTCAGTCTGGACCAATTGAATTATTGTCGTTGAGGACCCCCTTGAGGACAAGGTGGCACATTTCAAGGGGTTATTCCTAATAAGGAATTTCCGACTGTGTCCATTGACTGAAGTCCATCCCTGTTGACGTCATCAAGTTCAGTCTTATTGTTTAGATCTGACACACGATATAAAGGGAAGTGTTTTATGCAAATGTACTGTAATTAGGTTCTTTTCGACCACTCGGAGACACACACAAAACAAAACACACTATGTAGTCCTGATACATGACTTTCAACCACAATAACAAGCAGTGAACAATGAATGCCAACAGACAATTCACCAGAAGAGATCCTGAGATCCTTACCCCTGCAAAGTACAAACGGCCCACTGAAGAAACTCCAGTTGGGAATCTGTCGCACTCTGGTCCACTCCGAAGGATGACCTGCCTTTCGTCTACACAACAGAATGTCTTGCTTACAGCTGTGGACCAGGTCTGGCTTGTGAACAAATGTATATATCCCTTGACCTGAAAACGAAAGGGGGCAGGGTTATTTGTAAAAGTTGAAGATATTCAATAGGACAAAAACGTAGGAGTAGGAGTCACCACAAGACATAGTTTGTTTTCTCCACTGATGTATTCTGTACAGATTTTTAAATTTTGCCCTTTTCTGCAATATTAAAAGGGATAGTTTGGGTGTTTTGAAGTGGGGTTGTATGAGGTAGTTATCTGTAGCCAGTGTATTACCTACAGTAGATGGCGGTCAACACGCCCCCAGTTTGGAGACACAGACAGAAGTTACTGCACAGGAGCAATACAATGTACTGTTGTGGACGGGGCGGCAGCAAAACGTATTTTAGCCACCTAAAAGAAAGGCCCACCTGAAAAATCGTTATCAGTTTGAGTGTACTCTATATTTAGAATATTTTCATCACTTAACCTTGCTGTCAGACAGCCCTTTCCGACGGGGAACTGAAGCCGTTGTATCCATGTATGCACTTGCCAAAGCCACAAAATTCCATTGAAAAAAACATTAATTTGACCTTGCATAACACAGGGTTGCTGGTGTACCGCTGCCTTGATCGGTTATTTTGTTTGAGTTATTGTGTGACTTTGGTGAATCGTAAATAACCAAAGTCACACAATAACACAAACAATCTAACCGATCAAGGCAGTGGTAGACCAGAAGCTCTGTGTTATGCAGGGTACAATTTATGTATTTTTTTCAATGGAGTCTGATTGCTTTGGCAAGAGCATAGATAACAGTTTCAGTTCCCCATCAGAACATAGACTGTAGAGCTGTCTCACAGCAAGGTTACCCACTGAAAATATTCTCAATATAGCTTACACTTAAACTGATATTGATTTTTTAAGGTGGGCCTTTCTTTTAGGTGACTAAAATACGTTTTGCTGCCGGCCCCCTTCCACAGCAGTACATTGTCTTGCTTCCATGCTGGCACTCCTGTCTGTTTGTCCACACTGGGGGTGTGCCGACATTCATCTACTGTAGGTAATACACCAACTATGGATTAAGTACCTCATACAACCCCATGCTTAAGGGTGCAGCTGAAATCACAAGTTCCTTTCAAGCTCAAAACAGGGAATATTAAAAGGACATTAACCTGCCTGGATAGTAAAACCATCAACAGGATCATTGTTATTTCTGGCTACACTACAGTTAGTTTGAGACATGAATGGACCTCTGACGTACCTTGACGAGGAAAACAAGCGGAGCAGGCCTGCAGGAACTCATGGGTGGAGGACAGCGGGTTAGAGACTGCAACCGGCGCTTGGTTATTCTTCTCCTTTGTTGCCACGGCAAGAATAAGATTTCAGTTAATGCTGAGAAAACGGATAACAATAGAGCAGGTACTGTATCACAAGCCAGATAACCAGTCTTACTTTGTAGTTATTCTTTGGAGATCGTATTACTGGAGCTGCAGCAGTGGGAGGGACTGTGATATCTGAGGAGCAATGAGAGGAAATAAATGACAAATTATGCTTATCCTTTCTAATTCAAATTATCAGATTTTTTTTCATTTTAAAAACGGCGTACTTTCACTTTGTAAGGGCTCTAAAAGTTTTCAAATGAAACAATGTGAGAACAAAAACAAACATCACTCTTCAATTGATCTGCTATTTGCTGTTATAACCTCTAAAAGAACAGGACAAACACCTGCTTTGCCAATAATATAATAAGTTCCCAAGAAATCATAATCACCAGTTGAGCTGAAATCGGAGAGCGTGTCCAGGCCTGCTCTCCCGGTGGAGATTGCAGGCAAAGTTGCAGCAACACCTTCCACTGAGGGAAACAAATCCAGGACATCAAGAAAGTCGAGTGGCTCCACAGCTTTCACACCAATTTTAGGGACTTCACCGCTCTGACCACCTGGATCAGAGACGGTCTCTAGTTCATCTAGCAAATCATCAAGGGACTCAATCCCATCAGCAGCACTTGGAGCCGTATCCAAGAGGTCATCCAGGGAATCGAGGCCATCCAGAGTATCCAGCGCCGAGGAGGTCAGTGCTAAGTTTGGAGCACCTGTGGCACCTCCAATTCCAAGGTTCAAGAGGTCATCAAGGGCATCCAGTGTTCCAGTTGTGGTGTTGCACCCACCACCTGAAAAGAAGTCCAGGGAGTTGAGCTTGCTGATTGCCGAGCTGAAGAAGGCCGGGGGGAGCTGGGGTGTTGGGGCGGGCAGGACAGAAGGAACTGTGCGTTCGCAGTTGGAGGTCCTGCTGGGGACTGAGAATGCTGGCCTGGTGGGGGTCTGGAAAACATGGAGAAAGAAACTGGAGTGAAAAAAAGGGAAATGGGACAGAATGTAAAAAATGTAATGCTCAATTTCATGATTACATTTGAAGGTTTTGATGGATGTTGGCAATATCAACATGATTCTGAAATGTTTATTTATGACAAATCACCCATACTTAAAGCTGCACTAATCAATATTATTACATAAACAATGGATCAAATTAGTGTAATGTGAAAGGGGACACTCGTAGTGATTATCTCCCGACTGTAGTTTCCCTCAGGTTATCGTTTTGTTTTTACAGCC
Source organism: Sebastes umbrosus (assembly GCF_015220745.1). Taxonomy (NCBI): domain Eukaryota; kingdom Metazoa; phylum Chordata; class Actinopteri; order Perciformes; family Sebastidae; genus Sebastes; species Sebastes umbrosus. The sequence goes on along the minus strand of NC_051282.1, from coordinate 10,348,728 downwards.
CACAAACTCTCATCAGTATTGTTTCTAGCCGTGGTAGACAGCTGTTTCCAGTGGAAAGGTTCTGATAAACCCGCTCTTCACTACCCGACCAGCACCAAATGGCAGACAGACAATGTTAGCAACTAGCTGGTGAAGAAAGTGGAACATCTAGCTGCTTAAGAGACAGATATTTCCCTCAGGAGTTGGTGGAGACCAGTGGGAAACCTCCGGGTCTGAGAAGTGAACCCAGTGTGGAAGTGCTTTAAACTTGCATTCTTTCTAATAGCCATCAGGGGGCGACTCATCTGGTTGCAAAAAGAAGTCTGTTTGTATAGAAGTCTATGAGAATATGATCCTACTTCTCACTTGATTTATTACCTCAGTAAACATTGTAAACATGAGTTTATGGTCTCAATCTCTAGTTTCAAGTCTTCTTCAATACAGCATGATGTTCATTTAGTAAGTTATGGTCCCATTTAGAGTCAAATAAACCATAAAGCAGGGGATGCTTTAGGGCGTGGCTACTTTGTGATTGACAGGTCGCTACCACGGCGTTGTCCGGTCTGGGAGTTGTCCGTGTTTTCGTCTTACAACTTTAACCCTTTCACAGTGTGTTTTCACTTCATGAAAGTTAATTGTAACATTTTGGTCGCCTAAAAATGAGTGTTATTCAGTGTTCAGGTGTACTTAGCTCCACCCTCTGTGTCACTTCTGGTTACATAAACCAAGATGGTGAATGCAGAACTCAAGGCTTCAAAACGGCAGTCGACAAACCAACTGACCATGTCCACCAGTCACTGCTGGATGTGTAAATAGGCATCTAACATACTAGCATATCAACTTCTGCAACAACTGACCTCTCTTTTCTTTCCCTACTGAACATATTTTTTTCCAATGAAAAAATACAAAAGTTAATTTACTGGTCTGTAAGGACAAACCCAGCACAAACACAGATCTCACCTCAGTTGGGTCTTGCTCGTTGGGGAAGCAGTCGAGCAGGCTGTCCAAGTCGTCTCCCATCAGCTCCGAGTCCTCCATGTCAGGTATTGAGGAGACAGCAGGTTGGCGGCAGCTGGGAGCTGGGGAGGCAATGGGGGACTGAGGCATGCTGGGAAAACTGACTGAAAAGAAGCGGTAGGGAATTCATTTAGATTTTACTTGTAATATGTTTTGTACACATATTTCAAGAACTTAAATCAATGAAAACAGATGTGGAGACAAACATGTTGCCTGTATTATCAATGCAACACAATTCTGATCAAGTAAAAGTGAAGAATTCCCACCTGGTGCAAGGCCACTCAGAGGATTAATACCATTTCCAACAGGAGCACCAGACACCTGGAAGTGAGAAGGGGAAAAAAGCATATGTAGTATAATGAAGCACATATAAAACAAGGCAAAAGTGAGCATGACTCACATACCCCCCAATCACTGCTTGACCCCTGCTAAAGTAGGGCCAAAGGTTTTGCCCTTTTGGAAAAATTTCGAAAATTTTGGACACCCTGGACTTCTGACCCCTAAAAGGCACAACCAGACCACACTGTCAACCATTATACCAAATTTGAAGTTCCAAAGTTAAACAGTTTCCGAGTTCTACTCGCCTACTTCTCACTTGATTCATTACCTCAGTAAACATTCAAAACATGAGTTTATGGTCTCAATCTCTAGTTTCAAGTCTTCTTCAATACAGCATGATGTTTATTTAGTAAATTATGGTCCCATTTAGAGTTACAGTTTTATAGACCATAAAGCAGGGTATGCTTTAGGGCGTGGCTACTTTGTGATTGACAGGTCGCTACCACGGCGTTGTCCGGTCTGGGAGTTGTCCGTGTTTTTGTTTTACAACTTTAACTCTTTCACTGTGTGTTTTCACTTCATGAAAGTTAACTGTAACATTTTGGTCACCTAAAAATGTCTTATTTAGCGTTTGGTTGTACTTAGCTCCACCCTCTCGTGTCACTACTGGTTGCAAAAAAACAAGATGCCGACGGCCAAAAAAACAAGTTGGCGACAGCCAAAATGCCGAACTCAAGGCTTCAAAACAGAACTCCACAAAACAAAGGATGACGTCACAGTGACTACGCCCACTCCTTTTATACTGTCTATGGTAAAGGCTCAACAAAAATATATATGCAAAACATGCATCACTGATTCTGTGATACTAAATCTCAGAGGTTTTCTCATTTAAGAAACTAAAATGTTAGTAAATATTATGAATTGGAACTTTGTACAAATCTTTTTTTTTTTTTTTTCTAAGGTGAATGTTAGAGATAATGTGGAACTTGCCTTGATGGCTTCAGTCTTGTTTCCATTTGTTACACCTCTCGTGATAAGTCCTCCTTCCTGGGAAAGACATGATAACAGACTGAATATGAGACACAAATCTGCATCAACTGGAATCTGCAATCTTGTCTGAATTAGAGTTTGGCAACAGAAAAATCTCTGATGGTTGACATATATCGTCATGATATATGTCAACCATCAGAGATTTTTCTGTCGTACTATGGTAACCATTTCTTTAAAATCTCTGGATGCAACTACCCCATTGCATTGCATATTTACTCAACAAACTTTTAGCATCAATGTGACTTTTACGGTATTTAATTCACTGGATAATCAAGAATGTTTTTTTTAGCCAAATAACTTTTCAAGTCATGATGTAAATATATCGTTATCACAATATGAAATTACTTACCGTGATATAAGATTTTATCCATGCCCACCCCTAGACTGCATCCTATCTGACCATGACAGAGCTGAAGACTGAGAAAATCCTTTACTATTATCCATTTGCATTCCTCAGTGAACAAAATCTAAACAATAATCACTTTACCAACCTTTGCGCCGACGTATGGTTTCCGATTTTTGAGTCCCAGATGGATGGCCAGCTCCTGTGCGAGCTCATTCACTTGTTTGTCCTGTTAAGAGTTAAACAGAAAAAAAGAAAAAAATCAATACATTGCACAAGTTACACATCTGTGTAATCTACCATGTCGTGTAGCCCGTTTATTATCATCTTGGAACTTATCGCGTGTTGTGTATTGCATTTACTGTTCATTTAACCAATGCTAAAAAGAGACACCTTAAAATTTTACACATTTTAGCATTTCTCCAATCCACAAGATAAGAGATAATTATCCTTTTGGTTTTATCAAAAAGTTTAAGAATCAAGGCTAAGGGTCTAAAGCTGCTAGTGGCTTTGTGAGGCTGTCAAGTGGTTAAGTTGTGATAACACCGCTGCTAAGCAACGGCAATATTAACGTTACTGTCGGCATCTAGAAGCCACAGAGGCTAACAATTTGGTAACATAATGCAGTAAATGCAAAGACATAATGACAGGAGACCGATGAGGCCGTTGGGAATATCAACATTTTCCTCAGATATATTATGAAATTACGAAGAAAAACAATATACGACTAAAATTACAATATATTCACTTATTATGTATCGAAAAATGAGCTTCCATGGCCTCCGCTATTTCTGACAACGTCGACAAACACGTGAACTCTGAACTTTCAGAAGCTTTCCACTTACGAGGTTGTGAATACCACAAGAGGGGGGCGTTCATATGGACTCCTCTCGTGAACACGTCCCCATTTGAAGGCACCATTACTTCTACAGGTATTTAGACTGCTAGCGTGGCTATAAATCTAAGTAAGTGGACCTTGTGATGATTTTTTTCGAGGCCAAGAATGAACCTTTCAGCTGAAATCATTTTCTTTGCTTCTTACAAGAGCTCAATTTACACAATTGTCTCTTTCCTTTACCAGACGAGTAACGAGCAGACAGTCCGTGGTGCAGTTGTAGGCCTCCTTGTACTTCCCGAGCTCCTTCAAACAAAGTGCCTTCCTGTACAGCGCCCTGCGGCTTTCCTTACACACTTTCAGAGCTCTGTCGCAGTCCTCCCCGCCTTGCTCATATTCACCCTGTGGGAGACATGAAAGAGAGGTGAAAGAAAAAGACATGGTTAGAGGAGTCACAATCAGATCGGTACGGCGTTTTTAGAAGCAGAGCTCAGGTGTGAATGATGGGGAGGACAGAAAAGCCTCCTTTGTTGAAGAAGTCATACACTGAGTTTAGTCCAAACTCTGTGATGTGTTAATAACTGTAGGAATGTGTGTGGGCACCACTGTCAAGGACACTAGATGTTTCTGAACTGCAGGTTCTCTTAATACCTTTTCTTCTCATCACCTTATTAACATTATCTAAAGTTTAAATAAACTTATATAATCTGATTTACTGCATTGTTTCGCCTGAACGGACATGTAAAGGGTATTTATTTCTTCTGTGTTTCCAACATTATTTGTCACTTGCAATACATCAGACTGCTGCTGAGCTGATCATTGTACTGTAGGTCAAAGGTTTTGGTTTTCCCCGATTCCAGCATTGAATTCAATATTGAAATTTAATACTAATATTAGGACTATCAGCTAAATATACTAGATTAGGATTAAGGGTGTAAATCACAAGTTTCATCACGATGACATTATATCGATTCTTTGGACAATGAATCAATATTTGCTGATATCACAAACTCTGCCACGATACGATTTTGATTCAATTCAATTCAGGGGCCTGCGATCGATATGAGACAACACCATATGCCTATTCAACACAATCAGTTACATTTATATAAATGCACAAAAGGCAACTAAAATATGATTCGACAATTCTAATACTTAATATCTTAAAAATGATACTGTATGTATTGATGTTTTCACTTTGCATTGATGATATTGGATCGTTGATCTAGTAATCGATATATCGATCCAGATCGATGTATCTTTACACCCCTACTATGGATAAAACTAGACATCTGATTTTTACATTTTTATCTCCAACATAAGTATAATTTGTACTAAAGCAGACATCACGAAAATGTTGTCATTTTCTTTTTTTTTTTCATGAGTGCGGATATGGAAGTATCTTTGTTGACAGTCAGTCAACAATGGGCTTGGCTGGATGATTGAGGACACCTGCATGCCATAGACCTTTGAACAGCCACATTAACCCTTAACTGCCTCAGTCGGATGGGACAGTCTGAAAATGACCAGATATGGATTTCATTATTAGTTAAAACTACTTATATTTCAAAAGTAATATAGGCGTTATCTTTTTATGTATAAAGTACTCCCAAAACACCCATCTTAATTTATAGACCCCAAAATTATCTTATCAAGAGTTTATTGCCATGCTAGCTACTACTTACTTACTTACTACTACTTAGACACAGCAGGGCTTTGAGCTTAATTCTAACGTCAGCATGCCAACATGCTTTTGTGACGATGCCAACATGTTGCTATTGTTGTCATTGTAAGCATTATACATAAAGCTATAGATTACGGGATTATTACAGTTATTACAATTATTCCTGAAGGGGGGACATGAATATCCCGACCAAATTTCACAGCAATGCATCCAAAAGCTGACACATCACTCTAAATCACAATATAGCAACCTCATGGTGGTGCTAGAGCAAAAGTCAGGGGATCATCAAATCATTAGGACTCATCCTCTAGGGACCATGAGAGTCTGCACAAACTTAATGGCAATCTATACAATAGTTGTGTTATTTCAGTCTGGTCCTGTGGAGAAAACTGTAATTCAGCTGTGGAAGGAATGTGTACTAGTCATGTTATCTTGCTATGAATTATTATCCTATGATCACTGCTTTGTATGCTACCCTAAGATTTACTCCTGAGTTCTCCCAGATATGCCTTGGCCTTCCCTTGAACTCATGCTAACAACCTCCCTATGACTCCCCCGCTCTCACAGCATTCATCTATTGCCTTGGTGTTGGTGGGTGCAATCCCCTGCATTGGGTTATATGTGAGCTTTCCTCTGCTGCATAATAATAAACTACGTATAACTTAAGTTGCGGGAGGTTGAATAATTATTTCGACCCGTCATCATTATGGGTTGTTGATCCACTTTTAACCGGCTCCACAACTGACTGACTCACGCACAGATCAGGTTTGGGTGTGGAAAAACTTTTGTCACTAGTCTTAGTCACAGCTGCATGTATTTTGAAGAACAGCTGTCTACATCTTCACCGGTGTCTCGTCAACACACAGGACCAGCTGGTGTATCTCACCATGCTGTGGTAGGCAGCAGCCCGGTTGACATACAGGCTCTCCAGCAAAGCTTCAGGGATCTGGATCTCCTCCGCTGCGGCATAGTGTGAGACATTTAAGCCTTCAGTGAACTCTCTCACTGCCTGCTCCCAGTCTCTGTCTTTGAACGAGGCGTTGCCCTCTTCGAGCAGGTTGCACACTAACCGGGTCAGGAAGTCCTGGGAGGAGGGAAAGAAAGAAGGGAATAAGACACTAGTGGTGTGTCCCAAAAACTTTGGGACTAAAGTAGTCACACCCCACAGCTTTTATGAATGATTTTATATTCTGGGCCATGGTCACATTACACATTTGCATGCACAGTAAGCATTGTTGCTTCAAAAAGATCACTACGTACTGCAGCTGCCCTTACAAAATATGTATAGTTGCATGCAGTACGCATTCACATGGGACATATACTTTGTCATAACATTGCATCTTTAAATGTGACCCTCTTGCTCATATATCTGCTGTGCTGAAGATTATGGGTCAGAATAGCAAGAAAAGCATGCTGGCTTGCATACTGCAAAATGTGACCAGATGTAGTAGGACATTGAGGTATTTTTGGCATACTGCATTTGACATACTATGTATTGGGACACACTAGATATTTTTCTGGCATACTAAAGTACAGCTGAGCAGAGGCTAATGGGAATGTCAGGAAAGGTGAGTGGATCACCAAAGTCATTAGGATACATCGTCTGGAGACCATGAATGTCGTACACAATTTGATGCCCATCAAACAATTTTAAAAGGCATGTCACTTAAAAACAAGAATACCAACCGTATGGTGGTTCTAGAGGAAATGTCAGTAGCATTCATCCTCTGGGGACAATTAATGTCTATGCAAAATGTCATGGCAATCTATCCAATAGTTGTTGGTTGTGCGAACGGGAGGAATAATTACAGCGACCAGTATCTCTTTGAAAGTGCGTATTGTGAGTATTAAAGGGGACCTATTATGGTTTGGTGTTTTTTTTTCCCCTTTCCTATAGTGTGTTATATAGTTTTTTGTGCATGTAAAAGATCTGCACGGACTGGGAGATGTTTAGGACCGCCACTGACAGTCTGGACGAGTATGCAGAGGCTGTGACGTCGTATATCAGCTTCTGTGAGGACAGCTGTATACCGACGCGCACCAGGGTTCACTATAACAACGAGAAGCCCTGGTTCACAGCCAAACTCAAACAGCTTTGTTTGGTTAAGGAAGAGGCATTTAGGAGTGGTGACAGGGAGGGCTTTAAAGAGGCTAAATACGCGTTTGGCAAGGCGGTGAGGGAGGCCAAACGGCAGTATTCAGAGAAACTACAGGAGCAGTTCTCAGCCAACGACTCAGCCTCAGTCTGGAAAGGGCTGAGGCAGATCACAAACTATAAGCCCAAACTGTCCCACTCCACGAATGACCTCCGACTGGCAAATGAGCTGAATGAGTTCTACTGCAGATTCGACAGACAAAGTGCCAGTCCTGACTACATCTCCTCTCCCCCCAGCCATCAGCCACCAGCAGTTAACACTGTTAACACCAGCCCCCCCCAGCTTTCTCCACAAGCACCGAGCCTGTGCACACCCCTACCCCCCTTCACACCTCTGTCCATCAAAGAGGGGGAAGTCAACAGGCTCTTCAAAGGACAAAACCCCCGCAAGGCAGCCGGCCCAGACGCTGTCTCACCTGCAACCCTGAAACACTGTGCAGACCAGTTGTCTCCAGTGTTTACAGGGATTTTCAACACATCACTGGAAATCTGCAGGGTGCCGGCCTGCTTCAAAGCCTCCACCATCATCCCGGTCCCCAAGAAGCCAAGGATCACAGGTCTTCAGGACTACAGACCCGTCGCCCTGACCTCCGTTATAATGAAGACCTTTGAACGCCTTGTGCTCCACCACCTAAAGACTATCACCAACCCCCTGCTGGACCCACTGCAGTTCGCCTACAGAGCCAACAGGTCTGTAGACGACGCCTGGCAATAAACACCTTTCTGATTCTGATTCTGATCTGCAAAGTTACAAAGCCCAAAGTACACGCCAAAGGGAGTTACTCTCCTCCACAGAAACACTGCTCCTGAACTGACTGAAACACCTCGCTTGAAGTTGTCGTATCTTTCCTGCGACAGTGCTGTTGAAGTGATGAGAAAGGATGCTCCGCGGACACTGTTCTTGCTGGTATAATAGAGTTTATTACAAACAAGCAACAAATGTCATAACGAACGTCTAGAGCGTCCGGAGGTCTCAAGTCAAATCTGAAAGTCCTGCACTTCGGGGCTCTCGCGCCTCATGACAATGAATGGCTCCTTTATCCTATATGTTATCCCCCAGCCCCCGGTCATATCTCATGACCATGTCTCCCTCATGATTCTTACTCATATGTTTTACCCTTAGGGGCCTCGTGGACTTGTACAAGAGGTGAAAATATACCACATATTCCTACATTTTCTTCCGTAACTTGGTGATGTCACCAAGTAACACATTTGCATAACGGCTAGTTTGGCACACCCTCAAACAAAGCTATTTAGAGCGGAGCGAGAGCAAAGTCCGATCAGTTGACCAATCATAACAGAGTGGGCCAGCTGACCAATCAGAGCAGACTGGGCTTTTCAGGGGGCAGGGGCTTAAACAGAGCGTTTCAGACAGAAGGTGTTAAGAGGAGCTGCAGCACAGCCTGCATGAGAAAAGTAAAGCGTTTTTTTGAACATTAAAGCTTGTAAACATGTTCTAGTAGAAACCCAAAATACAAGTACGTACTTGGAAATTAGCAAAATATGTCCTCTTTAAGACAGACTAGAAATTAATTTGAAGCTCAACACTGCCTCCAAAGAAGAGAATGGACAAAATATGTGAATAAAGTGCCCAGTCCTTGATTTTACATGCAGCGAGGAATAAACAGAAAGATGTTAAGAGGAGAGAGAGGAGAGAGAGGATTTTTAAGGGAGAAACGAAACAGAAAGCACAGTGGCTTGTGACTTCAGCAACAACTTATGACCAAGTAGATCTTAACATGCATAAAAACCCAGAGTGCAAGAGTAAAGAGACAGACATAATATACATAATATATTGTGTATATATATATAATAACAGCTGGTACCTGGTAGCCCTCAGGATCTGGATAAGCCAGAGAAGACCTAGAACACAAGATATAAACATGCTTAGAAAAGTACAACTTGTTATAGAGGATATGAGTCATTCAGGATCATGGTAGGTTTCACTTTCTGTCACTCAAATAACACAAAGCATCTCACTGTATAAATGTCAGAGATCTGCTTATCTCCTCCTTGCGTTTGTGTCTGGAAGGCTCCATGCTGGTTCCCTGGGGAGAAGACAAACAAGTGGGTTTAGTAGCAAAGACTGACTGGTGTTGTTTTGATAGTGCCTGTGCTGTAAACACCCACTTCCTTTAAAAGGTAGAGCGCAAGAAACAACCACCTCGTGTTAAGACTCTCACCGAGCCTGGTTTCATGTTCAATAAATACACAAACATCCCGTATAAACAAGCCCCCTGACCCTGCATGCCTCCCTAACCCTGGCTATCATTGCTGCAGTGGGCCAACTTCAGACACACCTACCTAATGCAGAGAGGAAGTTCATTGAACCTGAAGAAAAGTTTACACGCGTGTCATTTAGTGTCCTGAAAGACGGAGAAACTCTCTCCAGGTGAGAGCTGATAGACAGCGAGCCGAGGAGGAAGAGACCCGTCGAGGCTTCGTGTCTGACTTCAGTTAAGTTTCGATTCCCAGCAGCCCCAGCCTCCATGCAGGAGCCAGCTGCAAACATCCGCTAGCCCTTTAATGACCGTAGCTTTTCAGCCCTGGGTATAGTCTGTCAGGCATCACTTCCTGCCTAAACCCCTCCTACACACCCTGTTCTTCTGCCATTAATTCATACACATGGGTTTGTTTTCATTCTTTATTTCACTTCTCCTTTATTTTTACACTATGATACTAATTCTTGTTTGGAACAATAGCGGTGCAAACCTCAATAACGTCACAAAAACACAAGAAGTGGTGCCCTGGCAGATTATTTGCCCAATGATGCCAAAAACATACTGCCTACGGAAGTTTTATTGAAAGTGATATTTGGCAATAATGTAATGACAATACTAACCATGTTAAATATTTCTTTAACGAGATTATAAACTAGAATGTGGAATGAGTCAAATGGTGGGACACTGGAATAAGAAATATTTCAGGTACTTTCAGGCTCTTCTGTTTTATTCATTTTGTTTTGAACTCACTTAATTAATTACTGATTAATTAATTAATTTTTGGGCTCAAACCTTTCATAGTAAGAGGTAAAGTTGAGGATTTGTATATGATGTGGAAACCTTTCATATATTTTATGAACGGCCTGACTGTAGATCCCTGTGATCGGATAAGGATTGGTACCACCGTCACTCCAAGGTAGCTTGTTATTTGTATCATTGCTGGAGCAGGATTATTGTGAATAGGGAGATAGAATAGGATATGACTGAATTGTACACTGAGTTTTTTTAATTGATTATATGTATATGTTTTTTGGTATGTGTATATACTGCGTGTTCGTATATGTGTATGTATGTATATATGTATACAGTATATATATGTATATATATATAAATAGATTTTATCGTATTTTATTGTTTTTAATTTTATTTTTTTACATGTGTATATTCTTTTTACTTATTTATCTATTTTTTGTATATAATATGTTTTTCCTGTATCTATACTGGCTTATTTTATATTAATATTAGCTTTGTTAAGTTTCTTTGTACCGAGAATGTTATTATTGGGGGCGTTTGTGAATGTTTGTTCTATGGTTTCAAAATGAACAAAAAAAACAATAAATATAATATTGAAAAAAAAATATATATATATTTTTGGGCTCAAACAACGAATACAAGGTTCATTTTGTTATTTTTACCCACGACGAGATAGGCAATATTTCCCACAGACTGTGTTTAGAACTGGAACGTGAACGCACCGGTGTAGTCTAATTGAACTACAAGTCCCTTGTCTCCCAGCTCTCTGTCGTCATCACGTCGTGTAACGTGCTGGATTAGGTTTTGAACGCTAGGAGCGAGCGGGAGTGTGTGACTGGACTGGATTCAATCAGAACAGCAGTGTTGTGGTAATGGTGATATTAACTTCTACTGGGAGTAGACTAACTATGGTGTTAAAGTCTCTGTTATATAGAAGAGAAACCGGGTTACCGGAGGGCTCAGACTAACAGCTGTGTGGTTAACGGTTATCAGAGAGGAGAGGCCGAGTAACAGCTAACAGCCACGCGCTGCTCTGCTCTGTCACACCTGACGTCAACTAGTGGTAGCTAACCTGCTAGCTAACGTTAGCTCACTAAATGACACGTTTTATTATCCTGCAACCACCGGACTAAGTGTGTTAAGCATCTAGCAAAGCTCGTGGTATGTTTACAGAATGGACAGTTGTCAACAAAGCTAGCGTCACTGGCATCAAACCATTGAGGTGTGTTAGCATAACGTTAGCAGCACTCGGCTAATGCTAATGCTGCTAAGCTAACCCCAAAACAACACTCAACTCTGATGTGTATCTAGTGACGTCATGATGTATGAAACCAGGCCACTGTCCTCCTGAGGTTGAAGGAGCATCACAACCTGTTGTTGATTCTCTAGTTGGACAGTAAATCAGCGTTAGTGACTGACTTCAACCAGATAGAATAGAATAGAAAGCTTTATTGTCATTGTATTAAATACATAGAGATTCACAGTTTGCCACTTCTGGTCAGTGCTTTAAAACAAATACTTGACAAGACTAAACGAGGCAGATAAAACATATAACAGGTAAAACACACACAGTTATAAAGCAAATAAAACAGGTCAAGTAGATGTAATAAACACATATAAACAGAAGTGTTACACTAGAAGTATAAAATATAAAACATAGATATGATGTAAACAGGTAATTGCACTTGTAAAATAGGTAGGGTAGATGTAATAAATCAAATGTAAAGAAGGTTGTTGCACTTGAGGTGTATATCTCATCTCATATCAGATCTCATCTCATTTTGTTGAAGTTAACTTGTCGGTTCATTGTATACGGAGGAGCTCCAGGATTTATGATAAGATAAGATATTCCTTTATTAGTCCCGCAGTGGGGAAATTTGCAGTGAACAACAGCAAAGGGGATAGTGCAAACAACAAGATGCATCAGCTAACAAAGAGTGTTACACAAAGTGTAACAAAATATGAACCATTTAAATAGAAGGAAGTATAAAAAAGGAGCAGTATATACAGTATTGACAATAAAGCGACTATTAACAAAATTGCACAAGTGGAAAATGAAATTGCACAGTGAGAATTACACCTGAGTAGTACTGATAGACAGTTGGTGTACAGTAAAGTGCAGTTCTTGTCAGTTTTTTTGGTGTGTAAGTGGTCTACTGGGAGCAGTGCTGGTTGTGGAATCTGACAGCTGCAGGAAGGAAGGACCTGCATGGCGCTCCTTCACACACTTCAGGTGGAGCAGCCTGTCGCTGAAGGAGCTTTGTCCCCTAACCTGTGATAACATCTTTACCATCTGTAGACTGTTCAACGAGATATGTTCAAATCTATTAATGAATCTGAGCTGCAGTGTATCATACAGCAGATGTAAATAAACACAATGTTTGTGTGGATTGTCCCTCAGCAAAACAGTTGTTTAGTAGAAAGGTGGACTAAGCTTTCCAGACAAAAAAGCGGTAGCTAAAGCCACAATGTCCATATATAACTGCATGTTTCAATGACTTAGCTATATGTGGTCGGTGTTTTGGTTCTTAATTTTTAATGTGGGCCACCTGTTGGGCAGAGGAAACCAACTGTCACTGGACACCAGGATTATCATGAAGCAAAATAAAAAGTAAATCATGTGTTTGTCCCTCAGGTGTCCCGATGGCGACAGACATTGTTGCGCAGTTGGCCGAATCTCTGGCTAAGGCTGGAGTAGAGGAGGAAGGAGAGCTGAGCTACAAAGGCCAGGGAAGAAAGCTGGATGATGCCCAATCAGGTGAGTGTCAGACATCACTGTGCATGTCCAGGGTGCTAGAAACCCTGCCTATAAGCCAGTGAGGCTTGATTGGTTAAACACACTAAAGTCTTGGTTTTAATGAGTTTTCCATTATAACGTCCCAACTCTCCCATCCCTCTTTCTTTGCCTTTCTCCAGTGGAGGAGATGGTTAAGGAGATCCAGGACTTCGAGGATTTACAGGCTCTGAGGTTGGAGGGAAACACTATAGGTGTTGAGGCAGCACAGGCCATCGCTAAGGCTCTAGAGACAAAGAGCAAGTTCAAGGTTTGGAGTGTTTCTTCTGTCCCTTTTTGATCATTCTAAAATTGAATCATTACCTTCACCTACTTGAGCCCAAGGTGATGTCAACAAATTGCTTTTCTTTTCACCGATCAACACTTAAAACCTAAAGATATTCCATTTACTATCACATAAGACATGAAAAGCAACAAATACTCATGTTTTAAAACCTGGAACAAGGACATTTTTGGCAATTTTTGCTTTAAAAAATTACTTAAATGATTAATGTATTATCAAAATATTGACAGGATATTTTTCTCTTGATCGACTGATTTGTTTTTTTTTGTTTCAGCTTTAATAATAAAAATATTATTGTACAGCATATTGAACATGATTATGCCTAGTTGCTTTTCAATTTTCTTTATAGTGGAGTATATTCACGATTGTCTCTCATCTGACACTGTATCTTTATTCTCTCTCCTTCAGCGCTGTTATTGGAGTGACATGTTCACAGGTCGCCTGCGCTCTGAGATCCCTCCTGCCCTGGTAACGCACTTCTTCCTTAACATTATTGTTCTTGTTACAAGTTTAGGCTTCCAGACAGAGTTTGTTGTTTGTTTTTGGTACACTGACCTGCTTATCCTGCCATTTATTTTGTTTCTTTCTCTCCATGTGATGTAGAATTCACTGGGTGACGCTCTGATGCTGGCGGGTGCCAGGCTGACTGTTTTAGACCTCAGCGACAACGCCTTTGGACCAGATGGGGTGAAGGGCATTGAGAAGTTGCTCAAGAGCACTGCGTGCTACACGCTTCAGGAGCTTCGGCTCAACAACTGTGGAATGGGCATTGGAGGGGGGAAGGTGAGTCCCAAGAACGGCTTTTTGAAAATGAGGCATGTTTCCATCTACATTGTTCATTGTTAGGTAATGAATGAATGAATAATGTCACGTTATTAGGTACACCTGTACAGTCTTATGCAATCCAATACAACTGTTTTACTAAAGTCTGCTTTTATGATGCATATGATGTTCTTTAACTTCTGAAAGGAGTTGAAGATTAAGTTGAAGTTCAAGCACTGAAAGGAGTTGAAATGTCAGCCAAAGTTTAGATATTAAATCGAGCAGAAAGTGTCAGTTGAAGTGAAAGTCCTGAAAGAAGTTGGAGTAAATTGTGTATGAACAGTGGAAGTTAGAAAAGCTGACGTTTTTTGTTGAAGACCTGTGACCTGAAAGGGTTGAAGTGATCGTCGAAGTGTAAGCACTGAAAGTTGTCAGTTGAAGAATTAGAGAGATGAATACTGTCAAAATGGTGTGCATGGACATTTTTTTTAAGTTTTTGATTTATTGATAGCAGCTGCAATGAAAAAATAATTTTCCCAAACAAAAATGGTTGTAAATATTCACATCCCTGTTCATGGACTCCTCAGATCTTGGCTGCTTCTTTAACCCAGTGCCATATAAAGTCCAGTGCGGAGGGGACCCCCCTCGGCCTAAAGGTGTTTGTTGCGGGGAGGAACCGCCTGGAGAACGATGGAGCCACAGCCCTCGCTCAAGCCTTCCAGGTAAAGGACAACTAACTATCCCGGCTTGAGCTTTGAACACTGACTGGAGAAACATAGCAAAGTCTACTCTGATGAAGAATGCCACATTGTCATGCTACATTACATTACGACCATTGTGAGAGATTTCACCCAGCTTGTCTTCTTTACATGATTATTTTTAAATATTGATCTCAGACCAGATTACATCACTGCAGTTCATATTGTCAGTTATTTGACTACTTGACTTGTTCAAAGCTGTGTGAGAGTCTGTTATTGTAGACAAACCGCTGTAGTTTTCTGTGGTTGTGTAGGTAGAGTAATCTTATGGTTATAATTTGTGTTGTCAGTTGATGGGCAGCCTGGAGGAAGTTCACATGCCCCAGAATGGCATCAATCACCCCGGTGTGACAGCTCTGGCCACAGCCATGCAGCACAACGCCAGCCTCCGCATCCTCAACCTCAACGACAATACCTTCACTGAGAAGGGGGCTATCGCCATGGCTCAGGTACTGACAGTGAAATTCTCCTTGACAAAATGATTGTTGAAGGAAATGAAATTATTTAGTACTTCTAATGTTGTTATTTTGAATGACCACTGCGAGTGCTTACCTACTTTGAGCTAACACTCGATGTCCCATCAATTTTATCATCTATTAACCTTAAGTGACCAGACGCTCTAGCTTGGGAGCTTGTTTTGAGGCATACCATCAAAGACAGCTCCCTGTATTAATACACAGCTGCAGACTGTTTGATTAGAGTCATTGTCACGGTGACCTCACAATGTTTTGTATAAATAGTATCTGTCTGTCTAGAAGTAGTAGGGCACACTCAGCTTGAGATATTGTTGAAGGTTGACTGTGCCTTTTTTTGAGAATGAGATAATGAAACTCAAAAGACACGCTTTTATTTGTGAGCTCTGTTTACAGAAATTCCCACAACAAGGCCCATTGAACTTCTATATTCTGTTGTACCAGTTTTTTATTACTATGTGTTCCCATCACCGCATCATTTTTATAGAGTGATGAACATACTAAAGGACCGTTAGCAGCTTAAGGCCCACACATACACTCGCAGTGGTCATGAATTGAGGTTTCTTTTTTTGGACTTCTTTTTATTTCCTTTCAACAGGTACAGAACCATCACATGTTTTGACATGACACAACAGGGTCATAAGTGTCCTTACGATGTTCCATTAAGTAGGAATGAGTAATAATTTCCGTTCATAGGCCCAGAGAATACATAAATGTACAGGGATGAAAAATAACATGTTTATTTATACTTATATTAGGAGACAAGAGAAGATAAGTATAGAAAAGGAATTGAAAAAGAATAAATAAATATAGGTGAAATAAAAATGAGAGATAAAGTTAGAAAATATAAATTAAAAAAAATAGAATAGGAATAATAATAAACAAAATATAATTAAAAACTAAATAGAGAAAAATAGATAAGGGAAAACAATTATAATAAGTAAATAAATAAATTAAAAATAAAGAGAAACAAAGTAAAAAATGATAATAAATCACAACGAAAAAAAGAATAAATAAATACCAACAAAAATGAAGAGAAGAATAAAAAATAAAAATCCCCAAGTTGTTACATATTTATTTAGTTCACATCAATTAAGAAAAATGTTATTGGGGCATGAATTGAGGTTTCAACAGAAAAAATAAGATTTAAAATCCTTTATTTTATGTAAAATAGTGATTAGGGATAAGTAAGGAATTTAAAATGTTTTTTTATACCCACGCTGGAGAACTTTAGTTCTTGGATGAGATCTGAATGTGGAATTCAGATTTTAGCTTTCTTTTAAAAACTCATCCACCAGTTTGTCCGTCAGTTTTACTGCAGTTCTACTAATAATTCTCTTTTCAGTCTTTTAAGTTGCAGCAAATCATATCTATGTCCTTCACAGGCCCTGAAACACCTCCGCAACATCCAGGTGATAAACTTTGGAGACTGTCTGGTGCGGCCAGCAGGAGCAATAGCTATTGCCGAAACTGTATCGGAGGGACTACCGATCCTCAAGGTAAGTGAGAAATACATTATACTACTGGCTGACCTGAGCTGTCACTGCTACTCAGAATAATCAATTGTTGGTGTGGATGTTGTGACCCTGCCCATCCAATCTGGATGTAACTGGGCATAAATTAGTAGCCAGACTAAACATGGTCACACACACACCAGTGGAGGTTGCGTTTCTATCCTAATTTGATTCTAAAAGGTCTTCATTTCCCTGTATATTTCTTAGCTTTTGTTTGACATTTTTCCTCCCTTCTGAGTAAATATTCTGTTACGTTTAACAGGAACTCAATCTGTCATTCGGCGAGATTACAGAGGAAGCTGCTCTGGCTGTGGCACAAGCAGTAAAGGACAGGGACCAGCTGGAGAAACTGGATCTAAATGGTAAAAAACTGTGAAGAGCAAACTCTGCTCTTCACACATCTACATTTTTAGTTATTTTTTAGTATCTTTAATTATTATCCTTTTTAAAAAGTACAAAAATCAGCTTTTCTATTAATAGTTTTAGGAGATTAGGTGACTTTCATTTGTAGAGACGTTAATTGGTGATTTTCTTTTTGTTTAATTTGGCTCTCCTGACTACGCTCCATAAAATAATCTCTCTGGTTTTCAGGTAACTGTCTAGGAGAGGATGGCTGCAAAGCTCTGAAAGACATCATGGAAGGCATGAACATGGACCAGCTTCTAGGATCGCTCAGGTAATCACATCGGGCTTTAGCTCCTGTTGCGTATATCCTTTCTCTGTACCTGTCTGTCCTATTGTTGGTCATCGGTGCCTGGAATCGAACCTAGCATGCACTGGGTGAGAAGCAGGACAGGCTGCTAGTCTATCACAGAGTTAACACTCATAAACACGATACTCAAGACCTGTTTGTGTTTGGACTGTGAGAGGAAACCAGAGCAAAGAGGTGCAAACTCCTCATAGAAAACAGGTGAGGTGACAGTGTGCATTATTATTATTATTTCATGTGTTTTTAAACACAAACCCTAACCATTGACCTTAAATATGTAAAGCAAGCACCGGGCTTGTTCTCCGAAATGTGTTACTATAGCAACCTGGATTGATGTAACCTGCCTCATAAAGAGAATCAAGCCGAGCTATCCGTTAATAATCCGGGACAAGCAAGTCTAGTGCAGACAACAGTTGTCATGACTTCTGTCACATTTCTCCACCATAACCTTCCTCGTGGCTTGTGTAAATCCCATCTGCTCCCCTGATTGATGCATCACATCTGCACCTGGAAAGCTGACGCAATCTGCCCGACAGTGACTTCTCACATGAACCTCTCGAATATCACGATCACTCAAAAAGATGCATCTCATCCCAAAAAATCCTCCCTAATGAGCTGTGTTTTTAATCTGCCTCAGTGACGATGAGGGTGAGCCAGAAGATGATGACGAGGATGACGACGAAGAGGAAGAAGAAGACGAGGATGAAGAGGATGTGGATGAGGAGGAAATCGAGGAGGAAGAGGAAGAAGAGGAGGAGGAGGAAAGCAATGGCATCAAGGTCAGATAAATGTGTGATGGTGTTGTGTAGCATCAAAGCAAAAGTTAACCTAAAAAAATACATCATTAATCACCTGTGCATACATGAATTGAGTAAAGATTACATTTCTACCTAACAAACTGCAAGTTTGAAGCTGCAATGAACGAGCTGTTAAGCATTTCTAAAAAGACAGCATGAAATTAATTAAAAATTACAAATATTTAACAGACAGGTCCAAGTGTTCTGACACTAGGTGGTGCTATTGAGAGTCCAAAAAATACATGATGTTTACACCATTATTTATTCCAAGTCATTGCTAAAACCATTGTTTGCTGACCGCATCCACACTGTCACGCTCCTGCTCAATGCAGTTGACATGTGTCAGTAGGTTAAGCAATGATAAACCTCATTTTTGCATAAAATATTTCTTAACAAGAGCTGAAATGCTGGATCTGATAGCAGGACTGTGCACCAACAGTTTCCCCAAGTTTGAAATGAATATGAAATGGAAAGATCATTCTGTATGTGTGTGTTTTTTTTTTTCACCTCCCTATTAATTAGGCGCATATGTTGCTATATTATTATTGCTGACAATCTTATAGCACAACCGTGTCAGTCTGCACTACATGGGTGACATCTTGTCCAATCTAAAGGCCAAACTAGCTGTATGTACGTGTATGTTTGGTGTTTGTGGTTTTGTTGACTTTCTTTTCCCTCCTTTTCCCCTCATAGTTGTCCACCCCTGCATCAGCACCCCGGCCGCCAGACGTCTCCTCCTTCCTCAGCTTCCCGTCCCCAGACAAACTGCTCAAACTGGGGGCCAAGAGAGCGTTGCTGATCGAGCAGCAGGTAAACACAGGATACATGCACACTAGCTTAAGTTTTCACCCACAGAACTGTGTAAAAAATGTACTTAAGTAAAAAGTAGGTCAGTTAAAATGTAAATGTACTGTAGGTACATTTTAAATGGGGTGGGGGGAGGGTATGATGATGTGATACTAGGGTTAAATTAACATCTTTTGGCTACAAAATAGATTACATTAAATGCCAACTTATACACAAGTGGAACAGCATCAGCAACAAGACCCCTTCTGTCCAAACCGCCAGACTCTGCAGTCTGTGCATACAACTGATTATCAATTACATAAATAAACAACTGCCTTCCTCAGTGTAGCCTCATAAGAAAAGAGACAAAACTCAGACAACTAAACAAAAATGATCAAGCTATGGACACCACGGCGCCTGAAACTTCTTTTAGAATCAACATCACCAAAGCAAGCAACCTGGACATGTAAACAATATAAACTCCACAGCAGCTGCAGCCATATTACAGCAAAGGAGAGACTGTACAGTCTATGGCTTTTTACACACCGCGATCAAAGCGTGCGCATGCAACTCTGTCGCTAGTCAACGAAGTGGTTGTTGACATCCTCGTCAGAGGCCTGTACTACGAAGCAGGATTTGCAGTTAGCAAGGTAACTTCAGGGTTAACCCTTCAGGGTTTTCCGTCCTACAGCGGTGGTTCACTTCTTACCGGGGTAGATCGCCGTGGTAACTTATCCTGAACAGCTAGCCTGCTCCGGAGCAGGTTATCTTCCGGATAAGAGATCAACTCGTATAAAAGCACCGCCTACTGACCAATCAGAGCTCCGTGCGCAGATCGTATGATAATATCATACAAATACGAAGAAGTTTAAGTCATAATCCAGGCTGAAATCAACACAGTTTAAACTGTCAAATGCAGGAAGGACAGCTGGCTGTATGCTGTGGGTGCTTACTGCTTTGAATTATGTTTTTATATTCATTCTTTTACTCGCTCTCAAGTCCGTTTCACGCCGCCGGAGTCGGGGACGCAACTGAGAGAAGACTGACATAGTCATAGACTCCACCACTTTGTCAAAGGCCATAATGAAGTGTAATTAACTCATCCATTACACTTCTGATAGCTATTTATATATCACTGCCCCATCTAGATGAATATATCTGACTTTTGAGTATTCCGTTAAATTAATAAGTCTGTTAATTTGCGCATTCACACATCGGCAATTTTTTTCTTTTGCCTGCTGTCCTTCCTGCATTTGGCAGCTTCAACTGTGTTACCTCTCAGAATCAGAATCAGAATCTGATTCTCTGGTCCCAATGCGCTCCTCAAATTAAAAACGTTCTGTCACATCAGGGATTAACAGTCTCAAACAGCAGAAAGTCCTCATCCACACACCTCACTGAAGGTAAAGGTTCCTCAATGAACACAGAAGTCAAGGCATGTTATCATTTAGTATGTTAGCCAGACCTTGCGTGCCCCTGCTGTTCAGGTCACCAACATCGAGGATGTGTCACTTAGCGTGATCACCACTGCAGGCCTCCTCAGCCACAGACACACTTGCAGCTTCTTCTCTGCTGCAGCTTCTGATTTATCTCCTTTCATCTTTGTCATGTAACTTTTGTTTTTACTCTGTAACGGTTTTGACTGAAATGTAGCAAAGTACAGTCTTGTGATAAACAATACTTAAGTAAAAGTAAAACTAAATTGAAAAAAAAAAAAATACTCAAAAAAAGTACACAAAAGTAACAACTTTGTTACTTAGAGTAAATGCAATTCGTTACATCCTCCTCTAGCATGAAGCAGATGGCCATCGGTAAATGTTTCTTCCTCTCTCTGTGTCTAGGTGGACGTGTCAGATGCTACAAAAACAGCTGAAGCCTTCCTCAAGATTGCATCCGTGTACAAGGAGGAGAACAATGACGTTAAGAACGCCGTGTTGGACAGCGTCGGTGAGACACTTTGTCTGCATCAGTTGGTTTGATTGTTGTTGTACATGCCTCTGCTGACAGAGGGGCTTGACTGACGAGAAACCTCAAAACGTAACAAATTAGTTTCTGCCAGTATGTCAGTGTCTTTCACTTCTTATAATTTTTTTTTGTTGGTGTACTATCAACCTGTTTCATCTAGTGATCTCACAGAATGGATTTCAACCCCTTTTGACATTTATAAAGGAATAATATGTAATTTCAGGAAAATTTGCCTATTTACTTTCATGCCAAGAGTTACATAAGATTGATAGCACTCTCATGTCTCAACGATAAATATGTAGCTGGAGCCAACAGCTTAGCACAAAGACTGGATGCAGGGGAAACGGTTAGCAGGGCTCTGTCAAAAGTAAAAAATGTGTGAGTGGTCGGCAAGAAAGCGAATAAGCAAATTTTCCCAAAATGTTTAACTTTGTCCATAGACAACTTTGGTTCATCATCTTCATATTTCCTGTCATTTCTAGTGGCTGAATTGCATTATGGTCTGTTGAAGCTTCTGCTTTTACTTATCTTTTATCTTGACCTCTGCTACAGAACGACTGCACCAACGTGCTGAGAGATGCTAGTTAGTTTTGGAGTCCGCTAACAAGACACGCATTTTCTATATTATTTTCTATTTTGTGTTTGAATAAACATTTATAATAAATATTTTTTTCCTCACAGATGCCCTTCTGAAGAAAGCTTTTACCACTCCGTCCTTCCAAGGCTACAGCTTTGTATCATCTTTGTTAGTGCTGCTCGGACTTCTCAAGGTATGATTAGTCTGCACATATTCAGCAAAGCTTGCCAAGACAGAAATATATGTCACTATCTGATGCCTTTTTGTTTCCTTTACGCTTCTCTGCATTTCTCACTGTGGTCTTTTTCACTCCATCCATTCCCATTGCTTTTAACACTCCTCTCTTTTCTGTCCTCTCGTCCTCCCCCTCCATCCCTCTGTCCAGAGTGAGGACAAGGTGAAGCCCGTGCTCGTTGTTCCCGGCCACCTCCACGCCTTGGAGCACGTTGTTCGACAGGACTACTTCCCCAAAGAGAACGTGGCCGTGCTGGAGGCCTTCATGTCCCGGTAAGGACGTGACAGAATGAGCCAATCAGCAGGCAGCTCCCAGGTACACAAATACCACGATTACCATCCTATCTTCAGGAATGAAGCACATAATGAATGTTTTTGAACTTGGTGCCCGTAGTAAGCGGTGGAGGACACTCTCTGGTGATTGCTCATTGTTGTGTTGGAATGGGTTTATTATTTTTGATGTTGTTTGCTAACATTTAACTTTCTGCCCCTATGACATAGATTAAAGCAAAGGATTCATGGTAATTTATCCTTAAATTATAATCCTTAAGATTTCAGCCCTGCAGCAAACACTGAACAGCTACTTTGTCAGAAATACAACAGAACAGCAACCTTGTGTATCTGTTTTAAAGCCAAACAAACACGTTGTGTTAATGAAGAAGTCAATCAATAACTTGCAGGAGGAAATGTTAGTTTTGCATTAACTTGATACAGCTCTTATGGCGTGTTAGAAGAGTAAACAGTGAGGCTCAGCAAGATAAAATTGCAACCAGTAACTGGATTACATGCCGTATGGTTTCCTGTGAATCGGCCATGCACTAATGGGCAATTTGAATCCAGCGCGGGATGGCGGACCCCGCCACTAACAGTGAAAACTACCATATAGAGAGGTCATTTCAAAGTGTAAGTACTAGGGGTGTAAATCACCAGTTTCATCACAATACGATATTATATCGATTCTCTGGACAACGATACGATATTTGATATCACTAAGTCTGCCACGATACGATTTGATCCAATTTAAGCGCCTGCGATCGATATGAGACGATATCATATGGCTATTTAACACAATCAGTTATGTTTATATCAACTCACAAAAAGCAACTAAAATATGATTTGACAGTTATATTACTGGGCTCATCCAGATCTTTAAATGAAAAACAATCTGTTCTTTTTAATAAAAGGAATAAAAATAGACCTCCTTTTGTTCACTATAAAGTGCCACATTTCTCATGTTTAAGTGCAAATTTTTTTTTTATCAGTTAAGAATTTCAAAATAAAGGCGTATCTTAAAGATGATATGTATCAATGTTTTCACTTTGCATCGATGATATTGGATCGTTGATCATTAAATCAGTATATCGATCCACATCAATGTCTCGTTACACCCTTGTAAATACAATGAATGGCTAATCCTGGAAAATACACACCATAACTAGTATCAAAAATGGGGCTTGATTTTATGAAAATCTTAAGGATTATAACTTTAATAATAATTTTGGTGTTATTTTTTTTTTTCTCTAGATCTAAACTGACAATGTATTAGTTCATTTCTCAATACTTTTGGACTTTTGTTTTGTTGGGAACTCTTTATAGCCAGAGTTTAATACACATTTGGTGCTCTAGTGCATATTCACAGCAGCAGGACAGTCAGTATATGTGACATTGACTGAAACTACAGTGCCCGTGGTCATCGTAACAAAGGAACATGTGCAACATTGTGGCTCATTGATGTATTTCTGGACAACAATAGCTCACGCTTTGGCTACACAGACCATACTTGTTAGTATATGCAAGGATCCAGTCATTGTAGGTTTTGGTGTTTCATGGGATTTGTCAACAGAGAAATCTGAGAAATACCAGACTTACCCTTTAGAAAGATATTAATTTAATGGATAAATAATACAATTTATTTTAAGAATTAAAAGATATATGTGTGTGTGTGTGTATTGGCTTCACCCTCTAACTGTGTGTGTTATCATTCACAGAAACAACAAGGCTCTGGATTCATGTAGCAATGCCAGAAACAGCCTCCAGTCAACACTGCAGAGAGTCAGGTCTGAGGGCTGAGGACTGTGGACACACACACACACACACAGAGACTGAACTTTGATTGATCACTGATGGACCTTTGGAAACCAGCACACATGAGCTCACATTTGAAGAAAATAAAGCAGAGCAGCACTCGAGAAGAACAGACGCTCTTCGCTGTATCACCGCTACAAACCTCTCTCTGGACTCTGGACTGGACTTGAATGCTTTGTGTTTTGAAGTAGATTTATGCTCTTATAGTGTGGACTAACTAAAGTGCTTTGTGTACACTCATATAACAAGGACAGCACTGACAACCTGGGCTTCATGCTCTTTGTATTCTGGTGAATAAGAAACGGCCCCATTCCCCCACATAACCTACGACCAGTGTGTGTCTGTGTCTCCTGGTTAGTGAAGCACAGATCACACTTTGGTGCAAACTACAAAAAGCTCTGACCAGAACTGATCTGGGCTCCAATTTTCAGCTATTGCACATTTTATATTTCATATATGCCTTTTACTATTCTATTGTTTTATATTAAATGTTTATTGAATTGAATAATATGGTCAAACAATGATGTTATTAAAATATGTATTATTGACTGGTAAATATTATCAAAATAAGAGTGTAATGTACAATAGAACAATCAAAAGTGATGAAATATGTTTAAATGAATTTTCTGCCTTTTTAATGAGGCACAAGATGCAGAGTTTTTGGATTTGTGTTGCGAAAATAAAGCTGGTTTCAGTGTCGGATGGCTTTCACACTCTTTGAACATTATATAATATTATAAATATACGCTTTAAAGAGGTAATGTCACAAGAACATACGGTATAAGTACATAAAAACTGAGCAACACAGCAGCTCTTGTGAGTTGTATCCCTGCTCATTAACAGTGGGTTTATGGCAGAAACTATTAGTTTAGTGGCACCGGGGGTCAAAGAAGTAAAAAGCCCTGATGTTACAAACCAAGAATAGTCAGTTTATCTCTTCCATATATCAACAAATGAGCTCATTCTGACCAACAAATACAGTTGCTCCCTGTGTCTCAGCCTCTTAACTGGACAAAAAAAATGTGAAGCCAAGGTGTTAATTTGCAGTGAGGGGGCTCGGGGATCAGGGGTCATCCTCAAAGAATTTACCAAAGCCTTGTTTGTTAGCTTGCTGGTCCGCTGACAGTAAGTGCTGGACACACTCAAGAGTGAAATAGAAAAAGTCAGCGGCAGATAACCGAAGCTTAAACTGTCAGATTCACACATAAGCCGCCTTTATTTCATGTTCTCAAACAGGCTGTGATGGGGACGTTCTGCTTGAAGGTAAGCCAGTTTTTTTTCTTTCTTTCTGAGTTTGTTTTTGAGGTTAGACTTCAGATTTTCTAGGAATAACTTTTCACCTGATGAGCTGACACTTGTGATTCTAGTGCAGATTTGAGATATTGAAAATTAGATACAACATTTAAAAAACAACAATAATGTTTTATATATATTTTTTAATCCCAAAATATTTCAGAAATAACAAAACAGCAGATAAGCAATGTGTTGCAACAGAAAACACCAGATAAGTAAAAAGTAATCCCAAGTAGTAGACTGAACACTTTAGCATTCATTATATATTTTGGTTAAGAGGCTGTGTAGTTCTCTAAGCACCAACTTTGGTGAAGCTTGTGCCTGTTTACACATACACTGAATGATGAAGACAGTAGATTTGACTTTTTAATCACATTTCTAACACATGTTTTACTGCCGCAGATGTATTTCTTCTCTGCTGCTGCCTTCTTGCTGCTTTTGGTGCCGAGTTCCCCCGCTGAAGCAGGCAAATGTCCCAGAGTGTGCAGCTGTGATGGCTCCAAACTCACAGTCACCTGCGCTGGCAAGAACTTAACAGAGATTCCCCCAACTATAGATGAGGTGAGGAATTCAAAATGCTTCACTTTCACTTCACACAAGTGTTTTGAGGAAGAAACACTGAATGGCAGCTGTGGACTGTTTTGTGCATTGCAGATGTTTGCATGCCATTCATACTGTTGTACAGCTATAGCTGCAAGAAGGAGATGAGTGTCTTGCTCAAGGGCTCTGCAGAAAATAGTATTGTTCCTGATCCCAGACCTGTCCTTTAACTGTGCATCCTCTCTGTCTCACATACATCCTCCATTCTGTTTTATCGCTCTCACAGATTACAGTGAAACTGGACCTGAGGAACAACAACCTGCAGGTGCTGTCGAGAGGAGCGTTCATCCTCACACCCTACCTTACCCATCTCAACCTGCAGCGCTGCAACATTATCAAGGTTAAGGAGGGCGCTTTCCGGACCCTGGGCCGCCTGGTCTCCCTAAACCTGGCCTACAACAAAATTGACATCCTTTACCAGGTAATAGGAGAGGGCAACACTGAAGAGACCCTGTTGATATTTTTGCACAGTTGGTCAAAAAAATGGCTGTTAAATATTTTGGTGATATGAGGTGATTTAATTTTCTCTTCCTTTACCTCCTACCTCTGTTGCAGGAGTCCTTCGACGGCCTCTCTTCCCTAAAGGAGCTCCACCTGGACCATAACCGTGTGGAGGAGATCCAGCCTGGAGCCTTCACACAGCTCGGTTTCCTCAACATGCTGGCCCTCACTCACAACCAGCTGGTTTACATCCCCAACATGGCCTTCCAGGTACTCAGATTTATGGGATTATAGACTTTTTTTTATCACAAATGCAAGAAGCTGCTGCACACACACACTGTACACACACTCCACAATGAATAATAATGTTTGGCAGTATGATCCCACAACACTCTGACTCCTCTTTACAGGGCATACACAACATCAAGTGGCTCCGTCTCAGCCATAACTCCCTGAACAACTTGGCCCCCGAGGCCTTCGCTGGACTGTTCACCCTCAGCCGCCTCAGCCTGGACCACAACGAGCTGCAGTTCTTCCCCACTCAGACCATGACCAGGTGGGAACATCTGAAGGATTGTTTACAAATGTTATTTTAGTATTATAATGGAAAGCAGTTCAGTTTGCATGTTCTCTCCGTGTTAGCGTGGGTTCTCTCCGGGTTCTCCGGTTTCCTCCAACAGTCCAAAGACATGCAGGTTGGACTAATTGTTGACTCTGAATCACACAAAAAGGTGTGAATGTGAGCGTGAATAATTGTCTGTCTCTATGTGTCAGCCCTGTGATAGTCTGGCGACCTGTCCAGGGTGAACCTTGCCTTCGCCCAATGTCAGCTGGGATCAGCTCCTGTGGTCTATAAAAAAGACACAATCTTAAATTCTGTTTTATTTTGTTTTGTTTTAAATGTTCCGTTTTGTTAGGTAGGTTATATGGTGAAGAATTACAGTAACAGAGTTAAGTACAAACTTGAAAAGTCTTGAGAGGCAACATAAGGAAGAAATAGTACATAATGAAATATCAAACAGCGGTAAATTTGTCATTCAACTTTTTGACTTTACTCTCCTTTCTCCTTGTAAAGACTCCCTGAGGTCACGCGTCTGGACATGAGCCACAACCCCATGACCTACCTCGGAGAGGAATCCGTCTCCATGGCAAAGCTTACACACCTGTACCTCGACCACATGTCCCTCCAGGACCTGTCGGATCAGGCTTTGTCCCGGGCCCCCCTCCTCTCCCACGTGGACCTCAGCCACAATCAGCTCCGTCACCTGGAGCCCCTCTCAGGTCCCACGAAGCTGGCCAGCCTCAACCTGACAGGTACAACTGGGTTCTGACATTTTTTACTTAGACATGGAGGATAATAACATACCATATGTCATCTTTAATACATCCTGATCATTTTCCTTCAAGGCAACCCGGTATACTGTAACTGCTACATGCGGCCCTTGAGGGAATGGGCGGGTGTCGGTGGCGTGAAGCTGCTGGGAGCCTGCTCCGGACCACCTCACCTCTCGGACGAGCCGCTGCAGGCCGTGGTTCCTCTGGATCTGCGCTGCCGAAGCAGGGGGGAGACGCTGAAGGACGAGTTTGAGAAGGACGATGAGAGCACAGGAAGCACCCCCACGCCCACAACAGCCAAGCCCAAGCAGAAAGTCAAGTGTCCAGTTAACTGTGACTGTGATGTGAGTGTTTTACAGTCCACCCTCCATCATTAGCTGCTTTGCTTTGCTCTGTACGTTCAGTGTGTGCTGATTTTAACCCTCCCCCAGATTCAAGCCCAGCACGCCACATGTGAGGGACGGGGTCACACCAAAGTCCCGCGAGGCTTCCCCGCCAAGACGCAGCTGCTTGACCTCCGCAGCAACCACTTCCACTACCTTCCTGCCAACAGCTTCCCAGGCACCGGCCAAGTGGTTTCCCTTCACCTGGAGTTCTGCAAAATCCACGAGATCGAAGGCGGCGCCTTCCGGGGAATGAAGAAACTGTTTTATTTGTATCTTTCTGATAATGACCTCACATCCTTGGACCCCGGAGCTTTTGCTGGAGCCCCCGAGCTCACCTACCTCCACCTGGAAGGGAACCGACTGGTGAAGTTCCCCGGATCAGGTGAGTGGTTAGCCCAGTCAAGTTGGTACACGGTACATACTATATGTATGTCAAACAAACACAGGAAACCTGATATTTTCTGTCTCTTTGTGTCTCTCCTTTAGCTCTGGCACTCTTACCAAGCCTTATTGTGTTGCACCTGGAGCAAAATGCCATCTCCAAACTAGAGCCCACTGGTTTGCTGTCCTCAGTAACCCCTAAACTCAGGGAGCTTTACTTGACCAACAACACCATAACTGCTGTTGCCAAAGGTGCTCTGGACTCTGCCTACCTAGGTACACTTCACCTGGATTCAAATCAGCTGACGGAGATGCCCACCCAGACTCTGTCCGAGGCCCCTAACCTGGAGGAGATCAACCTGTCCCGGAATTCAATTCGCTGGGTGGGACCGAACGCATTCGGGCCCATATCCCAAAGTCTAAAGAGGCTCTACATGGATCAGATGGGCGTGGAGAAGGTACGAAAGATCCTTTTAAACTAACAGGACGACATTTCCCTTATCTTAAAGGGGACCTATTCTGCATTTATGCTTTTTTCCTTTCCTTTATGGTGTTTTATAGTTTTTTGTACAGGTAAAAGGTCTGCAAAGTTACAAAGCCCAAAGTCCAGGCCAAAAGGAGTTACTCTCCCCCACAGAAACTCTGATCCTGAACTGTCTGAAAGGCCTTGCTTGAAGTCCCGCCTTTTCTTCCGTAAGGTGGTGGTGTCACCAAGTAACACTTTTGCATAACACCTGCCAAGAGGCTAGTTTGGCACGCCGTCAAACAAAGCTAGTTAGAGCGGAGTCCGAAGAGTTTGGTTTGTTTGACCAATCACAACAGAGTGGGCCAGCTGACCAATCAGAGCAGACGGAGCTTATTGGTAGGGGGGTGGGGTGCAGGAGCTCAAACAGAGCGTTTCAGACAGAGGCTGAATAGAGGTGCTGCAGCACAGCCGGTATGAGAGAAATAAAGCGTTTTTTTTAACATTAAAGCATGTAAACATGTTCTAGTAGAAACCCAAAATACAAGTATGCACCTGAAAATAAGCATAATTGGTCCTCTTTAAGTGCCCTGTGCATCATAAACTTTCTTTCTTGTTTTTTTGTTTTTTTGTTTTTTTTTGTTGTGTGGCCAACTTTAGGCCTTAACAAGTTTTTAATGGAACAATCATCACCCAAAAATCCCCACTAAGACATATTTTTGAAGTGAAGTTAGTTATTAAGACCTGAGCATCTTGTGGAGGAAAAACACCTGCCTTCACATCAGGCTGTGAAGTCTAGATGTGACTATATATGAAATTAAGTATTGGATTAATATTATTCACAGCATTGTTAGCCCATGCTAACAGCTCAAAAAGCACTTATTGCTGATCAGTTCTTTAAATTGTACTGTACCACCATCCAGATGTCCATGGATGCTCTGGCAGGGCTGGGCCCGGGGCTGAAGGCTCTGACTCTGAGAGGAAACCAGCTGGAGGAGCTTCCTGACCTGAGCCCACTCACTGGCTTGGAGGTGGTCGACCTGCAGGACAACCCCCTGCTGTGTGACTGTCCTCTGCTGCCGCTACGCAGGTCAGTGCAGAGTTTCCCTCGCTAATGGGATCAAGAAAGCATAGTAATCAATTTACCTAGATTATTTAAAAGCTACGTTATTGACAAGAATTATTTGACTGTCTCTGTCTCCCTCCATCTCTGTCTCTCAGGTGGATGGAAAATGTAAGTTTGGAGGTGATTGCCACCTGCGGTCACCCTCCAGAGATCAGAGGTCAGAAGGTCAGGGATGTCCATGTGTTCATGTCCTGCCCAGCAGGCAGCTCTCCTCCGGATGAGGAGGTTGTCGTTACGGCCTCCAGACATGCAAAAGTGAAGAAACCCAAACCCAGCCCCTCGAAGGCCCCTGGAGTCAAAACTAGGCCCGCAAAGCCCAAAGCTAAACAACCCAAAGCAACCAAGAATAAGCCTCAGAGAAAACCTAAGGCACCAAAAGTGACAAAGAACAAGAAGACACTGTAATAAGTGAATATAACAAATTGAATGTGTAGATCCTTTTCTCTTTTTTTTTTTAATTAAAGCGTTTAAGATTACAACTCTGTGTGGAATTTACATTTATTGTCTGAACATGATAATTACACAGCAAAACAAAAAACAAAATAGGGGAAATACAAGGAAAGAAAGAAACAACCTGAGTATGGGATTTACATGTTTAGATGCTTGTGTGCATTATGTTCTGCCTGCACTACCTTTTGGTTAAAATATGACTGACTGAAATGCTTTATAAAACCCATATTATACCAATTTAATGTTATATACATCAAGTTATAGCATACATAGATAACTATATATTCTTTTTTTTGTGATCAATTTTGTATTGGTATTTAAGCATAATTATATAGGGTGGGGTTACAAATTGATAGATCACTAATAGAGTAAACGAATATAATCACAAATGTCCATGTACTAATCAATACAAAATTGGCAAGCTGCTACAGAAAAAGAAAAGAAAACAAACAAACAAACAGGAAGAAGAAAAATAACAACAAACAACAACAAAAAATAATTTAAATAAAAACTTCTGCGCCCCCCGGCTGAAATATGACTGACTGAAATGCTTTATAAAACCCATATTATACCAATTTAATGTTATATACATCAATTTATAGCATACATATATAACTATATATTCTTTTTTTTTTAAAATAATATTTTTTATTGAATTTTACATATAAACATATAAACATACAGTATATACACATACAGACAGACTTACAATATTAATAATTACATTATACAATGAAATGTTTAGTCAGAATTTCCACGTTAATCAAAGAAAGAGAGACATGACATTTCATAACCATATATTCTTAATATTTTCTCAATCTTTGCATGGGGTCCCATGGTGTAATGGTTACCACTCTGGACTGTCTGAACATAATAATAACACAGCAAAGCAAAAACCAAAATAGGGGAAATACAAGGAAAGAAAGAAACAACCTCAGTATGGGATTTAGATGTTCAGATGCTTGTGTGCATTATGTTCTGCCTACACTACCCTTCGGCTAAAATATGACTGACTGAAATGCTTTATAAAACCCATATTACCAATTTAATGTTATATACATCAATTTATAGCACACATAGATAACTATATATTCTTTTTTTTTTAAACAATATTTTTTATTGAATTTACACATACACATACAGACAGACTAACAATATTGATAATTAAATTATACAATGAAATGTTTAGTCAGAATTTCCACAGTAATAAAAGAAAGAGAGACATGACATCTCATAGTATTTATTCTTGATATTTTCTGATGAGCTGCATGGGGTTCCATGGTGTAATGGTTAGCACTCTGGACTCTGAATCCAGCGATCCGAGTTCAAATCTCGGTGGAACCTAAATTTATTGCACTCCTGATAATAGAAAAGACGATGTATGCAGTTCTTTTAAGCAAAATAACATAAATAACTCCTCTCCATAATGACCACTTCATGACACTACCCACTACAATCCCGGATTAACACATTTATTCACGCCGACGGACGGATATTGCTGTGTGTTTCTTCCGGGTGAGGTTAATAACTGGTCCCAACGTCTCATTTCAAGATGGCCGCAGCGATGGATGTAGATACGCCAAGTGGCGCTAACAGCGGAGCGAGCAAGAAGAGATTTGAAGTGAAGAAGGTATGGTGGCATACAGTACAGCTCGGTTTCGTGATGCTAAAGAACTTGTATGATCTGTCAGCAGCTACTAGTAGCCGTAAATATATATCAGCTCACTGCTAACTGTTACTAACTAGATATAGCATAGCCGCCGGTAGCATGCTAGCGCTAACTCACGCTAGCCTAGCAGCCAAGGCCTGTTGAAGGAGGCTGAGACACGCGTCATAGCTCAGGGGCTATTACGCATGCGCAGTAGAATCTGGTCTGCACTCCGTAATTTTAACCCATCACAACGCACGACCTCAGCTTCAGTTAGATAGATAGAGAGAAAGAGATAGATAGATAGATAGATAGATAGATAGATAGATAGAGGTATGTCATGAAGTGCATACTAGCTAGATAGATAGATAGATAGTAACTTTATTAATCCCGAGGGAAATTCAATTTTCCAGCATCACAGTTCCATAGTGCAAAACATGTTAGTAAAAAAGGCAGTAAAAAAGTTAGTGGTACAAAGTACAAAAAAATATAGCAGATATAAAAATACAAGGAGATGAAGAAAACTGTTAAAACTGAATATAGTGCAGGGTAACAGCTGTGATACACGACTATTAAAAAGTCTTTTCACTGCGCATGCGTCATACCCCACATTTCAAGACCGTGACCCAGCCTCCTTCAATAGGCCTTGCTCTAGCTTTAGGACAGTAGCTGTTAGCCTGCTTCAAACAGAGTATGAATTAGCACTTAGCTAAGTTAGTTTAGCTAAGCCGCATTTCCGGAGATTGAGCCCAGAGTCAAAACCTAATGTTATAATACGTTTATGATCCACTTCAATGTAATATTGGGACTATGTGGTCAACCTAAAATAAGGTGTGGTGTTTGTACTTTACTAGCTAGCTAGCTAAACGTTTTGGGGAACCCCGCATTCATTCAATGAATCAATTAACTAGTTGGTTAACGTTATAGTTGGTTTAACGTTAGCCATGTCAATGTTGTGTAAAGGTATGTGACATTATATCAGTTAGAGTAATATCACAGTGCCAGCAATGTAAACAGTTATCAGTGTTGGAATAACAAGGTCTCAGATGTGATGTTGCAACTCATATTTCACAGTTTAACTCTTGAGTTTATTGTTTTGAGGTTTGAAAGAAGCAGAGAGGTGATGCTTCGCCTTTTCCATTTATATATTTAAATTACATGTGGCTGAACATGTTAACACAAATACAGTATTAACCCATCTTTTGTGTCCCATCTTTAACAGTCATCCCCTCCATGGCTTTGGTTTTCTAAGTCTCTATCTTTCCCAAGTAAAATCTTTATCTATATGAATTTGGTGTTATTGATCACTAGCTTGTGCACTGCTGGCCTTTTACTGTTTCCATAATGTATGCTGTACTACCCAAACAAGACAAGAGCATATTAAAACGTTTTGAATCTAAAATATGAAATTTAAATGTACTATGAAGCAGTCATTAAAGGTCCCATATTGTAAAAAGTGACATTTTCATGGCTTTTACATTAAAAAGCAGGTTTAAATTATATATAAATACTGTGAAAGTATCGAAACGCCTAATCCACAGAGAAATACACACAGCCCATATTCAGAAACTGAGCCTTTGAAACAAGCCATTAGGACTTGTCCATTTGTGATGTCACAAATCTACAATATTCAGACCATTTCACAGTTTTAAACATAAACATTCTAAATGGGTCCCAGTTTATTTCCTGTTGCAGTGTATGTGAATGACGTCAGCTGACAGGAATTACACATGGACCCAAACTGTTGCCTAGCAGTGCAATTCTGTTGCAATTCCATTGAAATGCACTAAAACAGAGCGTTTCAGACAGAGGGTGAATACAGGTATATTCAGGCAGACACTATGAGGAAAATAAAGTTTTTTTTAAACATTAAAGCATGTAAACATATTCTAGTGGAAACCCAAAATACAAGTATGAACCTGAAAATGAGCATGATATGTCCCCTTTAAATCTCTACATCTGTGTCAACAAGACAACCTGCAATGAATGTGTTGGTCATATAACGTTTGTGATTTCCCACCAGTGGAATGCTGTGGCGCTGTGGGCCTGGGACATTGTGGTGGATAACTGTGCTATCTGTCGGAACCACATCATGGATCTCTGTGAGTTAACTCTCTCCTTTGATACATACTGGACCGTGAATATTAAATGACATGGTCAGGTGCAGCAGCTGTGAAAGTGCACATGAACAACAAGTTGTCAGACTCTAAATGACGTTCATCACATGTCGGCCTGTTCTGTGAAATTGCATTGTTGACACTTTTCTCCCTCCCTCATTAGGTATAGAGTGCCAGGCCAACCAAGCTTCAGCAACCTCTGAGGAGTGCACTGTAGCCTGGGGTGTCTGCAACGTGAGTACCCGCCTCTAACAGGTGTCACTGATCAGGTTGATTACGACTGTGCTGTCAATTTATTTTTTTCCCCAAAATTCAAATTGGTTCCCAATGACAGCTTTTCACAAGGTTTCTGGGTTATCCCAGGTAACTTTTAATGTTGTAAACATCACAAACAAAATTAGTGTCCGAAATTTTGGAGATGGATATCTCAAATCACGTGAAAATAAAACCAAAATAATCTGCATGGCTGGATATACACTGTAACTTGGTTAGAGATTCAGTCAGTAGTCATTTTTGCCCATGTAGTTTTGAGATATATTTAAATTGACAGTTTCAGTTTGATTCTATAGATGAGATACCAGCGTCATGTTCTCAACAGATCAAACTGAGAAGCATTTCCTGGGAAAATGCAGGTGATCGTTGTGTACAGTTATGTTGATATGGGGCTCTAAAACACTTAAGTATATTATGTTATAAAACTCAGAAACAGTGCAATGTTGTCATAATGAGCATATTACCGTATTACAGGGCCCTGTTCTTCCAACTGTCTGTTGCTCAACTAATCCAGGCTAACATGATCCAGTTAATTCTCATCCAGCTATTTTGGTTTTAAAAACACCGTTAGCGAGTGATTGATTTGTTGATTTTAGATTAGAATGAAAGAGTGCCCTTTAAAACAAGGTAAAATAAAGGCGATGTGAATAGAGAATTTAAATCATGATCAGTGATCGTATGATGGCAGTTATAAACTATATATAGGTTGGTGTCTCCTGTGTTTACAAATATTACTGAAGCAGACAATCCCTTTACAGTATGATATAAGTACAGAGGAGAATTGCCAACAAATCATTAACATTATTAGCATTATTTATAGGGG
The DNA here is from genome assembly GCF_015220745.1 of Sebastes umbrosus. Taxonomy (NCBI): domain Eukaryota; kingdom Metazoa; phylum Chordata; class Actinopteri; order Perciformes; family Sebastidae; genus Sebastes; species Sebastes umbrosus. Next base: position 10,313,338 of record NC_051282.1, on the reverse strand, counting down.
AAACTGGTTATTAAATAATGTTAATTTACATTGACTGCACTAACCTGTTTGTTCTAAGCTGTACTGTGCATGTATTCACGTGTTTTTCTCTTCCCCAGCATGCTTTCCATTTCCACTGTATTTCCCGCTGGCTGAAAACCAGACAGGTGTGCCCTCTGGACAACAGGGAGTGGGAGTTTCAGAAGTGAGTATCAGTACTTGAAGTGCAATGAGTCTTACTTTGGTTACTCATTTGTTGCCATAGACATAGAAAATTTGTGAATATTTCTTGAAATGAACATCTGTATTGACAGTACATCCTCTCTATTTTTTTTACAGATACGGACACTAGCTGTATTATTGCTGACCTTTTTCTTGGCTGTGACCAGCATCGACCTTACTGTTCTCTGTCCCCTCCCGCTTGTAAGCCTAGTTGTTATTTTACGCCCATGTCTTTGTTTTGGTATGTTGTAAGTACACAAATAAACCTGAACGTTGTCACAAAAAAATAAAAATAAAATGTTTTTCTGGTGGAGATAGTAGGGGCTCAGTGTTCCGGTTTGTGAAGCAGGAATGCCAGCCACTGAAAATTACATCGCTTTGGTTGTGTGCAAAGACTCATTCACGACTTGGTTAACAATTAAACTACATTTTGGTGGACAAAAATCTGTCCTCATTGAGGGGAATTTGCTCGGTTAGATCAGCTTTGACGCAGTGATTCAGGACCCACCATGTGCTATATAGCGGTAATCCTCTGGCTGAAAGACAGATGCCCTGTGCGGATTAAGTGGCCTGGTGACCCACTCTCCCTCTGGGCTGGATTTCTACTGCAGCACCTGTAGCGACTCGCTCATATATTCAGTTTCTGTTGGACGGACAAACGGATGTAATTTGATGACGCACCTTGGTCTTAATGAAATTATGGGTTTATTGACATTTTATTGACCAAACAATTGAGGGGGAAACATGGCAGATTAAACGATAATGAAAATAATTTTTAGTTGCAGTATTACTGATTTAAAAATAGATTTCTCTGTAAAAAAAATACTGAAAAATGCCCATCATAATTTCCCAAGGTGACGTCTCTAAATTGCTTGTTTTGGCCAACCAACAAATCCGAAGATATTCAAATTACATTTGAGAAAAGCAGAGATTCACACATTTTACAATGTGGAAGTTTTTCTTGATAAATGAAGAATAATCAATTATTCAAATTGTTTTAACTTTAAATCCTAAAAAGTATTTTCTAATCTGTCAGTGGAAATATTTCAAATTCAGCCATTTTGCCTAACACTTAGCTTTACACACTGCCCCCACAACTTTGTCAAATTGCAACTATCTGGTTTAGTTAAACCAGTTTCATCAGTACAAGTAACCGTTTATTAAAGTTAGGAGAGGTTGAAACTCATTAAAAGCAATACATCAATTTATGCCAAATACCCTAACTCACCGACAAGGTGCTGTGAGTGAAGGTCCTCCTGGGTGTTAATGTGCTAAACAAATCAACTTATTGAATTTTTCTGAATCACATTTCTCAGTTCAACGGATAACACCAGTAAAATTGAGTGTTAGTGCACGTTGTCATTCTGTAAAATCAGTTAAGTCTGGTTTGTACAAGGTGCAAAGTAAACTTGAAGAGAACGTCAAACCTGTTTTGCAGCAACAGAGGTTTTATTATTGTGAATCATTTTTCCAACAGGGTCAGACATCAAAGATCAGTGACTTTTTTTTTTTTTGCATTTATAATAACAGATCTGATAACAAAAAGTGCAGACGGTTGTGAGTGAGAGTTCGGCTCTGTTCGGAGAAAGGAAATACCGGTAGCTTAACCATTACCACGTATTAAATGGCTGTAAAAATGTTTGTGAGCCAGCGTCTTAATTCAGGAGCTCCCAGTTTAGCGTTTTTCCAGATACAGGTTAAGAAACACCAACCTGTGGTTGAGTGAAGTCCCAGCTGAGACGAGTCAAACGTGACTCCTAACCTTGTTGGGACGTTGCTATGTGCTAACCGGCATATTAAGAACATTTAAAAAGTTGCCTCACTTTCTCTACATCACACCAATTAACCCATCACCTGCTCCCCTGTTTGATCTGCACACAGTGGAATAATTGTTGAAAAGCGTTGTGGCTCTCCAGATTGTTTCACCACGTATCCCCCTCTCCTCTCATCTCCTCTCATCTTTGGTCCTTTCACGTCTATGGCTGTGGTGAAGCTCCAAATTTGGAGCTCAGCTTGGTGACGAGGGCCATGATTTTGGGGTTGTTCTGGTACTTGGCGATGTTGGCCGGGTTCTGTGCCACATCCTGGAAGGCAGTCATCACCTCAGGATCCTGGGGTTTAATGCAAACAGAGTCATCTTTAAGTCATGTAGTGCATTTCAAAAAATCTGTTTTAAAGATGCAGTGAAATAAAAAAGGACATTCTCCTAATCCTGGAAAATGGGTGAAGATTAATCCGGATTAATCCGAACAAACCCTTTAAAAAACAACAAAGTTGCACAATAACACTAACTAACTGTTCAAGGCAGCGGTAGACCAGCGACCCCTGTGTTCTGCGAGGTAAAATGACTGTTTTTGTCAAAGGAGTCTGGTGGCTTTGAAGAGAGCATGAATGGAAATAAGGGCTTCAAGGTAAAGCGGTGAAAATATTCTAAAAATAGTGTACATTTAAACTGATATTGATTATTTTAGGTGGCCAAAATACATTTTGCTGCCGGCCCCGTCCACAGCAGTACATTGCTTTGCTGGTAACTCGGCAAGAAAGAGAATAAGCGTGTATTTCCCAAAATGTCAACCTATTCCTTTAGTATCTGTATAACCTGTAAGTCATGGGGCACGTAGCGGTGGGGTGTGGAGGATTAATGTTGAGCAGTTAAGTCACCTTCATGGCGTTGAGCAGCTCAGGATCCTTCAGGAGTTCACCGAGACCAGGCATGCCAGCAGGGGCTCCGCCTGGGAATCCAGCAGGACCTGCAGAAAAGCAACCAGACTCATTAACTGTAGCAGCACTCATTATTGCATTTAAAAAGGTGCAGTAACATCTGTCTGATAAATCAATGATGAATCCCAACTGCACAGAGTAAATACGATACCGGTGAAACAAACAAATGACTCCGAATAAATATCGACCTGTAATTGTCAAGGACACAAATCCTCAAATGACTAAACAAATCACCCATTGTTCTGGCTTTAGATCCTACAGCATACAATACTTGTGTAGCTGAACAATAAAATAATCAAAGTGTGTAGAAATAGATTTGCGTCTCCAATGACATTTGGAGTGTTCATTTCATCCCATCATGCAATGAACCGGCCTGTTTCCTCTCTCCTACCTGGGAAGAATCCTCCTCCGAACTGTCGTTCTTCCTCCTCCTGTTGAAAGACAAAAGAACAGGATGAGTTTATCAGTGTCTGACAGACAGGTCTCTTTGTGAAAATGTTACTGCCGTTCGCTTTGTGTTCAACATGATGAATACAAGAATGTAGATGATGTAGTTTCTCATGAAGACACAGGCTCAAGCTGCATTTCTTTCTAGTCTGAGACGGGAAGTGGAAAGTTTCCTGAACAACAATTGTCCAATCATCAGCTTAGCAACCACAAATAGACACGTGTTCATATGGTGTTCATGGGGGGCAACACACCGTAGAAGTGTTTGGAGGCTGGTGTCTTTTTAAAAAACTTTCCAGAACCAAAAGCACGAGAGCAAAAGTGAGTCATGTCTAGAAGGCAAAATCTGATCAGAAATCTGCAAAAACTCTTGCGAGACTCGCTGCCCGACGACCTATCCTAACCATAACTATTCGAGATTAATGCCTAACCTTAACCGTCTCGCGACCCCAACTCAGGGTTACCTTCCAGACACGACCGCAACAGTGTAGGAAATTGATTAGAGTGTTTTTCTGCTCTAATATAGCTACAAATGTTAGCACGTCTGTCTAACTAGCTAAGTACGTACAGTAGTAGTAACCCAGAGTTACTTCAAAGTCCAAGGAGCATTTCATGCTACATTAATATGTGGGGTTACCGGTTTTGTATAAGCTTGACAGGCGGAGCAACAGTGACTAAGGGGGGGCGGGGCTTAGCGGATGTTAGTTGTGCCTTTTAGCTACTGAGGTGGGAAAATCATGGACACCAGCAGTGAAGTGTTTGGCTTTTCTGGAGCAACTTAAAATTGTACAGCTTTTATCAACTAATTGTAGTATATTAGTATGCCGTTACAGTTGACCATATAGGGAGTCTGAAATAGGAAAATCCCCCACAGCAACTCACCCTCTGGACCCGCGCATGCTCCTCTCTGGCTTTCTTTACCCGCTCTTGTTTGTCCTTAACCTCCTTCTCTTCTCTCTTGCGCTCGTATTTGCGTCTGTGCTCCATGATTTTGTTAGCCTGAAAAACAGAAAAGGGAAACACGATAAGAATGAGGAACCACAAACTCACAGCTGGGAGCATCGGCTATAGAGTCCCTTCTGGAGCCCTGCTCTGATCAAACTGTCTATCTGCTTCAGGATCATCTGAACACTGAAATACATCACAAATGTGTCCTCTAGCCTCTAATTCTGAGCTCGCACACATTAAAATGACATGTCTGCGTTACAGTTAATACGATTTAAAAAGGCTGAACAGTGTTTTTTATTCCCTCTTTTCTCTGGCATTGTACCTTAGGCTGGACCTCCTTCAGCATCGCGCTGGCGTCCTCGTCATAGTCCAGTTTACAGGCTGTGGCCAGGTCCCTGGCTGCCTCCTCCCAGTGGCCCAGCAGCCTGCAGCACACACACGAGGCAGCAAGCAAAATATAGTACCATCAGACGACTAACCAGATGGCAATAAACTGCATGAATTCACAGACAATCGAATGCTTTATTAATTCACCCATCCTCATGACATATGCCATGTGAGCTAACAGTGATCTTGCAGTTTCATTGAATGTCGCACTGAGAGAACGGTCTACTAAAACCTTGCTGGCAATCTGTGTAAGACTGCAATGTCGACAAAAACATGGTTCAACATTTTTCAGAAAATGGTGCTTTACAATGTGGATTCTGTGTGATTTCGGGGCAGCACTAATACGGGTTTATTCTACATCGCTGGTCCTGCTGTAACCCCACAGCTAGCTCAGCTGATGAAATATTAAATGCCAGTTTGCCGAACAAGATGAGGTGTGTCATACTTGCAAGTGTTTACACTGAGGGTTTGGTTATTTCACGCATATGTTAAAAAAAGATGTAAAATAGGAAATGTACCTGTGAGCTTTTCCCCTCCACTTGTAAGGCTGTGCAGAGTCTGGGTTGATGCTGATGGCTCTGTCACAGTCTCTGATGGCTGCGTTGGGTTTCTGCATTTGGATGAAGACGCTGACACAAAGAGGACGACTGATTACACTCACAGTCGTTCATAACAGTCACTGTGAGTGGAGTAGTCGTAAGGCAAAAAAGACACCCCTTAAAAGCTCTTAAATGTCAAAACCTGAATGAAAACCCTGAGGATGACTCTCACCTGGCCCTCTTGGCGTACATGATGGCTACGCACGGGTTCAGCTTAATGGCTTCAGTGAAAAGATCCAGAGCTTTCTGCAGATTGCCTGTAAGAGAAATCAAATTGAAACGAGTATTAGAGATCATAAATCTAATTCTATTTTCTTTTTATTTATCTCATCAATACAGAACCTGTATCTGCATGCACTTTCTGAACAGAATTATCAACCTACCTTCTCCTAGAGCATCGATGGCCGCCATCTTCTTCTCACTGGCCTGGTCCATCATCTCCTCTGTGACCTGAGGAAATGTAACGGACACTGATGTTCAAACTGATCCCGTCTAAAGTGGTAAAGGCGTGGTTATTTTCCAGGCCTGGAATATCTCCTTTAATATACAGAGTATATATATTTGTGTAACTGATTAATAGGTAACATAGAAAAGCTCAACGTTTTACCTCGATGGTATCATACTCTCCCATCTCCTGTGGTTCATCAGTGTCTGGTTCGATCACTCCCTCTTTGTCCATTTCTGAAAAACATACAACATTTTACAATGAGCTCTTGTTGGGACACAAAAACAATACCCATTGGGTTTAAAAATCGGATTTATTGTACTCTTCACAGTAATAAGGACTTATTGGTAATAAGTAAGGTACATTCTTAGAACCATTTTGCTAAGATTTACCTACCCAGTAACAATAATAAATTAACTAAAGCGATGTATAAAAATACACATATTTATAGAATAAATAAAAGACTGACTGCTTGGACCTACGTCCTTGCGTGCATGGTCCTACAGTATGTGTATAGAGGCTTCCTTTATCAAGAGTTGCAGTATCTCATACTGTAGGTGCAGGGCTCCTGTCTTTTCTAACTATACCTTAAAAAGGAATAGTTTGACATTTTGGGAAGTATGCTTATTTACTTCCTTGCTGAGAGTTAGATGAGAAGATTGATATCATTCATGTCTGTACGGTAAATATGAAGCTGGAGTCAGCAGCAGGTTAGCTTCACTTAGCATGAGATTGGAAACAGCTGGAAACAGCTGGCCTGGCTCTGTCAACCAGGTTGACAAAACCCCAAGTGTAAAAACTACAATTTATTGTTTTTCCGGGGGTTACGTGCCATATCTACTCTCTCCACAGAAATCACACCTACCCTTGTCCCCCGAGGCCAGAGCTGCGATTTAAGAAACTTTGTGTACCTATATCACTCTCGTCATTCTCAGACTGCACAGGACGCTCTGGCTCAGGAGGTGGAGCTGGAGCTGATGTAGGGGGAGGTCCACAAGGACAGCCGCCCTACAAGTAAGAGAGCACTCTGTTATAGCATGAAAAAAACTAAAATATCAAATCATCAAGTATACAATAAATGGGATAATAACAATATTTATGTGTCACCTGGCATGACGGCTCTGTCTTGGCTAGGGGAGGGATTGTTGCACCCATGCTGCAATAGAAAATGATGGGAGAACAATTCAGCGAGCAATACAAGGACCAACGATATTTAAATGTATTTACAGTTTTTTTTAATCAATATTTTGAAAAATTTCCCAGAAAATGTACTTTATATCACAAAATATATATACATTGATATTACAATGTATATAATATATTACAAATCCTCAGGGACTTCTACCGAGGCACCATAGAGAGCCTCCTGACAGGCTGCTTCACCACCTGGTACGGCAACTGCGCCAACGTGGACTGTAAGGCGCTGGGAAGGGTGGTGCACTCGGCCCGACACATCACCAGGTGCGAGCTGCCCTGCCTGCAGGAGCTGTACACCCAGCGGTGCCTCAGGAAGTCCCTGAGGGTCATTAAGGACAACACACACCCCCACAACAGCCTGTTCTCCCTCCTGCCCTCTGGTAGAAAATACAGGACCCCCAGGACTCTCACCAGCAGACTGAGGAACAGTTTTTTCCCCCAGGCCATCAGACTTTTAAAGTCTGATGGCCTTCTCACCCTCTCACACAAAAAGTACCTCAATCATATATCTTATACTGTATATGTTCTTAATGTATATGTTCTTAATATGCCTTGTACTAAGTATTTCTTATATATGTACATACATACTTCCTGATATGTATATGTTCTTAATATGCCTTATACAAAGTATTTCCTTTTATAATTGTAATATAACTTATTATTTTTAATGGAGCTTCCCAGCGAACAGCATTTCACAGGATTGTACTTGTATAACCGGCGTGACAATAAACATCTTGAATATGATAAATAATACAATAATGAACAGAGACATATACGTAACAGAGTTTAGGGTTACTGCCATTATAAAAAAAAATGGGCGAAAAACATAGGAAGAAGATACTTGTTATCAAAGATAAATAATTTCCCTTGTTGAATGAAGGGTTTGCATGTTCTCGATTGACGTTGCATGAGATCATTTTCTGCATATATATTATATATGTAATATATAATTTTTAATATATTATTTTTATTAAAATATAAATAAATAGTAAAGCTTAATAGTGGATTAAGTACTCAGATCCTTTACTAAAGTAAAAGTAGCAGATACAACAGAATAAAAATAATTCAACAACCAGCCTAACTGTTAAAGTATATATATATATATATATATATATTTAATTAGATCATTTTCTGCACACACACACACACACACACACACACACACACACACACACACACACACACACACACACACACACACACACACACACACACACACACACACACACACACACACACACACACACAGTCAGTGGTCCATCATGGTTTTTGTTCTGGTAGGTGGGCGGGACAGGGCACGTGGTGCGCTTGCAGTCTGTTTGAGACTTTATCTAAGTACTGTAGTGACATAATGACAGAATAAATCCTCCTATGAATGAGTTTACATAACAGCCTGGATCCTGGTGCACGGTGTGTGTTCCCAGTCACAGGTTGTGGAGCAACAACAACAACAGTTACTATATATATATATATATATATATATAAAACTAACCCCAGCAACCAGGTCCGGAAGAAGCTCATCTCTGGAAGGTGCAGGAGATCAGGACTGGACTCGCACATCTGCACGAAGCCCTTTAACTCGGACACTTTGCGTGGGTCCATGCTGCTCTGGTCACGTCCAGCACACGGCAGCAGCTGCATGTAACCAGAGACCAGAGAGAGAAACACACAGTTAACAACAACAACAACTCAGTCTGTCTTTGTTTACCTGCTCTAACGGCTAACGGTCACACGAGCACCGTTGAGCTAAGCATGCTAACGTATGCTCACGTTGTTCACTCCACACGGCACATAAACGCAACAACACGTGTAATTCAGGAGCTTAGCGGTGAAGCAGCACAGCCCAACTATCTAATTAAAGGCTTTTTTAGTGGTCACAACACAGAGAAGTTTCTAGAAATGTGAAACCGTGACGTGATGACCGTTTGACGCATGATGCCGTCGTTAGCTAGCTGCACTACGGGCCGTGATTAACGACTAACACTCGGTAGCTGCGGCCGTTAATGCAGGTAAACGGAGGGGAAACACACCTGATAGAAGATCTACACCGTTGACAGCCGAGAGGACACGCAGAGCACGGTAGCAGTTGATTTGTATCTCTGCTGCTTCACTGGTAGGTACTGGTGTCGTTGGTGTCGTCGCTCCTGTGTTTTCATTCAGGCGGGCTCTCGGACAGACTGACACCAGAGGACGTGGGGGTTTGCTGTCCTGAGTGTGGCCTGGCAGGCAGCAGCTTTAAGGACGCACGCATAGCATATCCGCAACCTTTTTTTTTTTTTTTCATACTGTATTTCGAAAGTTCAAGTACAGTAGTTACATAAATATGTTCAGATTTTTCATTACAAAAAAAATCTGCAAATATATTTCACAGTATAAAATAATATACTGGAAAATACACTGGAACATTTACTGTGAAATATATTTCACAGTAAAAATAAGGTACTGTGACATATACTGTGAAATACTGTGAAATATATTTCACAGTATTTTATTTGATACTGTGAAATATATTTCACAATATAAAATAATACTGTGAAATATATTATTTTATACTGTGAAATATATTTCACAGTATATTATTTGATACTGTGAAATATATTATTTTATACTATGAAATATATTTCACAGTATATTATTTGATACTGTGAAATATATTTCACAGTATATTATTTGATACTGTGAAATATATTTCACAATATCAAATAATACTGTGAAATATATTATTTTATACTGTGAAATATATTTCACAGTATATTATTTGATACTGTGAAATATATTTCACAGTGTCAAATAATATACTTTGAAATATTTTATTTGATACTGTGAAATATATTTCACAGTATCAAATAATATACTGTGAAATATACTGTGAAATATAAGGTGAAATGTATTTCACAGTATAAAATAATGTACAAATAAAATAAATTCTACAACAAATGTAAGGAAAGGAAAAGATGAATAACAAACAAAAAAAACTAATCTGTTAAACACTTGGAATACATTTGAAATGTCTAAATAATCTAATAGCTTTTGCCAATTTCAATCTTTGTTAGGATGATATCTTTTCAAAATGTTTTGAGAAGTTCTTCAGTAAAATAAACCAAAAAGAAGTACAACAACAATCTAAACAACAATCTACAAACACATGTTCAATAGTTTCCCCTTCATAATTGCAAAAAAGTGCATCTATTGTTAACAGTTGCGAAGAACTTGCAAAATTTAGCTTTAGCAGGGTAGTACCTGTGTACAACCTTAAATAAAAACTCCTTGATTCTATTTGAAATTATTTTTTTATGTGGAAAATATAGTTTTCTATTTAAAAAAAAATCCACAACCCTAACAGCTGCTGGAGTATTACATTATTATAGTGGTTGATTCAAAACGATTAAAGTCAAACATTGTTTGCTGGTAAAAACAACAATATTATTTTATTATTATTTATTATTATTTTAATACAATTTCACGTAGGCTAAGCACATTGTGGTTTGTAATCATTCATGTATGCATGACGTAAACAATTGTAATTATTAACACTTAATATATTATAGTTAAACCTTGATAAAGCCTATAATAATGCCAGTGCCTGTATACCCTGTAGCCTCACATAACCATTTGATTGGTGGAACTGGCTGCGAAGCCTAGGCTAAAATGTAAATACAGTGCCCCCTGAGAGACTAAATTCAGGGAACAAAACTCTCATTGCAAAACTGTCACCTCACTGTATGTAAATACTAGTTTCCCCCCTGAGTCAGGACTCTCAGGTAGCCCTCCCAGGCAGTTACTCACCAGACAGCTTCCACCAATCAAATGGTTATGTTTAGGTTTCAAGGGCTGCTAATCATTTATAGATCATTCAGATCTATGGTCATTCATGTTTTTTTTACCTGGATTCCAGACAGCCATTGGCCTATATGAAGTACGGAAAACATTTTGAGGAGACACAATATCCTCTTAGAATATGTAATCTATCATATTTGATAATATTTTATCAGTCATTGTTAATCCCCTTTTTTTTTTTATAAAAGGTTTATATTGGGTGGCAATGCAGTTGAAAGTAGCCTACTAATAGTTTGCAAAACAGCCTGTATTCAACCTGGTAAGATTTAGTGACAAAGCAATGGTACACTCATGAAATCACACACATTACTGAGAGCTACCCAGAGCAACATGTTTCTATTGTTGGCAGCTGAGCAGCTCCACTGGACCAAGTCCAGTGTATATTTTATACTTATTGTTAATCAATCTCATGAAAAGAACATGATTCTAGTAGTTAATTTTTTTAACAATCCACATACACTGCCCCACCTACATACAGTTATACTCACTAAAGCACCAAATCTGCAGCTCAAAATAGCCCCCAATGTTTGATCAAACTACAGTTCAAGAAATAATTTAGTGTATACTGTATATTCATGACCACTTTTTAAATATTTACAAACTGGAAACTGGATGGGCGTGACAGGCTCGGGCTGTGGGATTGGATTGAAAGGCGGGATAAAGACAGAATATCATTATTGGTTTTGTTCTTTTCAAGGGAGTTGTTGACAATAACAGAAAGAAAGAATCTTACCCAGCCTTGTTCACTTAATAACTTTGTATTCGCACAAGCACTTGAATGCACCACGTGGAAGACTTGAAGAAAAAAGAGGATGTGAAAGTCGTGTGTTAGTTTTACATCCTCTTTTTTGAGGACTGAATGTTGTCTGCAGTTATGGAGGAAGAGGTCAGGTCATTTACTTAAGTAAAAGTAGCAATACTGCAATATAAAAATACTCCATTGCAAGTAAAAGAAAAATGTCCACTGTGACTGTTATACTATTATACATGATATTATTGGATTATTATTACTGATGCATTAACAGTAAAGAGCATTTTACTACTTGGTCAAGGAGATGGAGCTAATTTGAACTATTTTATATATACTGTTGAGTAATTTAATCTATGTGCAACAGTGCATCATATTATATGCATCATATATATATATATATATATATATATATGTGTGTGTGTGTGTGTGTGTGGTGGAGTAAAACGTACAATATTCCCCCCTGAATTATTGTAGTGGAATAGAGTTATTAAGTAGCATGAAAAGGAAATATTCAAGTAAAGTACAAATATCTCACATTTGTAATGAAGTACAAATACTAGAGTAAATGTACTTAATTATTACATCACTGGTGGTCTGTGATAAAGTGGATGTTCATGCTGTATGTTAGAATGAAATAAAACAGGGTGCTTGGACAATATGAAAATTATGGATAATGGTGGGACACTGACATAAGAGGATGGTTTCTGTACAATTTAAATAATAAAGTCAGAGAAGGTAACAGACTAAGACTTGGTCATTGCAGCTGGTTTATGTGAGCATTGTTAGGTTGGGGAGTCTGACTAGTCTGCAAAACTAGTCTTACACTGCCCCATGAGAACGAACACAGAGAGCATGCATCATAAACTGTCATGGTTACCAGTAGAGAAAAGACTCGCCTTAAGCACAGCGACATTCTTTAGTAACAGCATTTATTCTACTAAACCAGAGTTTTTATACTACTAGTATTTAAATTACCAAATGCAGGGACGTTCACAGTCATTTCACTAGAACAGCAGGTGATGGCAAAAAATCATGTAACCTCACCCAAAATCGAATGCCTTAAAAAAGACGGTCATTTATTGTGCCATCAATCATTGGAATAGCTGCCCTCTTTACATCCGTCAATCCTCTAACAAATCCTCATTCAGATACCATCTAAGAATGCATTACTTAAGCAGCTGATCGTTAGTCCAATGCTGGTCATGTATGGTTTTTCTTTTGTTCCTGTTCCCTGATGATGGGCCTTGAGGCTAAATGGTTGAGGAAGATGTGTATGAATGTGAAATTTATATATGTTTGGAAAACTTGAATGTTATTAGTGTAACACAAATATGATGTTGTATATAGTAGGTATGTGATAAATGTAATGTACTTGATTTCGGACCCCAGGAAGACTAGCTGGTGCCATTGGTATCAGCTAATGGGGATCCTTTTTAAATAAATGTAATCATGGATTGTAATCAGTCTGGAAAAGAAAGGCAACGTATGCAAGAAGATAATATATTTGTTTTAATTACACAAAAAAGATTAAAGGGACTTTTGTAACTTTTTACACATATAAATCTACCGGGTCGGGATCCCATGCGCGATCCCATGCGCGATCCCACGCGCGCGCGCTGTTCAGACCGCTCCGCTGCCTGCCTGCCTTCACTCACACAACGCGCGTGTTCTCGCTCCACCTCACGTGCATGCGCGCACACCACACACTGCAGGAGAATTAGTTTAGCTCTGAGAATATCTAGTGAATGTACAGTGGACGTTTGTGCAGAAATAACTGCTGCAGCTCATCCAGACCAACAGAGGTTTTCCATGTCTTGTGAAGTGACGGGGCTCCGCAGAGAGAAACGTTTTCGTCTCCGACCGGGTGCCGGTGTCTCCCTGCGGGCGCAGTCGGGAGGCAATAACGTTTCTCTTACTGCTTCAGCCCCGGTGCCCTGGAAGCTGAAGCAGGAAAAGCCAACACCAGGATCAGCACTGATTCATGGAGAGACCTTCGTCTTGTCAGCTAACATTACTGCCAAGCAGCTGAAATATAGAGTGATATTGTGGTTTTAGCTGACGTGTGTCGCCTCACTGTTTTGAGTGATGCTCGTTCATGTCTATTTAGAGCGAGCAAGCGCGAGCCCGACGCTGACTTTCGTTGACTTAACAACCACAGGTGTCGCTATTAACAAGCATTTCTGATTCTTACAAACAGTCCCTTTAATGGTCAGGATATAATCTCTGGTCAACAATCTGAAACAGAGGGTGGCGGTAATGCACCTAATACGCTGGTTGCCAACCGTCATTAAAAAAAGCAAAAGAAGAAGAAGCTCAGCCAATCACAGCAGAGGAGGCGGGATTAATGCATCTCTGCCTGGGAGGCGAAACACTGGGCAGTAAAATCCCATCAACACCAACGATATTAGCAAACATGGAGGCATCAAGCTAGAGAGGCTAACCGGCCAACTAACAACCAGAGAGAGAGATATAACAGCTGTATGAGGAGGGTTTAACGCTGGTGAGTCGCAACAACACACCGCTGTGTGTCTCTGTGAATACATATGCTAGTGTTAGTTGCCTACTTTACTGACTTGTACCTCTTGACTACAGCGGGTTGACATGCTGTGACTGCTCGGTGTCCTCCAGCAGCAGCAGCGATGTTGCCCTCAGCCAGCAGCCTGCTCAGGTCTGCTGTCAGGCTGCTGCCAGCACGAGCCTGGAGTCCAGGTGAGTCCAGTCTGATGTCTCCTTCTGTCTGTGATTGAGTACTATTTTACTATACTTTACTTACTTCTACTCCACTAGGGTTACATTCCAGAGGGAAATATTAAGCTGTTACTCCACTAGTTACTTTGACAGTTACTAGTTAACTTTCAGATTAAGGTTTTACATAAACACAGGCTATTATGATAGGCTTGTAAAATAAAGTGCAGTGTTACATATTAAATATCACTGACAGACCATTTTTCTGCACAATTATGCACATTTAGCAGTATGTACTTTAACTTTTGTAAGATTTTGAATGAAGTACTTTTACTTGTTGAAGTATTTTTACTCTGTTGTATCTGCTACTTTTACTTTAGTAAAGGATCTGAGTACTTATTCCATTATTAAGCTTAAGTATTTATTTATATTTAAAAAAACAAGTATATATATATATTTTATATATATATATATGTGTGTATGTATGTATATATATATATATATATATATATATATATATACATACGGTATATACTGTATACTTAGGCTACACTTCCCATATAGAGAGTATATATGTAACATGCAGCCTATTCCTGCAGCTGTCAGACTCCACAACCAGCACTGCTCCCAGTAGACACCTTACACTTACACACCCTGACATTAACCTGATATTTTCAGGTGGAATTTGATTTCATTCTCACTGTGCAATATCATTTTCCATTGTGCAATTTTGTTAATAGTCTGTTTATTGTCAATACTGTATATACTGCTCCTATTTTTATACTTCCTTCTATTTAAATGGTTCATATTTTGTTACACTTTGTTTAGCTCTTTTTTTTTTTTTACTGTGTTAGCTGATGCATCTTGTTTTTTGCACTATCCCCTTTGCTGCTGTACACTGCAAATGTCCCCACTGCGGGACTAATAAAGGAATATCTTTTAATATCTTATCTTATCTTATTTATATATTTATATATATATATATATATATAAATTATATATACGGTATACAGTATATACCGTATACTTAGGCTACACTTCCCATATAGTGAGTATATATGTCACATGCAGGATATTCATGCATTTCAGTACTAGGCACTTCATGTCATATATAAATAAATAAAAATATCAAATTATAATATTAGTAAAAATCAAGGAAAATGTATATGTTGTTGGCACTTAATGTTGAAGGGAAACCATATTCTGATCTCTATGGAAAAGACCGTGTGTGTATGTGTGTGTGTGTGCGCAGACGTATTCTTTCCATTTGTCAGTGTTGGAAGAAGTATTCAGATCTTTTACTTAAGTAAAAGTAGGAATACCACAGTGTAGAAATACTCCTCCATTCAAAATGGTTCTTAAGTAAAAGTACAAAAGTGTTAACCTCAGAATATACTTTAAGTACCAAAAGTAAAAGTACTCATAGTGCAGAATGGCTCATGGCATACTAATGTACTGAATTATGTTATGGGATTATGATTGCTAATAAATTAATAAACGTATCACTTTAATGTTGCAGCTGGTAAAGATGGAGCTACTTTTAATTTAACTTTATATACTGGTATGTAGCTCAATATTAAATATATCATGTTGTATTTGTTGATAATATTTTAATTAATCAGTATCTGAAAAGTAACTAGTAATTAAATTGATCAAATTAATGTTGTGGAGTAAATAGGGCAATGTTTCCCTCTACGATGTAGTGGAGTAGAAGTGTAAAGTAACAGAAAATGGTAATACTCAAGTAAAGTAACAAGAACCTCAAAATTGTACTTAAGTCAAGTACTTGAGTATATTTAATAAGTTACTTTCCACCACTGCCATTTATATAATAGACAACATGTCCTTGAGCCGACGCACAAAGCAAGGTGGAGTGGTAGACTTCCAGGTCAGGAGAAGAAATCTCTTAGCAACCGCCATTCCTAAGAGCAGAGCCATCTGCATGTCGTAAGGCAGCTCAAACGTCCCTGCAGAGCATCCAAAGATGGCCAGGTTGTGGTTGGGCTGAATGTTTCTGGAATAGGCTTTTGAGAGCCACTAAAAATGCAGTCCAAAAGTGATATAATGTAGCATAGGGCAAAACCAGAAAAGATGTGCCAGTGATCCTTCAGCAGAGCAACTCTTGTAACATTTAGGAGATACTGATGGGAAGATGTGGGTCAGTTTAGTTTTTGAGTATTGCAGACTATGCATCACCTTGTACTGAATTATTCCAGTATATTTTTAAATGATCTATTTAAAAGGATATGTCACTTCTTTAAATTTGAAGACACATCATGACCTCCCTGATCCATTGTATAAAAGAGGAAGAGGATTAATCCTCAGGCTAATAAATGAAGCAAATGCTTTAACACTTGTCTGTTATGAAGTAATGACATGTTGAAGGTAGAGCAAATGTTGCCATTTTGGTTTGGGTCTATTGTTTTGTCATAGATTTATGAGAACATTTTAAATATTGTGGTCCAAAATTGTGGTCACTTATCACCCGACATATACACAGCATGCGCCAATACTGATACTGTATATCTGTGATAAGCTAAAATTGTCTAGTTGGGAAGTTGACTGCAGATGAAACATAATCAATGGCTAAAGCAACAGCATGCAGCATTGTAGGAGCCCAGTTCAAGTGTAATTGCCGTCTGTGTTGTGTTGCTGTCCGTAGGATGCGTCCGGTGCTCGTGCAGAAACATTTCTGTGAAACCAGGAGGTCTGAAACCAAAGACGGTTCCAGCTCGGTACCTGGGCCAGCCCAGCCCTTTCACCCATCCACACCTCATCAAACATGGTGAGTATTGTTTACATTGGTTTGCTGGAACAGTACATTACACTCTTTAGGGAAAACTTTCAACAGGCTCAATACGTATTTATTTATTTAAGGTGTTAGGATTCCTGCTCTCTGTTTAACACTGAAACATCACATATGACCTCTGCTCCTCAGGTGAAGTGACCCCAGGCTTGAGCCAGACAGAGTACGAGCTCCGCAGACACAGGCTGGCCTCATTCATCGAGGCCCAGTCAGACAGACTGGGACCCTCTGCCTCCTCTAGCACCCATGTGGTCATTGTGTTGTCCCATCCGACCCGCTACATGACCAATGACATCCCTTATCCCTTCCACCAGAACCAGGTGCATGTTTGGTGTCAAGTTGTATTTCTTTATTTTCAATTTCAGTTACTTTGCAGTCTTATGTTTGTGAAAAAAAAATTGTCAACTGGAATGCTGATTGTTAATTTTAGGCTTTCGTCAAATAACCTGGAGCCTCATGTTCCCCAGGATTTCCTCTACCTCAGTGGCATCCTAGAGCCGGACAGTGCCCTGGTTCTGTATGGGAAAGGACGACCAGACCAGGCCATCTTGTTCGTCCCCCGCAGAGACCCGGGGAGGGAGCTGTGGGACGGGCCCCGGTCGGGGAAGGATGGGGCGGCTGCTTTGACCGGCATAGAGAGAGTTCATAGCACAGAAGAACTGGGTCTTGTACTCAAGAGCCTTAAAGGTGGGTGAATGGGAGTGTGAGGATGCATGATTTATGTCATCGATCAAGATGTTTTGTTGCTTCATTTGAACAGCCACACAATTGACTGTTCATTAAGCCCCTCCCCTCTTAGTTACTGTTACGCTACATCAGTCAAGCTTTCTGTTCTAGCAATAAACCGTATATATAGATGGACCACGCGTCTCCACTTCTTCCCACTGTACAAAAGTGAAGACAAAATATCCCGTATACAGGAGCTGCCATCTTGAGATTTTGACATAGTTTGGAGCCAGAGTCCACGCAGTAGTGATCGGGGGGCTGGAGGCACGGTATCAAGGTCCCACCCACACACCAGCCGGAGCCAATCACGAGCCGAGCTGGGCCGCAGCTTGTTAGTGTGAGCCACCAAGCTGCTACATTAGCACCACGGTATCTGTTTGACTAGAAAGACACAACAACTAACAATAATATCTCTATAACTACATTTATGATCAAATTGACACGTTCTATTATACAGACTGGTGACGGTTATGGAAAGTTAAAGTTACATCTCCTCTCTCGTTTTCCCGAGCCTTTCGGTTTCGTGACTACTTCTCTCAGAGAATCTGTCAATCATGACGTCTCACCCCTTTTTATAGAATCAAATAACTCATTAAAACCAAACTTATCAGAAAAATGAACACGAACATACATCAGCGTGATGAGAACTACCTGAAATGACAGAAACCATCTTTGGGAAAAATGTATTTGACGTGTATGTTGACTTTTTAGTTTGGCCCATGTCCTATCCACTAACATGTAGGGAGCGGGGTTAATGACCTAAACTGCAGCCAGCCACCAGGGGGCAGTGCAGATGTTTTTGCTTCACTTTTGGGGAGCCGTCCTGTCGTCCATTTTTATATACAGTCTATAGTTCAAGCTTTTATTGTATTATATTTGTATAGGTATTACATATCGATACTGAATATTTGAAACGGTTTCAGTACTCATTTTTCCCAAGGTATATACACAGGTACCAGCTGCTCTTTCTGCTCTCTCTTTTCTCCGACAGCGAGTTGACGCACACACACACTGATATTTATCTTTTCATGAAGATCTAAAATGTTCCTCAATGTTGTGTCAGTTTTTCACCATTGTATTGGAAATGGTATAGAATATCGATATTTTTCAAGGTATTATATCAAAGTTAGAAGTTCCAGTATTGTGAATACACTAATAGCACTGCACATACGCAGCTTACAATAATTTACAGTAACTAAAAAAACAAAAGCCGGCTTCTAGTTTCTAGCCAGCGGCCGCAGGTTTTTTCGGTTAAATTTGTGTCTGTCGCTGTTAGATTTTATGAGCTGTAGGTAGCTAGAGTAAAAGGGTCTTAAAAATGTACATTATGGCTACATTCAATATATAGCTAATGCTAAACGACTGAGGCTAAAGTTACGTCCCAGGCAAAAACTCAGAATCCTCACCAGGGGTAGTATTGTTTGTTTATTGCTGTGTAGAACTAGTTTGGCCAGTATGTTATTTGTTCTGACACAACCCTTCGAAGGTTGTGAGTCTTTCTGTAGAAAAACATACTGGGACAAGCAACACAGAGCTTAGATTTATGCTCTGATCTTAGTATTTTCAAACCATATTTTTCACTTTTACAAGAGAAAAGAATCTGAGCCTGAGCCCCCAAACCAAATAAAGAGCAGAACAGAACTGCTAAACTCTGATATACCATCATCTTGCTCCCCCAGTGGATTTTCCAGTCCTGAACATGTATTTTTCTAATGTAATCTGTAAACCTTTAAAAAATAACAGGAGCTGACATTCGACCACTAAATAATTAGAACATTAACCTCTCCACCATATTCCCTCTTCTCCAATCCTCCTTCAGGCACTGTGCTGTGGTACGACAGTTCTCAGCCCGCCCACCCTCGGCTCCACCAGGCTCACGTGGGTCCCGTGCTGGAGGCGGGGCCGATGCCGCACACTCTCCGGCCCCTCATACACTCTCTTAGGGCCCTCAAGAGCTCAGCAGAGGTGGCGCTCATGCAAGAAGCAGGTCACATCTCAGCACAGGTCGGTGTTTAAATTACTTAGAGCATGAGAGGGTTGAAAAAATGTTGCCAGAGGAAATGTTACTGCTCTGCATTCTGAATCCATATTTTCAGATCTGTATTAGGCTTGTCTGCAAATCTGAAGAATAAAACATTTTGTATGTAAGAAATACAGTTTTGTCCTGCTGTGTCTCAGTGTTTGGTTCCTAAGGATCTGTTAGTGGTTATTTATTTAGATTTCAAGAAGACTAAACAGAAAGAAGAAAACCACAATGACTAATTAACAATAAATGCCTGCAAACAGGGCAATATTTTAATTCAATTCAATTAGATTTACTTCTTATATAGCGTCAAATCATAACAGAAGTTATTTCAAGACGCTCCTATAAAGCAGGTCTAGACCGTACTCCATAATTTTAATTACATATTTTTTGCAATGTTATGTTACGGTGTCTTTTTATACTTTTTAAGATGGATATACAGTGTAATCACTCTAACTCGCATCCTTGTCTTTCAGGCTTTTAGGAGGACGATGGCTCTGTCTCAAGGAGACGTGGATGAAGCTGTGCTCTTTGCCAAGGTAACTGAAAATGAATATCTGCTAAGATAATTGAGTTTAGCTAGGGTATTTTTTCTTCTTCATGATTGAATTTACAACACTAATGCCTCCTTAACTAATGTGTAATAACTAACTGTATTACCAATATGTCAGTTTATCAAAATTATATATTATATTTACAGATAACTATGGATGAATCAATAATTTAGTTTTAGCTTTAGAAGTCTAGCTTTAACTTGACATTGCTCTGTTGTTTTAGCTGTAGATATTACAGAAAGTGTGACAACAGCTTCTAGAGCTCATAGATTAACCAAGCCAGAGTGCAGTTACTGTGGTTTGGTTTTTATAGCTCGGTTTTGTAGTTACTGCAAATTAAAAAGCTGTTTTCACAGAAATTGGAGAGTATAGACGACAGCAAACACGGAGCTTACAAGGTTTTTTTTATGAACATAAAATCTTATGTTCCAGTTTGATTTTGAGAATCGGATCCATGGCGCTAACTTCCTGGCCTACCCCCCTGTTGTTGCTGGAGGGAATCGAGCCAATACTCTGCACTACATAAACAACAACCAGATTATCAAGGTAAAGGAAGGTGTTGTATGTGCTAACGGATCTGTCCTGTCACATGAGGTGCAATGAACATCCACATTAAGCATTCTGAGAAGTGGTTATATATACATATATATTTATATAAAGTATATATATAAAGTAATGACTGAATAGGTCAACTGACTCATTATACTATCTCTATTCGATCAGGATGGTGAAATGGTGCTGCTTGATGGTGGTTGTGAATACTATGGTTACGTCAGTGATATTACTCGAACATGGCCAGTGAATGGAAAGTAAGTATGGAAGTATGGAATCTTGTTAGCTTTATACATATTCCATGTCTCCAGATTTTAGGGCCTTTTTAAGTAGGTGTTTTTTTAGAATTATTCCCATGACCGACAACAAACACACCCCTTTCCTACCAGATTCAGCCCTGCCCAGGCTGAGCTGTACGAGGCCATCCTGGAGGTCCAGCGCTCCTGTTTGTCTCTTTGCTCTCCGGGCGTCAGTCTGGATCACATCTACAGCACCATGCTGGCTCTGTTGGGACGGCAGCTCAGGCGGCTAGGCATCGTCAAGGCCAGCGCGAGTGATGCTGATCTACTAAAGGTAATAATGAGAGAAATAGCAGGAGAATGGATTCCAGCTGGTAGACAAAACAAATAAGCAGCTCTTGGCTTCTGGAAAACGAAGTTGCTGCAGGTAACAAAATTCCTCAAGATGAGTTGCAAATTTATTACTATACAAGAAAGTTATGTTTCCCAGATCCAAAAACTCAGCTGCTCTTTAAGATGAATGAAGGGTCTCTGGTATATAAAGAAGATCATATTTCACTCTGACATTAACTTTCTGCTTACAGACATATGCACACACATAGTATTAAATATTTTGATATTGGTAGTGTAAATTGAAATCTTGCCCTGCTGTTGAATATCAATCAACCACACCAGATACTATCAGATTATCACCGTTGTCAGTTTGGCATTGAATTTAAACATTTTTGGTTTATTTATGTCCTCACCAGTGGTTTTCGGTCAGGAAATAATCATAAGCTCCTTTGGCCAATGTAAATGATGAAATGACCTAATTACAGCCTCCGTGAAACATAATGCTCTGTAAACTTTGTATAATAGAGATATTCCTTTCCTGCAGTGGTTCTTTTTAGGAAATAAAACAATCAAACCAAACCAAAGCTGGATGTAAATTTACTCAACTGGTTTCTTTAATAAAAAAAGAAAGAAAAGAAAACACTAAGGAAAGCCTGGAGAGCCTGAGGCCTCCTCCTCTGCCTTGTTGGCTTCTGCATTGGCTGACTGATTGATGATGATGGTCTTCCCCTGTGAGAGACCTTCATATAAAAGCGAGGCACATATAATAGTTATCAGCCCTCTTGAATGTATGATTTTTAGCCACGCTACTGTAACATCATGGCTCTAGTGATGGCAATGTCAGTATGTCATGGGGTCGGTCAGTTGGTTTACCGCTTTGGTCTAGTATTAGATGTGTTGGATGTATTGCCAAGATTGTACAGATATTCATGGTCCTCAGAGCATGAATCATAGGCTGTATATAAGAAGTGGACGTAGTCACTGTGGCATCACCCATCGGTTTGTGAACTGCCGTTTTGAAGCCTCGAGTTCGGCATTTTGGCCATCGCCATCTTGGCTTTTTGCAACCAGAAGTGAGACAAGAGGGTGGAGCTAAGTACAACCGAACCCTGAATAGGACATTTTTAAGTGACCAAAAAGGTTTCAATTAACTTTCGTGAACTGAAAACACACTGTGAAAGGGTTAAAGTTGTGAGACGTAAACGCAGACAACTTCCAGACCGGACAACGGCGTGGTAGAGACTTGTCAATCACAAGGTAACCATGCCCTAAAGCAGGGGTTCTCAACCTTTTGCAACTGAAGGCACACTTGTGATTGTCAAAACATTTCCGAGGCACACCTTCCGTGTTGACAGAGAGGGATATTGGTTCTCAACCAATGTTGAGAACCAGTGTGCCGCGGCACACCAGTGTGCCGCGGCACACTGGTTGAGAACCCCTGCCCTAAAGTATACCCTGCTTTTTAGACCATAAACTCATGTTTACAATGTTTACTGAGGTAATAAATCAAGTGAGAAGTAGGCTCATTTTCTCATAAACTTCTATACAATCCGACTTCTTTTTGCAACCAGAGGAGTCGCCCCCTGCTGGCTGTTAGAAAGAATGCAAGTTTAAGGCACTTCAGCATTGGCTTCACTTTCAAACCTGGAGGTTACCCACTGGGATGAATTCTTCTGATTGTGGTGATCCTCTTGAGCATAGTGGTCGCCAGCATTAGAAGCAGTGCTTTCCAAATAGGTTTCAGGAATAAAGGACAAATCCTACTTCCTGCATTTTTGCCTTACACAATAGCCAAATCACTCTAAAATAGTGGCAAGTTGTGGTTTCAACATTACATTTGGTCTTCAAAAATGTTTTATTTTGAAATTCTAAAACACATATTCGATTCTAAATGTCACATTTATACGTAGTGCAAATTATCTCATATATAGAGGATTCCTTAAAATTGCATGTTGGTGTTTGCGTTCACTTTTAATTGAGTTGTTTAGATGCTCCTGGATTCAGTTGTGCTCTGTTAGTGCAGGTAGGAAGTGGTCTGATGAGGCTCATTCACCACAGTTAGCCGCAATGGCATCTGAATTTCGTGTCATTAATGTTTACCAACAAGCTGTGGCTTCTGTGGGACAACAGCAAACTTCTATACAACTACTTGATGCTTTAATTTTATTTTATGCTCATCCCAGGCTGCACGACGGTACTGCCCCCACCACGTTGGGCATTACCTGGGCATGGACGTCCACGACACTCCTGAGCTGTCCCGCTCACAACCTCTACAGCCAGGAATGGCCATCACTATAGAACCAGGTATCTAGCCTTTTGTATACCCTTTCACGCTTTTGATTTTTCCTCAAAATGTGCAGCTTTGGCTGTTAATCAAGAATCTGGGTGAAATCAGGTCTTAAAAATCCAAACTGCAGCACAACCATTCACAACATCTCTCCCAATTACTGCTTTCATAAATGTTCCACTTTCCTCCTTCTATTGCTACAGGCTTGTACATCCCTGAGGACAATGACCAGGTGCCAGAGCGTTTCCGCGGCCTGGGCATCAGGATTGAGGATGATGTGGTGATCCGAGACAAGGGAGGCCCTCTGATTCTGTCCTCTAATGCACCAAAGACCATCGCTGATGTAGAGAAGGCCTGTGCCCAGAGATAGGGCAGGGAACGACAGACAAGTGAACCACAGCATCGATGGCAGGCAGTGCTTTTCCAACCGTCCCCATGGTGATGACATCATCAGGCTCCAGGGCCCAGGTACATGAAAGGTGGGAGCACACTGTAAGACTCTGGTTTTAGTCTCAGCGAGGCCTCAAACATGTAGAAATCTGGTGTGGAAGATCCTAGATTTCTTTGTCTACCTAAATGTTTAAAGAAACCGGATTCATGTTTGCAGTCTTCAACAGTGAATGATTTATGAAGAGCTCTTCAACAGTAAAGGGTGGGTGTAGTTGTGTTGTGTTAAGAGGTTACGGTGTAGCTTTGCAGTCCTTGCACGTATACTGCACCGTAACTGATGTATTCCTCCTCAAAAATGTATTTACACGTCAGGGCTACAGCAAAACCAATCTTGATCATGTATAATACATCCATCTAGTGTTGTGATGGTGCTATCAGCGGTTGAAGTCCGACACTGAACTATAAATAAGACCTATAGGAACAACAGTTAACCTCTTGCATCAAGTATTCAGCTGAAGAACGATTGGTTAGACAACAACAGCCATGGAAGCATTTTCATTCTTGAAACCCATTCGCATGTTTTTCAGAATCGCCATCATCATGGCACATCAGGATATACTGTAACTGTTTGTTTGTTGTCTCACTCAAAAAACTTTTTTTTAACCGTACATAGGCCCTGTTCACACCTGGCATTAGAATGCGTCTCCACATGCGTCTTGAGTGACCACTTGTTATCTGATCTCACCTCCCCGTTCTATATGCAAATAAACACGTAGTGAACTCATGGCTAATACAGCAGATGTAAGATTACATGAATGTCAGTATTGATATCCTACATATTTGTAAATTCGGGTACATTTTATTAAAATCAAAATATAAGGTTATTGTCCACGTGGACCTCCATGCCGCCGACATGTCTTTGCCTGGTAACAGCGGCACACAGAGCTTCAGAGTATGAGAGCGAGCAAGCGGGCAGGCGGGTGTCAGCTCTGTGCAAAGCAGCGGAGCAAAAACACCAACACATCTCCGACAGTGTGATAATAATGCGCTTCACGTGCCTAGTCTGTTAGTCTGTAGATATGTAGCCTATAGATAAGATATATTTTAATAAAATACAGTTGTACTAACAGGATACAGTAGAGCACAGAGGCCGTTTCCATGCTGCGAGGCTGACAAGCGCTCGCATCTGCCTTTCTTCACCTGAGGGACGTCAGTTGAGTAGGCGGTCCTTAATATGGCCAGGGACACATTCACGTACACACTGCTAAAAGAATGTGGCCATATGTGGCCCAGACCACCTCTGAATGTGGTCTAAAAAATCCGATCTCAATGCGTCCTCAATGCGTCTTGAGTGCGTTCACACCTGTACTCAGAGCCGTCCACTTGTGATCTAATCACTCAGGATGCATGTTAACACCAGGTCTGAACAGGGCCATACAAACACTTCATTTGTTTCTTACGCACACAAAAAGCATAATTCTTTCCCAGCTCATGCTACAGTACAAAAGATCAAAACACCAAATGTTGAACATTCACTCACTGAGCTGAACTGAATTTGTGTTAAACAGCTGCTCCTGATAAACCTGGAATGATGGTAATGATTACACCAACATACGGAAATGGCTTAAAAAGTGTTCACTGAAAAGAGTTTGTGTGTGTGTTGTTGTGTATGTGTGTGGGAATTCTGTCTTTTCAGCAGGGAGAAAATGTGATTTAAAGAAAGTGGTGTATTTATGTGTATTAAAAAGATCTCATTATCTCTTTTCTAATGCAAATGCATGACTTTTATTTCCTTTTTACTGACAAAATAAGGGAAATTAAATCATGTTGAAGAAAGGAGACTAGGAGTTGGAGTCTGATTTGGTGCCACCTATATCTCAGTCCAAAGAAATGAGTGGGTGGACTACAGTGGCTTTGGACTAAACTCTGTAACTGACCCCAGCACATTGCCATTTGGTTTTTGGTGCTCAAAATACCAAAAGGAGCATGGAAAAATACAACCTTTAAAAATAGAGTGACACTGTAACTCAGGATAATAGGCCTTTCTCACAGCGAACATTTTGACTTGTCAAGTAGGAACAGCACAGGTGTAACTAATAACACTAACGAATGCTCTCCTCTATTCAAGTGTTCCAGTGACTTGGTGCCTTCAAATGAAATGGGAAGTCATGTACACGATATGCTTGGTGTTTAAGTGGTTAATTTGTGAGGAACACAGCTGCTAAACAACGGCAATATTAACGTTACTGCCGGCATCTAGAAGCCACGGGGGCTAACAATTTACATAATGCAGGAAATGTAAAGGCATAATGACAGAGGAAAAAGATTAAGCAGTTGGGAATATCAACATTTCCTCAGACATACTATAAAATTACGAAGAAAAAAAGAGGCCTATTCAGACATAATCGTCACAGTCTTGATTGAGAACTTAGCCTACTCCACACAAAGGCAAGAAACTGTTCAAA
The DNA here is from genome assembly GCF_015220745.1 of Sebastes umbrosus. Lineage (NCBI taxonomy): Eukaryota > Metazoa > Chordata > Actinopteri > Perciformes > Sebastidae > Sebastes > Sebastes umbrosus. Next base: position 10,286,745 of record NC_051282.1, on the reverse strand, counting down.
GTCAATAGATTAATGTGTTCTAATACCACGACGCGCTCTCATCCTAACTCCTCATATACTGACGCTTTGTCAGACCCCTTGGTGTCACTCTTTTTGGTCGCAGTAAACACGTGCTTAAAGGTACAGTGTGTAGGAACTGGCAGCATTTAGCGATGTAATTGCAGATTGCAACCAACTGAGTACCCCTCCGCTCACTCCTCCCATTCTAAGACTGCGGTAATGTGAGCTGCTGAATGCAAAACCGTGGTAACGCCGTTCACCTGGCTCGGAGGCCATCCTTACCATAATAACACTACTCTAGGAGCAACGTAAGTCAGACGGCGGCTGGCGGCACCACGGTTTTGCACTCTGCGGCTCACATTACCGCAGTTTCTCGAGTATGTTGGAGAACTACGGTGGCCTTCAGGTAACGTAAAAACATGAAAGTCTTTCTCTAGAGCCAGCGTTTGGTTTGTCCGTTCTGGGCTACTGTAGAAATGTGGTGGAGCAACATGGATTACATGAAGAGGACCCGCTCCCTATGTAGATATGAAGGGCTCATTCTGTTCCTTTAATGTTGGGAATTAAACAAAAACAGGTTTAGGCAACAAAACCACTTAGGTTTAGGAAAAAAACAACATGGTTGGGCTTCAAACTACTAGATTTGTACAGTGAAAATGACGCTGAACATTGTGAACATGGGACATGATGATTGAAGCTAATTGTAACGTGACGAATGGGACACGAACAGCGGTCTCCTGGATGAAAGCCTTGTGTTTGTTGACCCATCCACCTCCCCTTTTGTTGCTCTTAAAGCTACATCACCACACTCTCGGTGCACTTTCCCTTAGCATTAATATTGACGCGAATGGGTTTGCATTGTAGTTAACGGAAAGCTCGGTGCGTCTCATACCGACGCTCAAGGGTGCCTTGTGCGTTGGTATCTAACACCGAAGGCAAAGCGTCAGTATTTGACGCCCTGGGAATGAGAACGGGTTGAATACCACTGAAAATGCTTGTTTCTGATTGGCTGGCAGGTGTTCATAAACATCATTCAACCGGAGATCTCAAGCATACTTTCGGACAACATTTTAACCACCATTATAAATCAATGCACAAACTGCAGGTATCCATAGCAATAGCACTTATTTCACACTACATTACCACTCCATTCTCTGTACATTACATACACATGATGGCATCTTAATTAGATTTTGTCCAGAGACCAAACAGTACCCTTCTTTTGGCCCCATGTTTGCTGTGTGACAATTTTGGTTATTTAATTAAATGCAAGTATATTCAGGAATATGCACAAGTTGATATTGTGCCTTAGTGGTGCATATACCCTGACACATTTCCAATTAATTATCGCTTTTGCAGCTTCTGGAGGTTTGAAGCCTCGGGGCAGTTTTCTGCTTTGACTAGTTGGTAATCCAGCCTTGGCTCTCAACAACCCCCCAAATAAACCTATGTGCAGCCATTTCAAGCAAACAAGATCAGACAAATTCACTGTATTGCTACCTGCTCAGCACAAAAGGACTGACTAAGTAAACAAGTGACTGGTCAAACAAGTTAAGCATCTAGCAATAAAGACTGATTTTTCTGTCAGGAGTTAGCCGACTCATGCTTAGTTAAGTGTGGACGTATTTGTAAGGTGGCCAGAGACACAAGTCAGATGGGATGCCCATGGTGTTCTGTGTCTACTACGTAACTGTTTCCTCTACATTACCCATAACAATTGAATCAAAGATTTAATGTAGCTTTTAGGTTTAATGTAATAGAAAAAGACCATTTAATGTCAAAATGAAAACAGATCTCCGCAAAGTAATCTAAATTTGAAATGAATTACAAATATGAAATACATGTTTCTATGTTTAAGTATTCACCCCCTATATTAGGACACACTTAAACGATCACTGGGGCAGCCTTTTAGAAGTCACATAATTAGTTAAATGGAGATCACCTGTGTGTAGTCAAGCTGTTTCAGTTGATTGGAGTATTAATACACCTGTATCTTTTGATGAGTCATTATTGTATTGCTCCAATCAACTCCACGAAAAGTTGATTGAAAAGCACAAGTTGGGATGGATAACGGAATTTTTGTAAGTCACGCAATATCTATATATAAGCTGTAATTTACTTTTTTTTTTTTTTATCTTTTATTGATTCATAACCAGTTATAACCCCTCACACACCATTTTACTCTGTATTCTTTAGTCAACTGCTCATTTGTATCCATGCACAGAACTTTGCACTAGTATAACTGCATATATAAATCCATCCTGTGACTGCTGCCGACTTATTTATCTGCTTACATGTCACGTAAAACAGTGCTGCCACAGCCTACTGTACGCTCTCAGAGCTTCATCACTCTCATCACTACAGAATTCTACCTGGAACACGCTAAAGCGGGAACTGAAGCTGTCCAGTATGATTCCACTAGGAGAGTTTAAACTACTTTTAAGAAATCTGGAGAGTGTCTGTGTTCTTTTTTTTTGGCATTTTTGCACTTATTACTTTTATGACTAGCGTACTACCTTGTCTTTGTATGAATGTCCTGTCTGTCTCTAACTTTGTGTTGTATTGCTGGTCAGGTTTTTCTTGAGAATGAGATTACCTGTGTAAAGTAAGGTTAAATTAAAAAATAAAATTAGCCAGGAAGGTCCCATTGAGATACAAGATCTCTTCTTCCAGGGATCCCTGGTCAAGACGGCAGCAGTTTCACATAAAAACAATTTCACATGTTAAGACACATAGGCAACACAATAGAAATAGTAAGAGAAGAGAGGCATACAGGCCATACTGTACCAGCAATATACTTAACACATTCCACCTGAGTCAAGAATTATGTAAAACAGCAACATGTTTCCTTCAGGGCAGTTTTTAAAAGACCTTTTAATTGCTGCCACAGATGCATTTATTAAATACTGGGGGTGAATACCTCGGCAAACATGTATGCGTGAATTCTTTTTAAAGGTACTGTATTTGGGAACTATATGTAAAAGTGGGCTCTGAAGTCAAAGTGGATATCTTTGAAGGTGTGGGGGTCCTTGTGATAAAGATTATTTTTTGTGTATGTCACATGATTTGCCTTATTAGATGTACTCCATGATGTTGAATTGACTAGATCAGACTCGCACTTTGTGATCAGATAATTTATTATAAACTAAAAGTTCGGAAACTTGTGTTTGGTGGATTATTTCTCTGTTGTTACAATGCTAATTGGCATTGTATTTTACATGCCAATAAACAGGAAAGCCTGTTTATTTCCCTTCACAATGATGTCCAACTTGTAAGGATCCTGCATTTGTGGGATGAGCAGCACAGCTGATTATGTGGGTAGCGCCCAAGAAAAATTTTGCCAAAATGCTCTGCCAATGGTAAACAGTGTATTCTCCTGTTACTGAGGCTCCTGACGGTGTATTAAATGAATAAAGTGTAAAATAGCCAATATGTCTTGTTTGTTCCTTGTTACTGATAGAGAGTTCAATCATCCAATTCACTAAACAACTCAAAACAAGAGTCAATACCAACAGGAGAATACAGTTTACCATTGGCAGAGCATTTTCTTCTTCTTGGGCGCTACCCACATAATCAGCTGTGCTGCTCATCCCACAAATGCATGATCCTTACAAGTTGGACATCATTGTGAAGGTAAATAAACAGGCTTTCCAACAATGTAAAATACAATGCCAATAGCATTGTAACAACAGAGGAATAATCCACCAAACACAAGTTTTCCCCAGTTTAGTTACTTTCCACCAGTGATTGCTTTACTTTAGTAGAGTACCTGAGTAAATGTAGTTCCACCAGTGATTGCTACTCAGAGGAAGAGCAACACGGATCTCCACTGTCCCCTACTGATTGAACTCGGCAGACTGAACCTGTTTCCGGACATTCCCGAACCCCTCCGAAGACAACCCTCCCCTCTCCTTCCCTTCAAGACACATAATGTAGTATATCAGATTGCAATAACATATTGCATATAATAAAAAATAACACATTGTATATATCACATTGCATGAAGTGTATCATATTGCAATAACTCAGGGGTCTGCAACCTGCGGTTCCGGAGCCACATGCGGCTCTTTAGCCCTTCTCCAGTGGCTCCCTGTGGATTTTTTTAAAAATGGAAATGAATAACTGTTTTTTTGTTTACATTTTCCTTTTTTATTTATCATTGTAGTAGGTCTATGGTACGACGGAGTGTTAGGGCCACATAGAGGAAAAAATAATAAATCTGAGATTTTGAGGATAAAGTCATAATATTATAAAGTTGTAATTTTATGTGTTATTTTCTTTTTTTCTCGTAAAGTTAATACTTTATTCTCGTAATATCAAAAATAAAGTTCTCCTAAAGTTATGACTTTATACTCGTAATATTACGACTTTATTTTCTTAATATGACTTTTTTTCTCGTAAAGTTATGACTTTATTCTCGTAATATTACGACTTTTTTCTCGTAAAGTTTTGACTTTATACACGTAATATTACGACTTTTTTCTCGTAAAGTTATGACTTTATTCTCGTAATATGACGACTTTTTTCTCGTAAAGTTATGACTTTATTCTCGTAATATTACAACTTTTTTCTCATAAAGTTATGACTTTATTCTTGTAATATTACGATTTTTTTCTCATAAAGTTATGACTTTATTCTCGTAATATTACGACTTTTTTCTTGTAAAGTTATGACTTTATTCTCGTAATATTACGACTTTTTTCTCAAAGTTCTGACTTTATTCTCGTAATATTACGACTTTTTTCTCATAAAGTTATGACTTTATTCTTGTAATATTACGATTTTTTTCTCATAAAGTTATGACTTTATTCTCGTAATATTACGACTTTTTTCTCATAAAGTTATGACTTTATTCTCGTAATATTACGACTTTTTTCTCGTAAAGTTATGACTTTATTCTCGTAATATTACGACTTTTTTCTCGTAAAGTTTTGACTTTATACACGTAATATTACGACTTTTTTCTTGTAAAGTTATGACTTTATTCTCGTAATATTACGACTTTTTTCTCGTAAAGTTATGACTTTATTCTCGTAATATTACGACTTTTTTCTCGTAAAGTTTTGACTTTATACACGTAATATTACGACTTTTTTCTCGTAAAGTTATGACTATTCTCGTAATATTACGACTTTTGTCTCGTAAAGTTATGACTTTGTTCTCGTAATATTACGACTTTTTTCTCGGTAAGTTATGCTTTATACTCGTAATATTACAACCTTTTTCAATCTTTTTTTTTTTTTTTTCATTGACTGGATTTTGTGCAGTTTAGCTTTAGCTTTTAGATAAATGTAGTGGAGAAAGAAGAAGAATATTTCCCACTAAAATGTAGCATAAAATGTACATACTCAAGCACCTCAAAGTCGTACTTTAGTAGAGTACTTGAGTAAATGTAGTTACTTTCCACCAGTGATTGCTACATGGAGCGCCACTGTCCCCTACTGATTGAACTCGGCAGACCGAACCTGTTTCCGGACATTCCCGAACCCCTCCGAAGACAGCCCTCCCCTCTCCTTCCCTTCCCTCCTCCCTCCTCCCTCCCTCCTCCCCTTCACGCCTAATGTTGCTGTACCTCCAACCCTCCCCCCGTATCAGAGGAGTAGAAACAACAAGCCGCCATTTTGTTTGTGCGGACAGCCCCGTCAGAAACAGGAGAGCAGAGATAACCGAGAGAAGAAGACGGAGCAGACTCCGGTCCACCGACGGAACACAACTCCGGGAAACCTACACGAGACAGAAGAAGCGAGGGGAGAGAAACCTCCGTCCGTGTTTATCAAGAGCGCGAGAAAGCACCACGGAGGAGAAACCGAGTCGGTGATATATATATATATATTTATATATATATATATATATATAAATATATATATATATATATATATATATATATGTGTATGCATGAGAAGGAAATACTCCGACAAATCCAAGGAAGGAAGGAAGGGGGGAGCAGAGAGGAGAGAGGCGGAAGAGGGTTTTTATATTTTATCATAAGGAAGGAGAAAACCTGCGATAAAAGAGGAGAAATCAACATGAAAAATCAGTATGTGTCCGTCGCGGAGGAAGGAAAGAGTCCGCATAGACAATTATATAAATAAATGTCTGCCGGGCAGAAGGGAGAGGTGGAAAGAAAGACGGGTTTAAAGAGAGAGAAGAAGAGGGGGAAATCAAACACGAAGGGGGGCATTTCTCCATCACAAAGAGGCAATGAGACGATTTTTGTCAGCCCTAAATATCTTAGGGGGTGTCAACATTTAGTGTGTCGATCTGAAGCTTTTCCTGCTTCGCAAAAATAGCCATAATATCTCAGCGACCCGCCGTCGTGTTTTTTTTTACCACATTTTTCGCCCCGTCGTTCCTGCTTTGCTAGCTTGTGCTCCGGTTTACATCATTTTTCTCTCTTCACTTGCACGACCAAGACATCCTGTAAAAGCAGAGTGAGTGGATTTTTGGAGAATATGCATCTTTCTTTTTCATTATCTGACATTTTTTTAAGTGCTGAAACCAACCAGGAGGAGGAACAAGATAAGTAACCCCCCCCCCACTCACACGCACAGATCTTGCAAAAATACAAACTAATTGGATCAATCTGACTTGTGCCCTGCTGATTGGCAATTATCACTTTGGATCTATACGGTCAAAGAAATATAAAGTCTGGTTGCACAAGAGCAGAGATTTTTTTCAACCCTGCTGACTGCAAAAAAACAAGATTTTCGACTGCAAAAACCTTGCAGAAAGGAAGGGGGGTTGCAACAAACCAAATGTGCAATAGGAGTTTCTGACCCAGTGCCTTGCATGGTCAACACACACTAAGTGCAACATTTTTAGGCCAACATGCAAAAGAAAAAAGTCGTGCATGGATATATGCATCCGCAATATATTTGACTTTTATCTCGAGTAAAGTGTTGGGACTCATCTTTTCTGCAGAACTGTACTATTCAGTTGCTGTTAAAGCCAATGCAAGTTGTTGTTTTCCCTCAGTATTGCACTTGAGAAGCACCACTTTAACTGCTGCTTGCTGGTGGTCTCCACAGTCCACACACCGGTTTGGTCTGGAAAAAAAAAAGGCACATTGGGCAAGCGGTGAGATGTCTGGTCAGGTGAGAGAAATGGTGAATGCAACCGAGGATATCTCATAACTGTTGCATGAGAAGCTGCAGAAGTTAAACACAGAGACACTCCTGGCTTGGTGTGTTTTTTTTTTTTGGGGGGGGGATCATAATTAGCATTTTTCGTGCCCTCTGATCTGATCGAGACACTCAGACCTGAAATACAGGCTTTCTCTCACGCCGACTATGGCGGACAGGACTGAGCTGAGCACGGAGGACGGATCTTGGGACAGTTTTCGTGTCGCAGAAGAAGAGGCCACATGAGGTTGTCACAGAGGAGGCCTGCACACGCTTTGCCTTTTTCTTTTTTGTTGTTGCCGACTCCACCTTCCCACCTCCTCCTGTTCAAAATCTGTTGAAGAAACACAATCTCCGACAGGGGAGGGGGACTGATCTCTGCAGAGAGGAGGACTAAAACCTGAGAGAGAGGGAGAAACTGTGAGGGAGAAAGAGTTGCTCTCCTCTCTCCCCTACCGTCCCTCCTCTAAAGCGGTGGGGGAAACCATCACAAGCATCTCTTAAAGGGATATAAGGATCTACAGCTTTTTTTTTTTTTTTTGTTAATTAGTCAAAAATATGGCCGATAATGTCCTGGAGTCCGGCCCGCCTTCAGCCAAGAGGCCCAAGCTGTCCTCTCCAGCTCTCTCGGTGTCTGCCAGTGATGGAAATGGTAAATATAATGCATGCATTTACTTATAAGCTGCACATATAAACTATAGCTTCTGCTGTTTGGTGTGTTCATGTACAGGTTAGTCTTTGTAGAGTTGCACTGCAAACTTCAGAGCTGCACCATAAACTAATGCATTTAATGTTTGTATATTGACTATAAAAAACAAGTAAAGTGTGAGAGTTTGGTGTTGCTAAAGAGGAGATGTGTCTCTGTTGTGCAGGAGGTAACTTTCCCTGCAGGGATGTTGTGATGTGTTAGCATCCACATGCTAACTACAGCTAACTAACTGTAACATCCAACCTCCCAAACAATGGAAGAGTCGAGTCACCCCAGGTTGCTTCAAGTTTACCTGCTGCTTTTAAAAGTTAGTTAAATGGAAAAATGAGAGTGTGTATATATGAAACAACAGGCTTCACAAATCCTCTGTTATCGTAGAGATGAAGTTTGTAAAGTAGCTTTAAGAGAAAGTAACGGTAACCTAGCCGCCTAGCTAACTAAGCTAAGCTCTGCAGATAACCGGCTCAGCTGAGCTCCATAGCTAGCGAAACAAAAAGTGTTTACTAGGTAAACCTCATTGTGGACAAGAGCAAGCTCTTTTTCTGTGTGTTTTAACTCTCTCTGTTGTTGCATTTAAACGTTTTGAGTCGTGCAGTCCGTGTGTTTCACGTGTTGTTAGCCGATACTCTTGTTTTATAGTGAACCAGCTATTGTTCCACTCTTCATTAAAGTTGAGCAAAGCGTTGTTGTTGCTCAGCAGACTCACTTAGTTAGCTGTGTTTGTCTAGTTAGACTGTGTTACAGCGTTTAAATGAAAGAGCAAAATCGCTCTCCGAAACGTCTTCTTCCATGTCTTTTTGTTCAAAGGCTTTTTTTAGTTTTCTTCAATGGTGCTACCGACGAAGCCCGTTCTTGTTCAGCCTCCATTGTTTGCTGCACGGTGACACCGCGCTGCACTTTTTTTTTGCAGCTGAAAATGATTCAACACTTAGCCCCAAGCAGACCACTTGAATACCTCTCACTTTGATTGTGTATTAAACTTTTATTGCAAACAAATTCATTTACACATGTTGAGCAAGAAGCTGTAAACTCTGGGCATCACCTCCTCTTGTTGCATCCTGTTATAACGAGACACATAGAGAACCATGATGATTTAGGTATGGGAATCAAAACAATCAATGTGTGGCCTATAGTTACATTACTTATAATATAAAACTTTATAGTATATATGACTGTGCAATATCTGTAACTGAATTAAGATTGGTGGCCAAAACCGTCAGCTCTCAAACTGTGTCAGAAAATAAGTTAATGTGAATTTCAAGCTTAATGTAGGTTTAATTTCCTACAGTATCTGGGTTGCTCATGCAGTGAGTACATTTATGCATTTACACATGTTGAACAAGAAGCTGTAAACTCTGGGCATCACCCTCCTCTTGTTGCATCCTGTTATAACGAGACACATAGAGAACCATGATGATTTAGGTATGGGAATCAAAACAATCAATGCCTATAGTTACATTTCTTATAATATAACACTTTATAGTATATATGACTGTGCAATATCTATAACTGAATTAAGATTGATGGCCACACCATCAGCTCTCAAACTGTGTCAAGAAAATAAGTTAATGTGAATTTCAAGCTTGATGTAGGTTTAATTTCCTACAGTATCTGGGCTGCTCATGCAGTGAGTACATTTATGCATTTACACATGTTGAGCAAGAAGCTGTAAACTCTGGGCATCACCCTCCTCTTGTTGCATCCTGTTATAACGAGACACATAGAGAACCATGATGATTTAGGTATGGGAATCAAAACAATCAATGTGTAGCCAATAGTTATATTTCTTATACTATAACACAAAAACGTTATAGTATTGGGACTGTGCAATATCTGTAACTGAATTAAGATTGGTGGCCACACCATCAGCTCTCAAACTGTGTCAAGAAAATAAGTTAATGTGAATTTCAAGCTTGATGTAGGTTTAATTTCCTACAGTATCTGGGCTGCTCATGCATTGAGTATATTTATGCATTTACACATGTTGAGCAAGAAGCTGTAAACTCTGGGCATCACCTCCTCTTGTTGCATCCTGTTTTAATGAGACACATAGAGAACCATGATGATTTTAGGTATGGGGGAATCAAAACAATCAATGTGTAGCCTATAAGATAAGATAAGATGAACCTTTTATTAATCCCCGGAGGGAAATTCAGGTGTCAAAGCAGCAACATCAGCAAACAGAGTGAAACACAGGAGAGGTAAAGGTATACAAAAATTGTAAAAACAATGATAGAGATATAAAAAATACAGAGTGAATGGGTGAATATAGTGTTTACAGTCTGTCAATAAATAAATGTAGTATGTACATATGTGCAGTCAATAAAGTGGTATAAAGTGTAAAGTGCGCCAGTGGTTAGAGTCCAAGATGGTTGCAGATAGTGCATGTTTAAAGTTCTTAAAGGCCTCATAGTTCTCATATGGAGGTCAGCCTTGGTTGTGGAGTCTGATGGCTACCAGCATGAAGGACTGACCCAGGTGCTTTGGGTTGTGCCGAGGGGGGATAAATCTGTGGCTGAAGGTGCTCCTCATCTTGACCAGCTCATTATAGATGGGGTGGTTGTATAGTTAAATTTCTTATAATATAACACAAAAACTTTATATTATATATGAATGTGCAATATCTATAACTGAATTAAGATTGGTGGCCACACCATCAGTTCTCCAACTGTGTCAGAAAATAAGTTAATGTGGATTTCAAGCTTGATGTAAGTTTAATTTCCTACAGTATCTGGGTTGCTCATGCAGTGAGTACATTTATGCATGAAATCAAACACTGGCACAGCATATCTACACAGCAGCATTGATTTTTCAGGAGAATTCAGTGGGATGTTGACATGCCAGAAGCTATCATAAATAATATAAATCAAACATGCAGGTTATGTTTCTGTGGGGCCATCTGAAGGGATAACCTGGTTTATGGCTGTTAAAGTAGAGAGATCACTGCCATTTCTATATTTCGTTGGATTAAAGGTTAAACGGACCACTCTCAAACAACTTTCCCGCAGTGGATATGACTTCTGATACTTTTTTCTGTTTCATGCTCTTGCACCGCATAACTGTAGATCCAATGCACACACCCACTACCTAGGTACCGTAGTGTTTACCCCGCTGCGGCTTCTCACCTTGACCCTACTGCGTTCACTCTCCATGTTTGGCACCAAATCAAACCACAAACTGATGCCCAGGAGAGAAATCCAGTCAGCGAGAGGCAGCTACTGCTGCACTGGCTGTCCAGCCATGGGCTCTAGATTAATGGTTGATAGTTTTCAAACTAATTTCAGCGATGTACCACACTTAAATTAGTCTTGAAAAATTGTGGCTGTATGTAGTGCAAATCCTAAATTTCCTGAGCTGTGAATCTGATTTTTCTTTTCTTTCATGCCTAGATTTTGGTTCACTCTTTGACCTGGAGCATGACCTCCCAGATGAGCTCATCAGTTCCTCGGACCTGGGGCTGACCAACGGAGGGGACGTCAGTCAACTCCATACCAGTCTTGCCGGACTCGGAGGAGGGCTCGGTTTAGGAGGCCAGGATGCGGCTGCGAAACACAAACAGCTGTCTGAGCTGTTGCGCGCTGGAGCACCGGCACAGCAGGGTGGCCCTAATTCCAACAGCACAGCATCCGGGGCTTCCATGGGGATGATGGGGGGTGTCGGTGTCTCCCCCGGTGGACCTCAAGGCATGCCCACCCAGGGCCAGCAGCAGCAACCTGGATTAATGCAGCAGGTTGGGATGGTTGGAGGGGTGGCGGCACTCAATCGGGCAGCCGCCATGATGGGTGCCCAGAAGGTCAACACTGGACAGCAGCAGCAAGGCTTGATGGGGGGGCAGGTGATGAATGGCTCGCCAAGAATGGGTTACCCTGGCAGTGCAGGCATGGGTAACAGTGGTAATCTGTTGGCGGAAACCCTACAGCAGCAGCAGGGCAGTCAGCAAATGGGACCTGGGGGTCAGGCAGGGATGAGACCACAGCAACCCGGAGCACTGAGCAAGGTAAGCACACGGACTCAACCCAGCAGGGTTGGGCACTGCACATACTCTAGTTGTCGGTCAGAAATTAACATCTCAGTAGCAACTATTTTATAGCAAATTATCAGTTGTGGTAAGCTGCAAATTGTAAATGAAGATGTTCTAAACAAAGTGTGGTTCTGGTGCTCTGCTGAATCCCACACCTGCATGTCGTTCAAATGTAAAAATACTCTAATTTTCTTTTACATTTAAAATGTTGTGCCGCTGTTAAAAGTAGGTCTGCACAATATATTGTTTTTTTTATTGTCATCGCAATGTCAACTAGGACAGCGATATTGCAATCAGATTTTTTGAGTAAGTTGAAAGAGAGTATCAGTAGGAAACTGCACTTTAAAATGTGACTATTTTTATATTGGTGCCTTTTTTAATTCACACAATTTGTTATATTAGCAGTATACTGAAAGCAGCAGAAAGGCAGAGTTTATTTATCATCAGTTTATTTATCGCAAGTAATATCGTTATCACGATATTCAACGGTATCGCATATCTTATATTTTCCTCATATTGTGCAACCCTAGTTAAAAGGGAATTCTACTGTAAATTGCAAGATCAATTTATTATTAAAATTTACTCACTAATTGGAATTAAAACAGTTTGGTCAATATGTCATAGCTCTACCATGGAAATTGCTGCAAACATTTTTTTGGGAAATGCGATTGATCTGGATGGAATTTCTCCAGTTCGTTAGAAGTAATTAAAAAAGTAAGATTCATGGTATTTACACTTGAGTTTGTCACAGTTGACCAGTATTATCAGGTTCAGACTCGAGTGACTCTGTAGACGGAAGTAGACCTGTAGTATTTGCTCATGTAATGCTGCTGAAGACGAGTTCTCCAGAGCAAATGCAGGAGTGAGTGTGGTTTATGTGTTGGACTTGCAGTCATATCTCTGTTTGCTCTGTGGTAGTGATGGTTAACCCCCTTGCTAGACAATATGCCACAGGATAATTTTGATCGAAGGTGTGAAGGCAGCACTGCAAAAAAATGTGTTTACCATAACTAGTAGCATAACTCTCTTTCCTGTGGCGGTGCACCAGCAAACACAGGATTTTTTTTTTTTGTGTAAAGTCTTGTAGTTTTAAAATATGCATCAGTAAAGTATGCGTTATACAATAACTGAGCTTAAACTGCACAGTTTCATTAGTCACATAACAACAATTAACAGTTCATTTCATATTTTTGCTGTTATGCCGTTGAAAGAGAGACTAGTTTGAGCGGATACTGAAGTAGCTGAAAATACTGTAGGCTGGATCTGAGACCATAGTTGGTGACCTTATTTCCAAAGCCTAAAAAAAGGCATTTAGATCATTACTGTGGTATTAATTTATGGTGGAGAGTAAAGTAAGGTCAGGAGAAAGAGGAAGTAACATTGTAACTGAACAGTCGCAATGGAAGCTCATTATGAAGGAATAAGTACCGGTGATATTTGTAAAGTGATGATTCGTGTAGTTTCCTCAGCGGCACCGTCGGAGCAGTTTTAAAAAAGTCCAATACAGTTTGATACATATGCAGTTGTTTTTGTAGTTTTAAAACTCATTTAAGAAGAATACATTGTAATACCGCCCCTATTTCTTCCTTGAATGTTTGAATATCAGTCGACTGGCTGCTTAAATCATGCTTTCATAGGTCATGAAATGTTGATCTCTAAACTATTTATTTCTCTCACTCCTCCTTTTCCCTGTCTCTCATTCTATGTCTTTCCCTCTCATCTTCTCATTTCCTTTTTGCTCCCCCCTCACCCTGCCCTCCAGATGAGTATGATGGCCAATGCGGGCCCCTATGGCGGTCCGTACGGCCAGTCTGGCCAGGGGCTGTCTGGAGCAGGGCTGGGCCCACAGCTCCAGAATAAGGCGGGTCTGCCCAACAATATGGCCGCTCAGTTCGGCATGGACAAGAAGGCACCACCGGGTCAAGGCATGCCTGGGATGGTAAGATTTGTTTGTTTTTGTTCTTAACAGGTGGATAAACTCTGTAGCCATCATTAGAAGCCACTTATATTACCGTAGATTAAGTTTGCATTCTAAAATCTCTCAAATGGTCAGAACTGTGTCTCAAAAGCATTTTGTGTCAGAGTCATCCTGGAGTTTTCAGTTGCCACTAAAGTCCCATTTGAATGAGATGCCAGTTCCTGGTTAAAGGATAAGTCCGGCGACTTACTGTCAAATGCCCGAACTTCCTGAACATCCTCTATTGCACCTGACTTATCTTTATCACCGACTGTTTAATATTCTATCGTCCATCTCCGTTACTGTCACGTCCCCTTGACCTCCTCCCATCTAAGTCATGGACTATTCTGCTTGTGTTTTGGTATTTAACTTCCTGTCAAACCCATCCATCTTTTTTTTCTGTTACGGTACGGCTCTGTGATGACAGCGTTGACAACTGTAGTCATTTGTTTTGGGTCCCTTAATGCCACCACTATCACTGAAAAACTTGTGTGAAAAACTTACTTTTTACTCTTTTGTAACATTTTTCTGAATTACACTTGTCCACAAACAGAATGGAACAGGTTGCTTTGGGGCGTGGACCTACTGTATCAAGTTGAAACAAGCGATTTATGACAAATTTGTGTAGTTAAGAAATTCTGGTGAATCTGACGTGGAACACCTGCACTTAAGGATAAGAATTCAGAAATGCTTTACATCCTTGTTTCATCATTGATCCTGGGTCATCAGTATTTTTCCAGGTTGGACTATTCCATCATATTTTCTTGTCCCCATCAAGGAGTGTATGGATGATGCAAGTGTATGTTGCTACAAACCAGTTTAATTTTTACAGACAAATCTGAAATTGACGGTGAAAAAAATTGTAATTGGTAGCTAAATTATGCAAATTATCTTCCAGATGTTTTATATGAACTCATACTCGTCTCAAAGGGGAAGCAGCTCGGGTTGAGTCCTCTGGTGAATAGGAGAATAATCGTCGACGTGGTTGTCTTGTAGGGATTTTAGTGAAGAAGGAGCTCAAATCACCATTACAATAATCTTACCTACCTCAGAGAAATGAATCCGTTTGAAGTAAGATTAACCAATGACACAGAACTTCGCTGCCAGATTACAGGGAGTCACAGTAGGTTTTTAACGTCCCCGTTTAAGTCGTTAAACTGTATGTGAACGTACAAAGTGTCTCTAAAAATATTGTCTCATTTGGTTGTTTGCCGATTCAAACTCTGTTATCCCTCAGTTTTTGTTTTTCTTGTGTGTCCCTCGCTCTGTCACATGCAATATCTCAAATGCCAGTGATTCAAATTAGAGCTAGACTGATAAATTGGCCAGGCTGATATTTGCTAATTGCAGATATATTGGTGTTGGTGAATATGTTGGCTGATAAGTAACAAGAAATTGTAGGACAGAAATGCCAAACTAGGTTTGAGGTAAATAAGAATCGGTTTCTACGTTACATAGTTTGTCCACCAGAGAGAGATATTGTCATCTGATTTTGTAAAACACTTTATATATCTCATCAGCAAAAATCTAACATCGGTCGAGCTGTAATTCGTGTGAAAGTTGGACATTAGGGAGATATTGATCAATTAGGCACTGATCATATTCAGCCAATAGAAGTGATCAGTAGTCAGCAGATCGCTGTCAACTTAATTTTTTCAACAAAGAATGGTCTCATTCATTCTTTAGACGGTTTTCCTGTTTTTAATTACAGAATTTCTTGAAGCAAACTTCTGAAAGTTACTTTTTTTGCATCATTATTTACAGAGTGTTTGATTAGTTGAATCATTTAGCTACTTTTAACTCTCAACTCTTTTAAGGTATTAGATGAAAGACATGGCCTTTGCTGCATTAATAAAAAGTTTTCACATGTTCTTTTGACAATTAACACCTCATCTATATCTATATACTATATATGTTTACACATGGCCAGACCAGTAATTGACATTTTTTCCCCCTGATGTTATACTGCAAAGTCTAGGGAAGATTGATCGTTGAATTGATTTGTTAGCAGCCGAGCTGTTACCAGATCGGTCATGTAAGTAGTATAACACCTGATCATTGCAGTCTTGTTAACACTCGTCTATGCTTCCTCTCTCCTCTCTGTCCCAAGGCCTCTCAGCAGCAGCAGCCCGGAGCAGTTGGTGGCGTATCCGTCAGCGGTGCAGCAGCAGTGGGAGGCGCCCAGGTCGGGCTCAGTGCCGTCGGGGCGGGTCCCGGCGCAGCGCCCCCCACCGCGGACCCCGAGAAACGGAAGCTGATTCAACAGCAGCTGGTCCTCTTGCTCCACGCGCACAAGTGCCAGCGGAGGGAGCAGGCCAACGGGGAAGTGCGGCAGTGCAACCTGCCTCACTGCCGCACCATGAAGAACGTGCTCAACCACATGACTCATTGCCAGGCTGGCAAGTCCTGCCAGGGTGAGTCTGTTGAATTATGCTGATTGCTGGTTTTATGGTGCGTGGTTTATATCATAAACACTAGGCAGTGTTTAAAGTTGTCATGTATCTGCAATTCATTTTTTCTTTTCTTTTTTATATGTTGTTTATATCCCTCTTGGTTTGCCTCCCAGTTTTTCGTTGTATCAGAATGAGTTATTCTCTCTTTAACTGCCTGTTCGACTATAATTTTTCCTTCCTCCTTCTCTCATCTGGATGTAGTTTTATTGTACTGAATGACTCATACAATAACTCCTTTAGTCTCTGGCTCCTCTCTCTTCCTTTTGACTCTTCTGACTGCTTTCCCCTTTTCTCTCATCCTTTTCTTGTCTCATTATTCATCTCCCTCCTTCACTCTGTCACAATTTCTCATTTCACTCTCTGTCCCTCTTCTCTCTTCTTCATGTCTCTTCCCCTTTTCTCAAACGCCTCTCCATTTCTGTCTCTTCTCCCCTCCAGTGGCACACTGTGCCTCATCCAGACAGATCATCTCTCATTGGAAGAATTGCACACGACATGACTGTCCTGTATGCCTGCCACTGAAAAACGCTGGAGACAAGAGGAATCAGCAGTGTGAGTGTTTCTCAGTCCGTGTGTGTGTGTGTGTGTGTGTGTGTGTGTGTGTGTGTGTGTGTGTGTGTGTGTGTGTGTGTGTGTGTGTGTGTGTGTGTGTGTGTGTGTGTGTGTGTGTGTGTGTGTGTGTGTGTGTGTGTGTGTGTGTGTGTGTGTGTGTGTGTGTGTGTGTGTGTGTGTGTGTGTGTGTGTGTGTGTGTGTGTGTGTGTGTGTGTGCGTGTTGCTCTTATCATTGAGTTATTACACTTTGTCTACCATGAAATGATTAAGAATCCTGTAGCTAAACAGTAAAAGTGCTCGATAGTCAGCTTGAATCCACAGATGTTCATCCTGTTACCTCCTCTTTCTCCCATCAATCCTCTCTCCCCCTCCCTCGTTCTCTTGACAGCTCTTGTCAACAGTGCAGGAGTGGGTTTGGTGAACTCTTTAGGTTCAGGGGTGCCTGGTGGACAGTCCAACACTCCAAACCTGAACCCTCCCAACCAGATTGACCCCAGCTCCATAGAGAGGGCCTACGCCGCACTCGGCCTCACTTACCAGGGCAACCAGATGCCACAGCAGTCACCACAGGCCAACATGTCCAACCAGGGCCTGCAGGGGCAGCCCGGGATGAGGACTCTAAACGCCATGGGTTAGTTTGTAATACCATTGTGCATATCATGTGTTATATGGTAACCTACTAGGACTATCACTGAGCATGGATGTTCATTCTTGACCTCACTGACAGTATGCATGACAAAATAATCTCAAATCAAAGGTCGACATACCAGATGTTTCGGAGCTTTAAATGGCATCTCATGTCTTTTATCAGTGAACGGGGCTGTCATCACAGGACACTTAAGTAATGTGATAACAGGTGTTTGTATGGCATCGGATGTGAATGGCCTCCTTGACCTCTTCCAGCCGCTGACTTTGTCACAGAAACTTGATTTGTATTTCACTGGACAGGTTCACTGTCATGCTAAGGAAGAACATCTCCAGCTGATATTGAATCACTGTTCTTTGGCTTGAAAATGTTCGGATTTGAAGATGTGTCTTATTAGCACAAGTTATTGTTGTCATCATATCCTTCAAAGTCTATAACACTCTTTAACTCTGTCCAGGTGGAAACTCTATGGGAGTGAACGGTGGAGTGGGGGTGCAATCCCCCAACCAGCAGTCCAGCCTACTGCCAAACGCCCTTTTGCACAGCATGAATGCACAGAGGTAGGACTGTTTTTGTCATATACATTAAAAAAGTACAGTTGCACATTCAAATGCAATGAAATGCATGTGCCCTGGCTCTTTCATCCCTTAAAATCGATATATAATAAGAATAAAGAAGAGGCAACAACAATAATACGAATTCTTAAAGTAATAATTAATAAATAAGTCACTGTGGGTAAAGTGCTTGCTGTGCAATAGTCAGGCTGCTGCTGTCATATAACAGACTTTAAGAAAGTCAAAATTGGTTCTGTATTGGCTTAAGTCTCCTTCCTTCCCTTCTTGTCATTTTCACCAGTTTGATGAATGATGTGGGGAACCTGGGCTCCATGCCCACGGCGACTCCTCCTTCTGCTCCAGGCATGAGAAAGTCTTGGCATGAAGACATCACACAGGACCTCCGCAACCACCTTGTCCACAAGCTGTGAGTTTGCTGTGTCTTGCAAGGACCCCTAATAAATCTAACTATGGCCAGGATCTCAAGAAATAAACTAATTTGAATATTAGATCAGATTAGATTCAACTTTATTGCCATTGTACAGGTACTGAGACAACGAAATGCAGTTTAGCTTCTAACCAGAAGTGCAAAAAGCAGTAAAGTCCTAATAGTAAGAAACAGAATTAACAGCTAGAGGTGTGTTATGAATATGGTGTATACACTATAGATCTGATATGTACAGTATAGACATAGAGATATCAGATCATTTTCAGCACTGGATGTTATTTGGCATCCTCCTTCCTCAAGTTAATTGTATCTGTGTGTCCTTCTTGTTTGTGCATGTGTGAGAGTAGTGTGCAGGCCATCTTCCCCACTCCTGATCCAGCGGCGCTGAAGGATCGGCGGATGGAGAATCTGGTGGCTTACGCTCGAAAAGTAGAGGGGGACATGTACGAGTCAGCCAACAGCAGGGTAAGAATTGTGTTAAGTATTGTGGTGTGACCATCAGTTTCCAGTTACGGGTTGAGGAAATAAAAGCATTTTTGCGCTGTTGCGATGTATCCTGTAACATCCTGTCTCCCTTCTAGGCGGAGTACTACCATCTGCTGGCAGAGAAGATCTATAAGATCCAAAAGGAGCTGGAGGAAAAGAGGAGGACACGACTCCAGAAGCAGGGCATGATGCCCGGCCAACCTGGCATAGCCTCGCCAGGCCTCCCGCAGGTGCCTCCCGGCATGGGACAGCCTCCCGGCATGGGACAGCCGCCCATGGCCCCTGGGCAATCCCCAAGTAAGCAAACACTGTTTTTACCTGCCTCACACACACACACACACACACACACCTATGTGTACATTTCTCACCCTTTTAAACATCTTTTAGTCCTCTGTGGTTTTACTGGTATTCAGTGATCCTGAAGACGAGATCTGTGATTCCTGTAACTCTTATCACCCTGTCAGATGGTCCTCACGCCGATCCGTCCATGGTCCGACCAGCTGGACCCAATCAGATGGTGAACAGGATGCAAAACCCATCAGGTACGTCTCTTAATTGGTGGAAATTATAAAAAATTTGCTTTCAAACTTTACTTCTCAGATGTTTTATTGTCATGATTAGTCATTCAGCAGGTTCGTTAGTTTTCTCCATTTTGCGTTAGCAAAGAGAACAATAGCCTAGTAAGATTACTGATAAAGAAACAGGACATGTGATGGGTCAGACTGACCCCCCCCCACTGTAGTACAAAGCATGTTAATGCTTATACTCTGAATTTTTGAATGCCAATAGATCACTACGGATTGAATATTTCATTTTTTCCAACGTTCAAACAGTAGTTTGACTTTCAAATAAGAAGTGACAGCCATAGTGTGAACACACCTCCTTACCTCTCATGTTAACATGCCTGATTTCTGTCCTCCTTCACTTCTAGGAATGAACCAGTTTGGTCAGATGGGGATGCAGTCGATGGGTCAGAGGTCTCCTCTTCCTCTTAATTCTCCAATGAACCAGGTTGGCATCACTTTCACCATCTCTATCACAGATTACTATGGGGTCATATGAACTTTATGCTTGAAAGTCACAGATGATGGATGATGATTTTCCAAAATTGATACTCAGGCCTCCTAAAGGTTTAAACGATATTGTTCTCCTAATGTAAGCACTGTGAGTAATCTCAGCTATGATCGGTGTGGAGGACGGTAGAGAAAAACCAGAAGAACCACATTTAGTGTTCACATTTGCATTAAAAAACATTTAAAGGCCATGCAACAGTAAATTTGACCGTACTTTCCTGTTCTTTATATGACTGTTGGCTGAAATGATGCCTTATTTATCTAAAACATCACACTCCCCTTGTCTCATTTCCAGATGGGTATGGGAGCACCAAGGATGGGTCAGTCCAATGCCACACAGTTACAGAACCAGTATCTCCCTCCGGGCCAGTTTCCCGGGTCCAGTCCTGGACATGGCTCTGGTCCTGGTGGCATGAACCAGCCAGGAGCACAGACTGCTGTGCCACCGGTAAGGATTAAGTGACAGAGTGATACTTCGCAACGTAAAGGGGATTGGGATTGTAGAGAAATTCAAACATATTATCTTCAGTTGGATGTGGGAATCCTGCTGAATAAATGTGAATGAAGACAAACAAGCATCAACTCTCAGAGCAGCTTTGCTGGAATTGATGTATAGTGATGAATATTGTATAATTAACTGAACCGTCTTCAGGATTTTGGCACATAATTCATGACCGCTTTGAGAGATGATCACAGTTCTTTATTTGCTCTATCTAGAAGTTTTAAGACTGATTATTTGTGCGTTTCGGTGTCTTCCCTCTTTAATTTATTATAGGTTTCAAAGAGATTGATTTGAAATAAAGTGTTGAGACTCAGATGTTCCAGAGTTGGGTACCTGGTAAAACCTTTTTGCTATAATTATCCAAACCCATGTTGCCCTCCCGTACTCTGGAGATCCAGCCAAAGTTTCTATAAGAAAGATTTCTAACCTCTGTTTTATCCTCCGTAGCAGAACCAGATGTCAACGCCGCCTTCCCTCCCAGTCAGCAGCCCTGCAGCACAGTCTGCCTCTTCGGCTCCAGGCTCCGCAGCCCCGGTAGGCTCCATGGGATCTGGTGGTGCCAGTGGTTCTGGGCCTCTACCCAGCCTGCCTCCATCCTCGCCCCGCAACCAGCCGAACTCCTACCCTCACTGCCCGCCCATCCGAACAAACTCCCCCTCACCGGCACGCAGCTTAACGCCTCAACCGCATCAAACGCCCCCCACGTTACCTCGTTCTCAGACCCCACAGCCACAGACTCCCAGCACACCCCAGCTGCCCCCTCCACAGCACCAACAACAACAACAACAACAGCAACAACAGCAACAACAGCAACAACAGCAACAACAACAACAACAACAACAACAACAACAACAACAACAACAACAACAACAACAACAAGCTTCCCAGCAGCAGCAGCCATCGTCGCAGGTGGCGAACTCTGAGAAGGCCAATCAGCTTCCACAGCAGGCGCTTGGGGGCGTAGCTTCCTCAGGGCCCCAAGCAGGTCAAGCTTCTTCGGTGCCTACCCAGAATGCTCATGTGCCATTGCAGCGGCCACAGACGCCGGTGAGTAACTCACCCTGCTATCGTTACTTTGCCCACTCTTTTCCCCACCCAGACTTGTTATCCTTAAACCACCTTTAAGCCTAAAGGCGTTACACACCGGTGGCGTTATTTTCGTGCAGTTAATTTGCACGTCAATATGTTATTTCAAACTGTTTTTTGCCATGAGTACTTTTACACAAAACACAAATATTACGCGGCGAAAAAATCAATTTCTTCCGGAACAAAGTCGTTTTTCTGAGCTTTCGCACCTAAAATAAATCACATTGTGCGGAACGGGTTGAGTTGCGCCTATATTTATGAAACCGCAACACGACTTTGACAAAGGAACCGCAGATCAGAACCACTCCTTCTGTTCTTGCCTTTCACAATAAAAGCCCTAAACATTTAATATTCACAGGCAAGTATTTCGTATTTTCGTGTTGTTTATTCGTCATGCCCCCGGTTTCGTGAAGGCCTTTATTCGGGGATGCTCTACACCTCCTACTTGCTCTGCTCCAGTGAGCCTTTGGTTGCGAGTCCCTGATCCCTGTTATTCTTGCATGCAAGTCTAGTTGTTCTCTAGTTTCCTCTTACTTATACTTAAAATGCATACAAATTAAATCGAAAAACACATTTTTCATAGAAAAATGAAAAGGCCAGGAAATTTAGACTTTACAAATGAGTAGATAGGCTTCAAATTACTTCACTTCCTTTTGAAAAATAAAATGAGTTTGAGGAATAATTAATTGAATTGGATTACAAAACAGTGGTGAGTGTGTGTGAACACAACAAAAAATGAATAAATGAATGAATCTGGATTTTAACTTGCAATTTTGAAACCTCACTCCATCTCTTTCTTTTTACCGCAGCTATCTCCGAAGCCCTCTCTGACAGCAGATGGTCAGGTGTCCTCTCCAGGCTCGGTCAGCAGCAGCGCCGATCCCAGCTCCCAGCTGACCCAGCCGGACGGCCCTGCTCCCAGCCAGGAAGATGTCAAAATGGAGGTGAAGAAGCAGGAGGAGGACGACGAAGGGGCCGACACCGAAGGAGAGGGCAAGGGAAAGATGGGCAAGGGTCAGCGTGACGTGAAGACGGAAGAGAAACCAGAGGTAAAGTTATCCACGGCAACTCACTGACACTTTTATCCTGGTGTCTGAAAAGTTTTGAAATGTCTGAAATGATGTCTAAATTTCAGGCCTAACGGGTTTTGGGGTCTTATTTTCAGATTTCTAAGAATCACATTGATAGGAAATCCTCTTACTGACACTTGAATCTTCCTCTCAGATAAAGAAAGAGAAACCGTCAGGAGATGGGTGTAAAGGCGAGCCCATGGATACATCTTCATTCTCAGCGTCATCGTCGGTACCCACAGGTGAAGACAAGAAGCCGGAGGTGAAGAAAGAGCCCAAAGAGGAAGACGAGGGGTCATCCAACAGCGGCTCCCCAGCCAGCGCTCAGAGCAAGAAGAAAAGTAAGTTTGGAACTTCACTCTGTCGTTGATTTAACAGCTAGCACCACCTGCACAATAATGGGTGGGTAGAGTAGCCAACAATTGTACTCAAGTAAAAGTGCTGTTTTTCATTAAAATGCAAGAAGTAAAAACATGAGTAGTGCATGTAGAGTTAAATTTTGCTGAACTTTGACACGTGAAAGCTGCCTTGACCTGACATTTCAGGGAACGGAGAGTTTGAAATGGAGGAAGCTATCGTAGCTTACTAACTATGTTGCACCATCAACTTTTATTAAACCTCCGCTGTCGAAGTTTAAACTGCTCCACAGAAGAATAAGGGTGGAGTTTCGCTGCCAGCCATCTTTAAATGCAGCAGAGGAGAGGCAGCTTTGTAACGTGTTCCCCTGCCTCTTCTTCCTTTACCATCCATCTCTTAATCGTTCGTCATTTGTTTTTCCCGCTCCATCTTTTCCAGTCTTTAAGCCGGAGGAGCTGCGTCAGGCTCTGATGCCTACCCTGGAAGCTCTGTACCGGCAGGACCCCGAGTCACTTCCCTTCCGTCAGCCGGTGGACCCCCAGTTACTGGGAATACCCGTACGTATTCGAACTAGTAACAAAACTAACCTGGTAAGGGACTGCACTGGCTGCCATTTTGCTTCAACTCCTCTGAAAACGTAGCTTTTTTGTTTGTTTGTTTTCCTTTTTCATCTTTTTATATTCTTTCCTCCTTTGTCATAGTTGTCATATTTTCTGAATTTATTTTATAAATTTGCTTCCAGTTTCTTTAATCTTTTAGTTGTTTTTTTCTCCCATTGCATGTCAGAAGTTAAGAAAATGAGATTTGTGACAAGTGTGTGTTTGTGTGTGTGTGTGTGTTCTCTTTTTTGAAACTTCTTGTCATTTTGTAAATCAAAGCAATGACTCTTATGAACATGTGCCTTTACTTTGATGGAACTGTAGTGAAGGGCAAAAATATATGCAAATCAGATATAGAACACCATTCAAAGTTTGGCTTAGTACTACAGATTGACATTGAAATTTAGGTTTTATGTAATTTCAATTGATTTGTAGACCCCCCCAATATTACATGACCCAAGTATCCATCAGAGTAAT
The DNA here is from genome assembly GCF_015220745.1 of Sebastes umbrosus. Lineage (NCBI taxonomy): Eukaryota > Metazoa > Chordata > Actinopteri > Perciformes > Sebastidae > Sebastes > Sebastes umbrosus. Next base: position 10,262,633 of record NC_051282.1, on the reverse strand, counting down.
ATGCTTAATTAATGAGTAGCTGTTTGTCACTCACAGCACTCCAAATACAAAGAGACAATAATGTAGACATGTCATCATTATGTATTTTAATGTGCAAAGTCCAAAGGAAGGACATAATTTGCTTTAAGCTCCAACAACAGTTCATGAGCCAATTGCTTTCATTTATCACTTTAATTTGTTTGACTTTTCACTTTTAGGTTTTAATTTGAATCATGATTTTTGTAGCTTTCATCCCAGTATTCCATTGCTAGCTTTCTAGTTCAGTTCCTCACCAGTAGTAGTGTGTCGTTGTTCAGGTGGGCAGTGTGTAGAGGTGGGACAATACCTTTTACCCTCATTGCATCCAAATTAGGGGGAAAGGAGTACTCGATTCAGTACAAGACTCTGTATGTACTTGCATACAGTTAAAATCATTATTATATTGGAAATAGAGTGACAGTGTCCATCCTCCCACTGCCTCATGCAATGTGAAGTATATTAAATGCCATTTTTCGAGCGTTGATGAGCAAGCACCAGGCTATTGGCTCACCTCTCTACAGGAACCTCCACAGTCAAGTGATGCAAATTTCCTCTGTTGTATAAATATATAAGAGCATTCAGACACTTAATGAAAATGTAAGTTGCAAACCGGTGGGATTTCTAAACACTGCACTGTTGTGATCATAGACTGTATATAAAGACGGACGACATGACAGCTCCCCAAAAGTGAAGCCAAAACATCTGGATCGCCCCCTGGTGGCTGGCTGCAGTGTAGGTCATAAACCCCGCCCCCTCCATGTTAGCGGATGGTACATGGGCCAAACTAAAAAGTCAAAGTACACGTCAAATACATTTTTCCCAAAGATGTTTTTTGTCATTTTAGGTAGTTCTTATCACGCTGATGTATGTTCAAGTCTTTTTCTGATAAGTTTGGTTTTATTTAGTTAGCTGATGCTATAAAAAGGGGGTGAGACGTCATGATTGACAGCTGTGATTGACAGCTGCTCTGAGAGAAGTAGTCGCGCAGCTGGAGACTCGTACGAGGGACGTGATGTAACTTTAACTTTCCAGAACTGTCACCATCTGTCTGTGTAATAGAACGTGTCGATTTGATCATAGACGTAGTTAAAGAGATGCTATGGTTAGTTGTTGTGTCTTTGTAACCAAACAGCTACCGTGGTGCTAACGTAGCAGCTAGGTGGCTCACGCTAGCAAGCTGCGGTCGTATTCGGCTCTTGAATGGCTTGGGCAGGTGTGTGGATGGGACCTCAATACCGCGGCTCCACCCCCGATCACTACTGCGCAGCTCCCCTATCCGGGATATTGTGACTTCACTTTTGTACAATGCGAGGAATTGGAGACGTGTCGTCCATCTATATATATATATACAGTCTATGGTTGTGATGTACAGTTGGCTGTAGGTCGACATTGTAATATGCATCACTTGTTTGTTCGTGCGAGCGGTTCCATTCAGAGACCGAGGGTCTGTTTCCTAACTGTTGTTACCATGGTGACACGGAGATGGACCCTGCTCTTTGAAAGTCGCACCTCCTTTTATTTGTTTTGGTTGAATCTCCAAAAAGCCTTTCTTTTCCTCGCCCTCTTCTCTGCTCCGTTCTCAAACAGTGTTTTTAGTTTGAGAAAGAGGCGGAGGTCGGACAACGGGAAAAGAAAAACAACTTGGAGACTCATCCGTCCCTCTTACGTATGCTTCCCATCAGCACTGTTGGCTTTAACTCTGCCATCATATTGCCACTTTTGCTGCTGGCGTTGTTAATGCCAACCACTATGTTGCTATAAACAGTAAATCTCTGTCTGCCTGTTGCTGTTGCCAGTTGCCACTGCTCTGTTCTTCTTGGTTTTGCACCCTGATTTGCTTTCTGGGCCTGAAAGCTTTGTTTGCTCTCAGACTTCAGCAGAGAACCATTCCCCCAGCTGCTGGACAGTGTTTTAGCACTGTGTGGCCATATTAGCAGAATGAGTTACTTTCTAAGACAAATTGAGATATAATGTTTTTCAAAAGGCTTCAGTTGCAATAGGATATGTAAAATAGAATCTCATCTTTAGCTAGTTTTTGTAAATTCTGAGCGGCAGAGGATCGGACAGACTTGTGGCGGTCACCTGGTCCCTGTTCGCAGTACAGATAGGGACTTGACTTTAACTGTAGGGTGCAAGGCAGAGAGCTGGAGGGCAGAAGTTGTCATGTCTCTCTGTTTGCACGCGAACCTTCTTCTCTGCAGCGCTCAACAACATTGTCCCCCTGCACCCTCTTCTCTCCTTACTCTGGTCCCGCCTGGTCGACTGCAACGCCTTCATCACACCTTCACCCGATGACCATAACGTTGATGATGATGATCATACTCTTCTTCCACATCTCTCTCACCTTTGTCCCTCGGACGTCCAAACCCTCCCACCATTTCGCTGCTCTCTCCTCTGACCCTTCTCAACTGTCACTCGAATCCGAACGGCGCCCCTCCTTAATCAGGACTATTTTGACATCGTGAAAAACCCCATGGACCTGTCGACCATCAAACGGAAGCTGGACACGGGACAGTACCAAGAGCCTTGGCAGTATGTCGAGGATATCTGGCTGATGTTCAACAACGCCTGGCTGTATAACCGCAAGACGTCCCGAGTCTACAAGTACTGCTCCAAGCTGGCGGAGGTGTTTGAGTCGGAGATCGATCCTGTCATGCAGGGCCTGGGATACTGCTGTGGGAGGAAGGTGAGAGAGGCGAATACGTCTTTGTTTTTCTATACTCATGTGGTCCCAGACGAGAAATAGTTCCCTTAGTGAAGACATTTTTCATGTCTTTTTCATTGAACTAATTTATGGTTAGGATCAGGTTTTAAAGAAATTGGTTTATAGTGACATTTGGGGAAATATAATGTTTGCTTTCTAATGGAGAGTTAGATGAGAATATTGATACCACTCTCATGTATGCACGGTAAATATGAAGCTACAGCCAGCAGCTAGCATAGCTCTGTCCAAAGGTAATAAAACCTCCCTACCAGAACCTCTAAATTGTCCATTTTAGGGGGCTTAACTTTCTTAAGTCTGCGGTGGTTGCCTGGCAACAGCTCCTAGCCAAGAAATAGATTAGACAAATACGTTTTAGAGGTGCTGGTAGGCAGATTTCGTTACCTTTGGACAGACTAGCTGCTTGTCTTTAGTCCCTTTCACACACATATCCCTGAAATGTTGGAAGCGGGGATCGGTATTCAAGGAAATCTGTACTGCCAGTTTCCCCACTTCCATATCTTTCAACATTTCAGGGAAAATGTTGTCACAGCTGTGTTGTGAATGAAAGCAGTAACATTGCAGAGAAAAGCACGTAAAAGGTTACTTCGATTGACGAAAGACGCTTTCATGCGGAGCGAGCGAACCATTCGCAAGACTCTGCTGAAGACGTATTTGAATCCACGACTTGTTTACGGTTTAGAATTTACGCCAATGCTTTTGCGGGTGATTTGACTTGTCTCGCAATGTAGTTAAATATTAAATACATTGCGTTTTATGGCAGTTAGCTTCCATAAGTGTTGCATTACTGCCATCTGATGGACTGTCCCTCGCCCCATTTATTCCGACATATCCATGGCATGTGTGAAAAGGTTCAAGAAGAAAATGTTCCTGAATGTAGTACATGTGTGAACAGTGAAAATCACTAGCGGTGCCTGAAAGGTTGTCCCAGTATCACAGTAATTTACTGGGAACTGTGTGTGAAAGAGTAGTTTCCTGTATTTATGCTAAGCTTATCAGCTGCTGACTGTTGCCCTATATTTAACAGACACTTAGGAGAGTGGTTTTGGATCCTCTCATCCATAGTAACTCTCTGCCAGAAAGTGAATAAAAGTATTTCCCAAAATGTAAACTATTTCTTCAAGTTGTAATATTAGGGTGAGGTTTAGGTGAGGTGTGACCACCTAAATGAGTCCGAGAAGTCATACAAACATGCAGGCGTGTTTTGAGCTACGAGTTGTCTTTATGAATCCCAGTACTGTATGTTTGTGTGAGGAGTGTCTGTATGAGACGTGTTTCAGAAAAACAACTTTTTCTTTTTGTGTCTTTTATTGTTGCAGTTTGAGTTTTCCCCCCAAACTCTATGCTGCTATGGAAAACAATTATGCACCATCCAACGGGACGCTGCTTATTTTAGCTACCAGAACAGGTAAGGGCTTTCGGCACATTGGAACACAAGCACACACACAGATAGCCTTCAGAATAGTATTATCCACATTTTGCTGTGAAAAAGCAGCCAGTGAGAGCCAGCTTGTTATTTTGTCTTGTTGTATTCTGCACATTGATTATATTTCCTACATGCAATCAGTGCAATCACAGATGAGTTTTAATTTGGCTTCAAATGGTTACCCTGGCACCATCTTCCACCTTCATAGTTCACCCTTTTAATTTTCATTATGTTGTCATTCATAAAGTGGGCTCCTGTCTTCTTCGGCAGTTATTCTTTATTTGTTGCACCATTTTTTCCCACTTAGTAAATTTATGTGCACAACACATGACGGCTTGCTTAAATAAATAAATAAATAAATAAATAAATAAATAGAGGGCGAGGGGGGGTGTCCATTCTGAGCATCAGAAGGAAGGTTCCCACTTTATGAATGAACTGAAAGGATGATGGGTCTCTGTTGCTTTACCATTTATTTTTTCCTCATCCACCCTTTCATGTTCGGAGACTCGTATCCCCGCCCCCCCTCCTCGTCCACAGCTCCTAGTGGTCTCTCATGTTGCTGTAATGTTGTTGTTGTTTACCACTGGACGTCTGACGCTAATCTTTGCTTTGCCTTGGCTCTCTGTCCTCTGTTGGTTGTTGTTCACATCCTGTCCGTCCCTCCCTCCTCCATGTCCCCCCCTCTCCCTCTCTGTCCCCTCCATTGTCTTCGTCTGACCTGTAACGATTTATTTCACGCTTTTTTAATATTCATTTTGACCCCCCCCTGCCCCATCTCCGTCCCCCCCCTTCCCTTCTCTCCCTCCTTTTTTAACGCTTGTGATGTCTGCATTGGCCTGTTTTGGTGTGACCAATCATCCACTCCAAAATTTACGCGCAAAATCAAAACACCCGCCCACACAAAAACCCTGCATCACGATTGGCTGCTTCCTCCTGGCGACGACCTACCTTGCCCTCTGCCTCCTCCTGTGTGTCCGCCCCCTGGCCTGTCCTGCCCTGCCCTGATTGGCGGCTGCTTCTTCGTGCCCTCTCTGTGATTGGCTGTGCTGATGACGAACGGTGTAGTTCACCAAAATATGGGCTTCTTGCTGACAGGTACCACTTCTGTGAGAAGTGTTTCAACGAAATCCAGGGCGAGAGCGTTTCTTTGGGGGACGACCCCTCCCAGCCTCAGACGTGAGTACCGTCGCACTCCTGCCTTCCTCTCACACACAGCAGACAACAGCTCTCCCATCTCCCATCAAAACTAAGAGGTTTTCAAGTCATGCTTGTCCAGATGAAAAATGATGCTATTAGAAGCATCAAAGATTCAATCTATCAGCGGTTATAAACTCTCCTTTTTTTTTTTTTTTTTTTTAGATCTAACCCCCAAAAATCTCTTGTGAAAAAAGAACACACAAGCTTGGATTTAAGGTTAACATAAGATACCCTTATTCATCTCCAGAGGGGAAATTTGGTTGTTGTAGCAGCACAATGACAGCATTAGCACAGATGGAAAGAATACAAATAATAAGCGGTATATGAAAAAACTAAACTAAAATAAGAATGAAATAAAAATAAAATAAAGGGTTATAAAGGGTAAAATGGAAAACTATGGAGCATATGGAGAAAAACATTGCAATGTAAAGTGACAGTGGTATTAACCGTTTAACATCCCGCTTTACCGTTATATATCCCCTTTAAAATGTGCCACCTTTAATGTGGATGTCCAATCAGTGCGTGCTATATTGACCCAGAAAGCTGAGTTTTCCTGGTCACGCGGTGAACTCACACTGCCTTTTTTTTTTCTTTTTTTTTTGAAGATGCCCAATCAGACAGCATTTTTTTGCTGTTTGCTGCGTCTTTTTTAGTTTATTTTTTTTATTGTTACTAGGCAACCACCGACTGAGTGCTAAAGTTGGCTCAAAACAAACCATGAACTGTACACTACCTCATAGTTAATGGTACAGTTTATATTAATGTAAACAACTTAACCAGAGTATCCAGCAAAAGTCATCACAATGAGAAAAAAACACTAATGACATTGGCCGCTTTTGCACTCTGAGTTGAATTTTTTTCAACTCAAGGCTTTCATGGCGCTCTTGCAAAAAATGCAAGGCGCTCAGCAACGCAAAAGCTGTGCGCAAAATGCTTGAATCTCATTGAGAACAGTTACAAAAAGCCGCCCCAGACTGCTAAAACGCACTTCTGATCAGGACCTACTGCAGCCATGCAATTCTTCGGCCGTATATTGTGGCTTGTATAAATACAGCTTGTGGCTTTGCAATACAAGCAAAGAGAACAAGAGAGTTCTGTTTTTGAGCATCATCTAGAGCACGCCCCCTGGCTCCGATTGCCAACGGTGGTGGAGACTAGAAATCTAAGCTGAAATAGCAGCCTGTAGTTCTTCCTTGCCTCCTACTACGTCACTGTCATGTCAAATGACGACGCTGGATGCTGGAAGAACAACAGATTTTACAGCTATCTGGGTCAGTATAGCATGCACTGAGGAATTTATTACTTCAATCGACTTTGGGATCTTTGTTAGAATTTGAAGTAAAGTTCTGTTGAGCTGCAACGATTAATCATTTAGTCAAATTAATTGGCAATTATTTTGATAACGGCTTAAGCCATTTGTTTAAGTAAAAAAAAAAAAAAGCCAAACATTCCCTAGTTCCAGCTTCTCCTGTGTGAATATTGGCTGCTTTTCTCTGTTTTATATCACTGTAAATTAAAATAATTGGACAGAATAAGCACCTAGTGCGCTGTGAAATTGTGGTGGGCATTTTTCACCATTTTGTAACATTAAATAGACCAAATTGATGAATTGAAAAAATAATCAGATTGATCGATAATGATAATAACCATTGCATCTAGTGTTAACTGTCTTAGTCCTGTCAAATGTCCTCGTTAGTTTTATCATATTTAGTCACCCTCATCCTGTTTTTTTTCATCAAGTTTTAGTTGACTAAAAGTCAGGGCATTTTAGTCTAATCTTAGTCAAAGAAACCCATATCTATTTCAGTCTAGTTTTAGTCACTGAAATCTTATCTTAACATATGTAGTCATAGTTTTTGTTAATGAATTCAACACTGGTTGCATCTAAAGTTCTGTGGGATTGAACAATGTTTGAGTTTGTAATGACTGATCCACCGGCAGCTCAGTGGGGTTTAAGAGGTTAAAGATCATGAATAGTTTTAGCTCAGCTTTAGTTTTGACTGGAGATTGTTATTTGGTTGAAATGTGTCAGATAAATCTAAAACAATACATAAAGAAAACTCTGATAAATAAAGTCCTTCTTTTCTTATTTGGTGATTTTGTTTTAGTTACAAAGTTTAATTCTTTCAGTATTTCACATCACCATCTTACAGTAACCATGTTGTATTTAAAACTCTCGCACAAGACAAGAGTTTATTTTCTGTTATCTTAGGGGAGGGATAAATATTCAGTATAAGTAGTGATAAAATATTTAGCTAGTGGGCACATTATGAATTTCTCTATGCATGTTCTGAATTGGAGATATTGGATCCTGCATACAGCCTGCAGTCTGAAGAGGATAACCTTGTTGTGTCTGTTACAGTGGTTTATTTTCTCATATGTCCCACAGGTCCATCAACAAAGAACAGTTCCAACGGAAGAAGAACGACACACTCGACCCGGAGTTGTACGTCCCCTTTTTAACTCATTAATTCCCCATTTAAAATGATTTCACACCATCTCTGTGATGCTGTAAGATCAATGATTTTTTGTATTTAGTTTAAATTAGATCCTGACTTTAGATTAAAGAATGTATTTGAGCCACTTGAATTAGGTGCTTATATACAAATAAGGATAAATAATATGATTAAGTAATTATCATATGTGAATGATGGTCACAAGTTTTTCATTTAACAAATAACTTTGGATGTTCAAACTTTGCTTATTTACTTTACTTACTTATTGAGTAACTTTGTAGCTCCTGCAGAGGAACAAACAGGGTATTTCTATTATATGTGACACGTTGCCTGATTAACTTTGGACATTGCGTCTGTCTTTTGTCTCCTGCTCTCTCTCAGGCTCGTGGAATGTATTGACTGCAGTCGTAAAATGCACCAGATCTGCGTCCTGCATAATGATACCATATGGCCGTCGGGGTGAGCCAGCTATCATACTCACACACTGTACATTCTGTTACGTGACTGGGCTTGCAAAATAAATAAATTTGACCTTTTGTGTGCCTTGAAAAGCTTTAAAATCCTCCAAAACATCAATAAAGGTGCTGGAAAAAGTACAGCTAGTAACCCCTAACACACACATGAGTACAATAGCTGCAGATGTGCTGTTTTAAGCCAAGGTCACACAGTTCCAACAGTTTGAAGTGCAGTTTGGACAAAGTGTTGAAACTGAGAATATTTAAGAGTCTTGGTCATTACATCAGGACAGAAAACTCCTGCCAATGTGGCAGCAACAGTTGCTCATGCAAACAAAGTCCTGCAGCCCGAGTGTGTAGAGAGAGAGAGAGAGAGAGAGAGAGTCTCTCATTTCTCAAAGTTTGATCTCCCTTCATGTGTGGTCTGTTTGTAATTAAAAGCAATTTCAGAGTCATTAAAGCTGTTTAAAGAAAGGAAGACTGACATGAAAGACTAAGTCATCTCTGGATTAAAGCCACTTAATCACTGTCATTGGTGCTGAGTGTGAAAGGGCTGATAGTAACCTGCAAATTTAACCATTTCTTATTTGCTTCCTCCCTAACCACAGCTTTGTATGTGACAACTGCCTCAAAAAGGCCAATAAGACGCGGAAAGAGAACAAATACGCAGCCAAACGTAAGTGGAGTAACGCTGAGCTACCGGCTCATTTCTGCCTGCCTCCTTTCCTTCATTCACAATTTGTCGTTGGATTTGCTATAATACCAGTATTTCAAAACACGAACTCTGTTGCTACTGAACACTGCATCAATGTACTCCTAATTCGATTGTCTTTTTACTTTTTATATTTTTACTTAGATATGCCTAATCGACTAACACCCATATGATAGTTGATTTAATCGACAGATCTGTGAAACTGAGTTTCTCTACAACGAATCACACAAAAGCATCACTTTAAATCTTGTGTTTACAAGAGATGTGATCACAAGTTTCTTGGAAATAAGTCATTCAACACGAAAAAACATAAAAAAACAATGAATCAACTAAGGAAATCTTAGTCGACTAAGACCAAAACAACAGATTAGTCGACTAATCGACCAAGAGGGTGCAGCCCTAGATATTTTCCAAACATTCCACTCTGTAATACTTTTAAGGATTTTTGGGGATCAAAATCAGTCATCAGGATTTTTGCTTTTGACTGAGACCAATGTGTGATATATTAAAATTAAACTCTTCTCTGAATTCCACCCCTCTTTCTTCACCCTTCTTCTTTTGCAGGGCTTCCTCAGACCAAGTTGGGGTGCTATTTGGAGACACGAGTAAACGATTACATCAAGCGGCAGAACCTCCCTGATTCTGGCGACGTCACCATCCGTGTGGTCCACGTGTCAGACAAGGTGGTCGAGGTCAAGCCGGGCATGAAGTCCAGGTAAGAGGTCTAATTTCTTTTCCACATTGTTTTAAAGTGGAGATTGACCTCCGCATATGAAAAAAAGACCACTATCATCTTAAAAACATTCAATTCACCTTTATATGGCTTACCACCTTGGTTTCCTGAGGGAAACATGCTCTTGGCTCAGCCGACTGTGAAATGGTGAACAATTAAGTACATCACCAGTTTATCCTGGTGCCAAACAGACTCACCTTAAATGCAATACCAGATCATACTGGCCTCCTTTTGATCTACATGCATTAAAGTATGTAAATGACAAAACATGTGCATGAAGAAGCATTAAAATCCACTGCAATATTTACAACAGATTCCTAGCTGTGGTTATGTTATTGCAGACAAAATTAGACGAACGTATTGTAAATATAGGCTTTATTGTGAAACGTAGTGTGTGGTATTGAATAACCAGGAGAAGCTGAACATTGTGATATCTAACCGGTGTGTGTCGAGAAATAATCTGGTCGATCTCATTCAGTCAAAATTGAATAATCAGTTGTACACGGTCATCAAAAATTAAAACGCTGGTAACAGTGTAAGATGCTACAATGACAAAAAAAAAAAAAGCAGCACCTCTGCAGGACCAGTTTCTGAGCTCCAGGTCCTCCACGCCAATGTAAAAACAAATGCATAAGGTTGTTGTTGCTAGGCAACAGCTGGTTGGCTGTGATGCAGAGTAAAGCAGGCAACAGGCAAGTCTGAATGCAGAGTTTGTTTATAAGTGTGGGAAATATTGGTAGAGCATTAATGCACATTAGTAGTGGGACAGTTCTTATTTCAGAAGCAACAAACTGATTCAGTACAACAGCCAACTAATGAATTCTAGACCATCTATCGCTACAGCAATACAGTAAAGTTTGCGTGTTGTCAATTCTGTAGCTTCCCAGTGGTGTTCGTACGTATGTTTTAGCCTCGAAATGCTATTTTCCCAAGCCCTTCTAAAACCTTACCTACAGTAACTTAGATGGTGGTCGACACGCTCCCAGTTTGGAGAGGCAGACAGGAGTACCGGCACAGACGCTAAGAATGTAATGTTGTGTGGACGCCATGTTAGTTCCGATCCGAAAGTCACAAAATAACACAAACAAACTAACCAATCGATGCCGCGGTAGACCAGCATCTCCCATGCTCTGTGAGGTAAAATAACTGTTTTTGTGAATTAACTCCCATGGCTTTGAAGACCGTGATATAACAGCTTCAGTCCCCCGTCAGAAAGGGCTGTCTGATGACGAGGTTTTCTGCTGCTCCCGGCCACAGCCGCCTTACCTCCCCACCAGACTCCATTCACAAAAACAGTAATTCTACCTCACAGAACATGGGAGTATACCTACAACCCTACTTAAAAATGTCATAATGAACCCTTTCAGTTATTTCCAAACTTAGCAATTCTAACGTTGACTCAGCTAATGCTAGCGTTCACATTATTCATAGCCTTATTGATTAGCGTACTTTGGTAACCTACGTCACTGCTTCTTGCTAACGGCTGAGTGGGTGTTTCTATTTAAAAAAAAAAAATCCAGATGGACCCGCCCTTTAATTTAAAAGTGAGATAATATAGTATTAATGGCAATTCATAATCATTTTGGGAAAACTAACCAGTTGTTCCACAAAATGCTAACAGTCATACCGCATCCCACACTAAATTGCCCAATCCATTCTGTGCTGTGGTTTTGTACGGAGTCCTGGCTGATATGTGTGCTGCACATTCAGTTAATATCCTTGTGTTTGAGGCTTGTAATGTGTTTAGTTAAATAGTCCAGTCACTGGTTTCAATCTTGCATCTCATCTGTTATCAAGCATTAACATTAACGAACATTATGGTCAAGACGCAGCAGGAAAGAGTTGCTGATGACATTTCTAGGATTTCATAGCCGTTTTCCTCACCCTGGCTTTTTTTTCCCCCTCCAGGTTTGTTGACAGTGGAGAGATGTGCGCGTCCTTCCCCTACAGGATGAAAGCCCTGTTTGCATTTGAGGACGTCGAGGGAGCGGATGTGTGTTTTTTCGGCATGCACGTTCAAGAGTACGGCTCGGACTGCCCGCCGCCCAATCAGAGACGAGTGTACATCTCGTACCTGGACAGCGTGCACTTCTTCCAACCTCGACTCCTCCGAACTGCCGTCTACCACGAGATCCTGATAGGCTACCTGGAGTATGTCAGGAGGCAGGGGTAAGAGAACATAATACCTGCAAGAAGCCCCAACTGAGCAGCTGAAATCAGTTATGAGATTTCTCTAAATGAAAACTTTGGCATTATACAAGCGTTTTAAATATGAGCCCATTATGCAGTGAGAAGTGTGCTCATTAGGCTTTGTGCTACAGACCGCTTTCAGTGCTTGAAAATGAGCAGGCAGATGGAATAAAAGGAAATCAATATACTTCTTTTCTAATGAATACGACGATTTGTCTCCCTGTGTCAGGTATACAACGGGTCACATCTGGGCCTGTCCACCCAGTGAAGGGGATGATTACATCTTCCATTGTCACCCAGCGGACCAGAAGATCCCCAAGCCAAAACGGCTGCAGGAGTGGTACAGGAAGATGCTGGACAAGGCCGTCGCTGAGCGCATCGTCCACGATTACAAGGTGAGACATGTTTTCAGTTCAGTTATAGTGTGTAATGCATTTAATCACTGCAGAAAGCAGTCAAGTCTAAGGATGTCACAATACCAGAAATTTAGTAGTCTATACCAATACTACTGAAAATCCTTGCTTCGATACCACAGTAAAAAACAAAACAATAAACACTTAGAGCTAGTGTTATGAGGTTAAACAGGTCATCATTCCCTCTCTATTATCTATTTTATATTGCTGTGAAAACATGGCTTTCAACCAACTGTATTGATTCAGATTTCTCGCCAAAAACTACATTTTACAGATTACATTTGAACACATCACGATAACGTTAGAATTTACCTTTGCCCAATACTCATTTTTAATGAATAGAGCTTCATAATGACACTAAACGCAACCTTGTTATTGTTATTGTTAGCTCCATTATTTAGCCAAGCAGGACTGTGCTGCCCACCGGCTGCTTACAGCTAACGTTAACTAGCTCTCGTTGTACCTGTGGTACTGTAGAAAACGAGTACCGTCACGTTCTCAGAATCTTGGCATCGACTTGGAACCGAAGTATCTGTTCTAGTGTTGTCACGATACTGAAATTTCTAACTTTGATACAATAGCTGTCACATAATATGTCAATATTTGATACCATTTTCGATACCACGGGGAAGAATGGACACAATGTTGAGGGCGTTTATTAAAAGATAAATAGCAGTGTGTGTGTGTGTGTGTCAACTCTCTGTCGGAGAGAAGAGAGAGCAGAAATCACAGCGGGTACCCGTGTATCGATACTGTGGAAAAATTAGAGTTGAAGCATTGCTAAATATTCAGTATCGATACTTCGATTTTTTTGACAACACTAATCTGTTCTCGTGACATCCCTAGTCAAGCCCCAAGGCAATCTCACTACAAGTTAAATTTAAGTTATTTACACTATATTATCATGTACATTATTACCATAATATCAATATTTCATTTTTTAAATATCACGGTTGTTGTTTCCTATAACAGTGAAAAAGCTAATAAAGACATTAAAGGCATTACAAGCACTTAAACAATTATCTCTTTGTCCCTCAGGACGTCTTCAAGCAGGCGACAGAGGACCGGCTGACCAGTGCCAAGGAGCTGCCATACTTTGAGGGCGACTTCTGGCCCAACGTACTGGAGGAGAGTATCAAGGAGCTGGAGCAGGAGGAGGAGGAGAGGAAGAGGGAGGAGAACAGCACCTCCAATGAGTGCACAGATGTGAGTAGAAATGTAATCATCACTTTCAGGCTCATTTGGACACAAAATATTGATGTTTGTCATGGCAGTGCAATGTGTTGAAACTGACTTTAAAAACCTTTCCAGGTCGCAAAAGGAGACAGCAAGAATGCCAAAAAGAAGAACAATAAAAAGACAAGCAAGAACAAGAGCAGCATGAGCCGAGCCAATAAGAAGAAACCAGGGATGCCCAACGTTTCCAATGACCTTTCCCAGAAACTCTACGCCACCATGGAGAAACACAAGGAGGTATGCAAGTCTAATCTGGTTATAGGAATAGCTGCTTACTCTTTTATTGGATTATAGGGCATAATTATAAGAACATTATGCTGACTTGTGTCATCAGAGTTATCATGTTGACTCCACTCTGTGAATGCAGATCATTAAAATTCTGCTATTTAGCAGCTGCAGCTCTTGTTGCTGCTGCACCTCTGTCGCTGCTGCACCTCTGCACTACTGTTGTTTTGAAATATTCAGCTGTTGTATTGCAGAGTAGGTACAGCTTATCCTATTGTAACAACTGAGCTTAGTAAAAACATCCTTTACTGTACTTTTACCGACCGCAGACAAATAACGGATTAAAGCTGCTACAATCTATATTAACAATGAATCACATGACCACTTGTATGTGAAAGGTGTCACTCATAGTGATGAACGCACAGAGAATTATCACTAACTCTGCCGCAGGGTTATTATTGTAAACTAAAATGAAAACAAGCAGCGAAAAGTATTTTTAGTAAACCGAAACTAAATTAAAAACTCTATCATTTAAGAAAAAATAAAAATAAACTGAAACTATATTGCCTGGTTAAAAAAACGTATGAAATAAAAATTAACGTAAATTCATTTCAGTTTTAGTTTTTTTTTAGCTATAATATATCAGTACAGAAAAACAGAGACGGCATGAATTTCCGTCAGCTCTCGTGACGTTGAACCACAGAAACTGAACGGACTTGACATTCCAGGAGATGGCGCTATAATGCAAATGCTAACTAACTTCAAACTACTGTAAAACTAAATATATAAAAACTAAACTAAAACTAGCAAACACACTGAAAACTAATTAAAGTATATAGATAGACCTGTATATAGACGTTTTTTATTTCTTATTTTATTGTTGGTCATTGGTGCTTTTTATATATATACTGTATATATATATATTTTTTTCTATGCACCTATTTTTCCACACACCTAACGTGTACTTAACAGTCTATTCTTTACCTTTATTGTTCAGATTTGTTGTCTTTGGTCTTGGCTGTTATTTATGTTTCTGTGTAAGTACGTTGAGACAGATGCAAAAAAAACAGAGTCAAATGTCCTTGTATGTGCACACGTACTCGGCAAATAAATCTGATTCTGAAATTGAAAAGTCAAAACTAAAATAAAATAAAAACAAATTTAAAAATTCAAAACTATAATCACCAACTCTGCAGTTCCCCTCAGCTCTACGGAGGGTTTCACAATCATCCAGCTCATTGTTTTGGTTTTATGGCCGTTACTTTTAGTGTTTTGACTCACTGTCACAGCTGTTATCAGCAGCAGCTCAATGCACATTCCTGCCAGCAGTTTCACACTATTCCACTGATAGTGGATCTCTAGCCAAGTCAACGTGAATGTAAACAGTGCACCAAATGTTTTGTGAGAAAGGAAATGCATTTGACATGTTTTGTTTGAGCTCAAGGATGCACACAATGTGTTTTGCTGTGTAACACTGAATGTATTCATAACTTGGTTGTTTACAAGAAAACTCCACAGAGCACCTTTTAACCTACAAACAACAGGAGGGCGTAAACATTCATTAAAATAGTCCTATTTGTAGAACTTCAGGAAATTGTCACACAAACCTTATTTTACATTTACAGCTAACGTTGTCAGTTAGTGACTTCTGAGTCTGCTAGTTAACAAACTACAGGAGAAAAATGACGTTCTGTTCAGCACTAAAATGAAAAGCAACTGAGTGACTGCTGTTGTTGAAACTCTGCGTCACACTACACTCACTGTGGGCGTAGGAATCTACAGGAATAAGATCATTTGATCACTGTAACGCCTGTTGACTGTAAGTCGAGCTATGGTACGGGGGGGGTAAAGGTAGTCATTTTATTTATTTATTTTCCTGAATGTATGTATTAATCTAAAATCAAATTTGACAAAACCCTGACTGTACCAGGGTTATTATAGTAAAATAAAACTGAAACTAAAACGAAAATAAAAAGTGAAAAATATTTTTAGTAAACTGAAACTAAATGAAAACCTTTATAAAAAACTAATACTAACCTGAAACTATATTGCCTGGGTAAAAACTAATAAAAAATAAAATAAAAATGAAAGTAAATTCATTTCAGTTTTATTTATTTTTTTAGCTATAATATATCGCTACCGAAACAAGGAGACGGCATGAATTTCCGTCAACTCTCGTGACTTTGAACCACAGAAATTGAAGACTTGACATTCCAGGAGATGCCCCAATGCTGCAATTGCTTCACTAATGTAGGGTGAAGATTAAAATATTAAACATTATGGCAATTCCTACACAGTTCTCCAACCATGTATTTTGTATGTAGCTACATACTTCTAAGACATTATACCTGGCCCTAACAAAAAAAACTACTGTAAGGCTAAAAGTAAACTTTTCTGAAAATTTAAACTAAACTAAAACTAGCAAACACATTCTTAAAACTAAACTAAAATGAAATTGAAAAGTGAAAACTAACATTTAATATAAACTAATTGAAAATTCAAAACTATTATGACTTTGGGCTGTACGAGCAGTGCCTGAATCAGCTGATCCTCTCCACTCTTAATTCCCAGGTCTTCTTTGTTATCCGCCTTATTGCGGGCCCCACCGCCAACTCGCTGCCCCCCATCACGGACTCCGACCCCCTCATGGCCTGCGACCTGATGGACGGCCGCGACGCCTTCCTGACTCTGGCCAGGGACAAGCATCTGGAGTTCAGCTCTCTCAGGAGGTCCAGGTGGAGCTCCATGTGTATGTTGGTGGAGCTGCACAACCAGAGCCAGGACCGCTTCGTCTACACCTGCAACGAGTGTAAACACCACGTGGAGACCCGCTTCCACTGCACCGTCTGCGAGGTGAGAATCCAGACCCACTTAAATCACGCTTTTGAATTTAAATGGAGATCAAACTGCAGCAAGTCTTGTGTTTTAGTGTTGACACGATAAAAACAATGTTTTTCCTTTCTGAGATCACTTATTTTGAATGTCAACATAGCCAAACACACCATGAAGCTGTTGTTTTTGATCTGTATTTATGGTTATCAGACAACCTTGTAGCTATAAAACAATGATTTGACCTACGTTCAGATTTCTGTTTTGTTGTTTCGCTAACTGGAAGAAGAGAAAGAAACTTACATTTAGCTTTTTTTTTTATCACTCTGACATTTCAGAGTGAATGAGCTCAGGACCCCACCACTTACAAATCATTTTCAAATGTAAACAGCATTTTTCAGATTTATCCACCATGGTGTGGACATGGCCCTTTAGGCCTTTACACACCGAAGGCGTTTTTTTTTTTCGTGCGATTAATTTGCACATCAATATACGTTTTCAAACTGTTGTTTTTGTCATCTGTACTTTCACACAGAACGTGAATATTTCACAGCAAAAAAAAGCGTCGTAATTCTTTTTCTTGAGCGACGTTGATTTTTTTCAGCTTTCGCACCACGAAAAAAGACGTCACCCAATCACATTTTGCGGAACGGGTTGAGTTGCACCTATATTCCGAACCAGGACGGCAAACTTTATAACTCCTTTCAACCTTGACAAGGGCGGCGCATACCAGATCCACTCCTTCGTCACTCCCTCGTTGTGTGTAAAGGCCCTAAAGAGGCACTGGTCCATTGGCCTGCACCATTTTTTTCCAACTATTTGTTTGTTCCAGTGTTTCAGTTCAAGCTGGAACATATGCTTTCTTTTGTTTCATTTTTGAATAATTTGTTTGCAAAATTCTTAGACATAGATCCTCTGGTATTCTTTTCTACTGAAGTGGCAGCTGAATAAATAAGGCCAGAGGTTTTAGTTGAAAGCAGACAGCAGAAGCCTGGTGGTTTAACAGATGTGTTTTTTTCCAATCCAATTAAAAACCGCTTTTTCCGTTGTACTGTGGTCATTGTCGCTGCTAACTCCACTGTGGCATTTGACCTGGGGAGGGTGTAGAAAGCCATGTGCAACTTCGGTACACATGGAGTCGGTAGCTGCCCCAGGTTTCACAGCAGTGTCTTGACTTGAGCTGCTAGTGCAGCGAGAAAGACGTGATACCTCACTGTCTGGAACGGACTGCTGCTGCAGACTGAGTCATGATCTCTGCGATGGTGGGCGACTGTTTTCTATGCTGTGACACCTGCAGGCGCAAATGAGTGTTCATTCTTAGCGTTCCCAGATAAAAGTTTGGAAAAGCTATGCAGGAAGAGTGACAAAGACTCATTCCTGTTCAGAGAAGATGTAAAATGATATTGGATTAAGGGTTATCAAAAGCCAAGATGGCACATGATTTGAGACAGGACTGCACAATTTGTACGGCATAAAACTGATTTGGAGGATTTTAGTTTCACAGGAAAGTGTTAACATGTGTTAATTTAACCCAGTACTTGGATTCATATTAATTTTCCCATCCCTTCCTTCTTCAGGACTATGACTTGTGCATCACCTGCTACAACACTAAAGGCCATGAGCACAAGATGGATAAGCTGGGGCTTGGACTGGACGACGACAGCAACAACCAGGCAGCAGCAGCTACCCAGAGTCCCGGAGACTCTCGCCGTCTCAGCATCCAGCGCTGCATCCAGTCTCTTGTCCACGCATGCCAGTGCCGCAACGCCAACTGCTCCCTGCCATCCTGCCAGAAGATGAAGCGCGTTGTTCAGCACACAAAAGGCTGCAAGCGCAAGACGAACGGCGGCTGTCCCATCTGCAAGCAGCTCATCGCTCTGTGCTGCTACCACGCCAAACACTGTCAGGAGAACAAATGTCCCGTCCCGTTCTGTCTGAACATCAAGCAAAAGCTCCGGCAGCAGCAGCTGCAGCACCGGCTCCAGCAGGCCCAGATGTTGAGGAGGAGGATGGCCAGCATGCAGAGGGTGGGGCAGGCGGCCGTAGGGCCTCCGGGAGGACCTGTTGTAGGGCTTCCATCACCAGGGAACAATGGCACCACGGCGCCCAGTACCCCAACTTCTGGTGGAACCCAGCCCCCAACACCCCAGACCCCGACTCAGGCCATGCCCCCAGTCACGCAGCAGGGGATGGGCCCTGGACCTGGAGTTCAGCAGCAACAGCAGCCAGGTGGAATGCCCCCACAAGGTGGCATGCCTCCTCAACATCCTCAACACCTTCACCACCAGTTCCAGCAGATGGCGGGTGGAGGAGGAGGCGGGCCTGGGGGGATAATGGGCTCTCCCCAACATCAGCAGCAGATGCTTCCTCAGGTCCAGCAGCAAAGTGGAGCAGGGACCAACCCTCAACAGCTCCAGCAGCACCCCAACAGTTTGCCTCCGTATGCCGGCAGACCCCCAGGCTCCTCCCCAATCCATCAATCCCAGGGAAAACCGGTCCTTGGCTCCGCAACGCCTCCCCAGCAGCAGCTTGGTGGCGCCGTCATGGCCGGAAGTGTCGGGGGTCAACAACCTCCCGGTCAGGCCCAGGGCCAGCCGTCCCTTCCACAGCAGCAGCAGCCTCCTTCTGGCCCTCCACCGGCAGCAGTAGAAATTGCCATGAAGATCCAACAGGTAGCCGATGCTCAGAGGAAGATGGCTCTGCAGAGACAAGCGGCCCAGGCAGCTGCAGGCTTGATGCCGCCTCACCCTCACCATCAACAGGGTCAGGGTCAACAGATGGGCATGGGACACCCGGGGGCAGTAGGGATGGTCGGAGCCCAGGGTATGCCACCACAGACACAAGCGGCAGTGGCGGCTGCTCGGGCCCACATGGAGCAACAACAAGGTGCTCCGCCAGGGATGATGGTTGGCGCTGGTGGGCCCATGCAGCAATCCCCTCAGCAGGGTAACCTGCCCCAGGGCCAGCTGCCCACTCAGGTACAGCTTCAACAACAGAGGATGGGTGCTCCACATCAAAACCCTCAGCAGCAGCAACAGCAGTGGGCAAGCCAGGGGATGCCACCTCAGCAGAGGCAAGCTATTATGAACCAAATGAGCCATCCAGCCATGATGGCAGCTCAACAACAACAACAACAGCAGCAGCAGCAGCAGCAGGCGCAGCAGCAGCAAATGCAACAACAGCTGCAGCAGCAGCAGCAGCAGCAGCAGCAGCAGCAGCAGCAGCAGCAGCAGCAGCAACAGCAGCAGCAGCACCAACAAGCTCAGGGCCACGCTGCCTTGATGAATATGGCACAACAGCAGCAGCTGCAGCAGCAAGGTGCTGGTGGTGGGATCCCAGGTGGAGCTGTCCCTGGAGCTGCTGGTGTCCCAGGTGGTGTTGCTGGTGGGAACATCCCTCAGGCAGCCCTACAGGAGCTGTTACGGACTCTCCGCTCACCTAGCTCGCCGCTCCAGCAACAGCAAGTCCTCAACATCTTGCGTTCTAACCCACAGCTCATGGCTGCTTTTATCAAGCAGAGGGCCTCAAAATACAAAGGGGTTCAGGGGGGCCCAGGTGGACCAGGTGGTGTCCCTGGAGGTCCTGGTCCCACAGGGGGTCCTGTTGGTAATGTCATGGCTGGAGGGGGCCCACAGGTGAACATGAATGCTGCAGGTGGCGGCCAGCCGGGGATACACATGGGGGGTCAGGGAGGGACGAATGTCAACATGGCCACTATGGCCCAGCTACAGCAGGTTCAGCAGCAACAACAGCTGCAGCAGCAGCTCCAGCAGCAACAGCAGCAGCAGCAGCAGCAGCAGCAGCAGCAGCAGCAGCAGCAGCAGAGGCCGATGCCCAGCAGTTTACAACAGCAGCAAGCGGCGGCTCTCCAGCAGCAGCAGCAGCAGCAGCAGCAGCAACAACAGCAGCAAGGTGGAGGAAGAGGTATGCAGGGCCAGGGGTCACAGATGGGAAATCTCAACAGTCCCCAGTTTAGAGAGCTGCTCCTGAGACGGCATCTCCAGCAGCAACAGCAACAACAACAACAGCAGCAGCAACAACAACAACAACAACAACAAATGGGAGTAAATCACGGTCAGTTCCAGCAGCCACAGCCACCGCAGGGGCAGGGCTACATGGGCCAGCCTGGGATGCAGCCTCCTACAGTTGGACAGGGACCACCTGGAGGTCCGCCTCTTGGCCCTCAGCAGCCTGGAGGTCCCCCAGGCCAGCAGGGGCAAGGTTACCCAGGGTCAGTGGCCCAGCAGCAGGCCACAGCTGCTGCACTTCAGCAGAGGCTCCAGCACCAGCACCACCTCCAGATGCAGCAGCAGCAGCAGCAGCAGCAGCAGCAGCAGCAGCAGCAGCATAATGCCATGGCTGGTCTGCCAGGGGGTGATGCGGGGCCAGGTGGAGGGGGTGTAGGAGGTCCTCAGCAGCCACCTCAGGGCCCTCAGCCCACTCAAAGTGGCCCCCCACCTCCATCCTCTCAGGCTCTGCTCCAACAGGCCCTCCACCAGAGGCTGCTCCAGCAGCAGCAGCAGCAGCAGCAGCAGCAACATCAGCAGCATCAGCATCTGGGCCCTGGGGGGTCACCAGCCCAGCACAGTAATCCCATGAGCCCTCAGCAGCCGCAACAGATGGCCCAGTCACCACACCCGCACCCCCACCTGCAGGGCCAGGCGATGTCCACGTCGCTAGCTAACCAGGTGCGATCCCCGCAGCCTTCGCCCAGACCCCAGTCCCAGCCGCCACACTCCAGCCCGTCCCCGCGCATGCAGCCTCAGCCCTCCCCACATCACATCTCTCCCCAGATGCAGACGGGTTCCCCACACCCAGGCCACCTGAACCAGCACCACCCGGGCATGGTGGGCCCTCCGCAACAACAGCCGACGTCCCAGCAGCAGCAACAGAACTCTATGGAGCAGTTTGGGTCGGACCCGAGCGCCATGCTGTCTCAGCTGAGCGGCATGGCCGGTCTACACGGGCCGGGGGGCAACGGTCAGGACCCGCTGGGCCAGAATATGAATCACAACCCTTTAGACATCATGTAGGAATTCTACTTAACGTGTCAAGTCGAGCTGAAAAACGCTCCGTGATTCTTCGCACAAACTGCACTCACCCAGGACAGTGTTATTGTTATTACTTAGCCTTTCTTTTTTATACTATTATTAAATGTTATTTAAAATGTTTTCAATAAAGATGCATTGAACTGAACTTCCTATGGGAGATGAACAATAAATCAAGCAGTCGTTAAATAAATTAGAATAAATGAATTGTAAGTTATTGCTGTTAATATATTTTTTTGCCAATTGTGGACAAAGAGGGGGATGGTTTCTCTAGCACCCCCCCCTCACCTCCACCTCTTGCTGAATACAAGAAAGGTGATATTTTCGGGGGTAAATAGGAGTACTTGCCTTTTTTAAGAAATGTTTTTAAGATTTTAAAAGTGGTCAAGAATTAAAGAGGAAATGATTTAATGCAAAGAACTTTTTTATCGGTTCCCCCATCATTCAGTCTGTCTGTCTATTTCTGTTTTGCAGAGTGATGTGGATTATTATTAATGTAAATCCAAACATGATGCATATCTTCATTTTTTTTTTTTTTTTTTTTTTTTTTTTTAATGTTTGGGTTTGCTTTATTTATTGTTTTCTTTTGGGGGGTGGGGTGGGGCTGTTATGTACCCTGAGACTGCTACAATTCGTATAGAAATATATTTTTGTTATTGACTGTTATGACGGGGGTAGTGGATATTTCATTTCACTCTAGATGTCTTTAGTTGGGTCTGTCCAGGTGGGAATAATTAAATGTCAGTGTTTCCTTGCAGTGGTTGAGGGTCTGCTGTGAGTTTGAGATGTTGAACGGACTTATTGTGACGTCCCGGCGGACCAGCTTCTGTATTGGACATCGGTCATGCTGGAAGGGACTCTTCCCTCGCAAACATGCAAGCCCTCTCCCTCGAATGTGTGTGCACTCCTTCCTTTAAAGACGCTTAATATGGAGCAGTGGAGGCTTGGGGAGGGGGGGTGCATACCTGTGTGCCTGAAACATTTTGCGTACATGGGCTGGGATGTGAAAAAATATGGGTGGGGTGGGGCTCCTTTTAGTGTTTTTAGGATTCCGCTGTTTGGAGTAAACAGAGGATTTTGATCCAAATGAACTGTGTTGCACAGAAATGAGGAGAAAAGTAGGAGCACTCGCTCTCCGTCTCTTTCTGCCTCGTCCCCTTTGCTGCTCCCCTTGGACTTTAAATCCCCTCCCCCCTCCTTCTCTTCCTCCTCTTCCTCTGGGGGAAGTTGCTCTCCCTCCCCTCAAACTCCATCCTCTTTATCTTTCTGCTAAGAACTTTGGGAGTTTAATTTAATATTTTTTACTGTACAAAGGAAACACAAACTGTGGACTCAAATACTGTTTTTTATAATAAAAATGAAAATTACCAACAGTGACGTGTCCTGCATGTGGCAGTTTGTTAGAAATCAGATTGTGTATTTGGTGAATATAAGAAGTACAACGAACCATGCGTCTACCTTTTTTAGAAAAAGACCTTGGAGTATGGGATCATGAAGTGACGGTGTGTAATTCGGGTGTCTTTGGCCTGAGTTCTGCTTTACCAGCATCATGAAGCTGGTTCACTTTTAATTAAGATAGATCACCATGGTAACCTGCACAGCTATCCTATTCCAGATCAGATCAAACCCTGCCAACAGCCAATCACATCACTGCAAAAATGTAGTCGGCATTCCTACAGCAGCATGTGCATCAGATGGACCTTATCAGACATACTCAAATTTGTTTTAATGGCACTAATTTCTTTAACATATTAACACAACTTGTTATTTTTAGGTTGTAGCAGGCTCAGTTTCAAAGCTAGAGTGAAGATACTGGCATCATATGAAACTAAAAAACCTAAAGAATCCATTGGTAGGAGGCTAAATAACGCTCCAAACTTGTGCTAAATTTTGGCGAGGGAAAAAATGTCATGGCCATTTTCAAAGGGGTCCCTTGACCTCTGCCCTCAAGATGTGTGAATGAAAATGGGTTCTATGGGTACCCACGAGTCTCCCCTTTACAGACATGCCCACTTTATGATAATCACATGCAGTTTGGGGCAAGTCATAGTCAAGTCAGCACACTGACTCACTGACAGCTATTGTTGCCTGTTGGGCTGCAGTTTGCCATGTTATGATTTGAGCATATTTTTTACACTAAATGCAGTACCTGTGAGGGTTTCTGGACAATATTTGTCATTGATTTGTGACGAGAGTATTAAATACTTGACAAATCTCCCTTTAAGGTACATTTTGAACAGATAACATATAAGCGAATAATTTGCGATTAATCACAGTTAACTACGGACAATCATTCGATTAATAGAGATTCAAGTTTTTAATCGATACACAACGTATTTTCTTTTCCTCAACAGTCTTACATTAGGCTACTTTTAACATTGTTAAGTGTATCACATATTCATAGTAGCCATGGCGGGGCCAAGGAAGGCACATCTGATTGGCCGATCACTGGAGATGCAAAACGACCACAAAGACATCATAATTGATTACAAAACAACATGACCTCGTCATTTGTCGTCGTTTTGTGTCTTGTTTGTAGAAGTCTCATAATCAGTTTGTTTATACAGCTATTTTATTATTTAAAACTATAATATTAAACGTTTGTTTGGCAACCATTTATTACATTGAGTAAACTATGTACATATCAATAGTGTGCAGTTCATTATTGCCAAACTTTACATTTTTACTCATTTTTCCAATGTGCCTCTCTTTAAAAGTTTCTAAACCTGGCACTGACCTTAGCTTTACTTTTATGTTTGGATATTATTTCTAGTGTTTCCACAGTTTCTTATTGTATTCAAGTTGTCTGATTAGGATTAGATTGTATACATTTCATCACTTTTATTTTGCTGCCACAGTAACTGAATTTTCTTGCAGGCATTAGTTATATCAATATGGAGCATTAAACATCAGCAGAACTACATCTTATTGAGCAAGAATACTAAATTACCGACTGCTAAGTAAAACCTTGATTCCCCTTCAAATCTATGCACTTATGAACGTTAACCTGTTTTGTAATCTTTACCATCTGCAAATAGATTGTATTTGTAAGGAAACGTAGGCCTACATCCCAGCACTGACACGGATTTTGTGATTTTACAGGATAACGTGTGTAATTTTCCCTTTTTCCAGCTAGCAAGTGATTAAGAAGCACTAAGAGCTGAATGTCGTCGTCTAAATGATGTTCCTTGTTAGTGTCTACACAACCCCCCCCGTCCACTGCTGCTCTTCAGACATACTGAACCTATGATTCAGAGACTATTAATTTGCACTTGATGGCGTCACTTACAGTAATCTCTCTTTCCTGAGAACAACACGCCCTCTAATGGTGACACCGGGCAGTACGATTTTTCACATTCGAGGCAGTATTAGTGGATGCATAACACATTCAGTGGTGGAAAGCATTATTGTATTGTAATTGTATATTTTGACAGAGTTTTAGTAAAATACCTGGTTTGAAAAAAAGTGGAAAGTTGCCGTTATATTTCAGATCATTAAGGTTTCAAAAGGAAACTGAGCTCAGAGTAGCAGCAGGTTTGAGAAGAGTAATTACATAGGATGTCATAAAAAGTAAAAAATATATATATATTATGTCATAGAAAGGAGAAATAAAGTCATAGTACAGTATGTCATTAAAAAATCATAAAAAGACATAGTATAGTATGTCATAAAAAGTAAAAAAAAATATATAGTATGTCATAAAAAGTAAAAAAAAGTCATAGTATAGTGTGTCATTAAAAAAATAATAAAACGACATAGTATAGTAAGTCTTAAAAAGTAAAAAAAGTGATAGTATAGTATGTTTGTCCCGTCTCGGTCGCCGACAAAGTGGACACTACTGCAAGGCTGTCACTAAATTGCCTGTACATTGTCTGATTTATTACTGTGATTGTTCGTAGAAAACAAAGTAACGTTCCCACACATGAAATTCACCACTGCAATACCTTTTGATTATTTTATCAAGACACTTATCATGGTACATTTGAACATACACACATATACAGTATACATGGCAATAAGAGAGGTGAATGAAGAGGAATCTTCATTTGTTTTCTGTGGGGTTTTTATGGAAATATGGATCTTTTATGACATTTTGAGGAGTGTCTCTGTGGTTTGCATGTTCCACATTTTATAATGTGTCATGCTGCGTGGGACTCACACTGGTCCGGTCTAGTCTTGAATCAGTCTCGCCCTGCCTTGGTCATGATTTGGTCTCGGTTTATGTGGTTTTGAATACAACACTGTCAAGAGGTAACTTTGGGATTTGGGGGCGCTGTTGACCACAAAACTCAATCAGTGTATCTTTGAAACACTACAAGCGGGTTGCACAAACAGCTACCGTATTGTTATAGGGAGTAAATATCAGGACTGCCTTCATGCTTCCAGTACTTCACTTTGTCTAAAGTAAAATAACTACACAAGAAAGTTCTTTTAGAAGGAAAACTGCCTTGAAGTCGTGCTGTGATGTGATGTTTCCTCAACCCACTATCTGATATTTAATGAACATAAAAAGTAATCCCACATGATAAACACGCTCCAGGAGACAGTTATCTTAGTACATATTTATTGGAAATGCAGTCAAAATAAAAATCCATTTTTTGAGAGAAGACATGTTTGACAGTTCATCTTTGTCATAGAGAAAGACACATATAAGTGACATAAGTTAGTTTAGCTTATACATGTGACATGCAATAAATAATAGCTCATTACAGTCTGACCTAACCTACATTTGCTTCCATTTGTACACAGCGGAACAGCGACGGTGTAAACTGATATCCTCTTTTGAAATGCACAAAGGCTAGTGTAGAGAGTGGACTATCAATTGGTAATACGAAAATAGAACCAGGTAGCATTTCATACTTGAAAAGTAAAAGGACAGACAGACAGCAAGCACAACTGTGTACTTCTTTTTTGTGCGTCAAGCCTCCTTGAAATGCAGAACTTCATCTAAGTGGCAGGCATTAATTCTTTCGCTTTGTTTTATTTCTTTTGTGACGGAAATAAACCTCTTCAACAAACCACAGGACAGGACTTTGTGCATGTGTGGCACAGACTGACAGGGCATGCAAGTTATCTCTGTGCAAATACTGAAAAAAGGAGCAATATTTTTACAAAACATCATAAGAAAGAGGAGCGACTGAAACAGGCCCCGAGAACAGATCTGAGTGTAAGACCGATGTCTGGCTGGAAAGCACTGTGGACGACTGGAAAAAGTAGCTGCATGGAAGTAGTAATGTGGACTGTTACGTTTGCTGCCTCAGCGTCTGTCTCCCGCTCTCAGTAAACCCAGTGACCCCGCGAATGAAACCTGCCACTTACATCCATTTAGTCCTCTGGATTGCAATGGATGATTTGAGGACACTTTTGGGGCCTCCGGCTTGCTATCACGCCTAATAAATGATCCACAATGATAAAATTACCACTCATTTTTTATTCAAAGGCAACAATGTCTTCATCGAACTCAGTAGGTAATGAATGTAGCTTTGTAAACATGTGGAAATTACCTAACATACACAACTATTTACATATACAAAATGAGTGGCAAGTCTACTTATGGTTATTCTGATCTCTCTCCATCTCTCTTTCTCATCATTCAAAAGCCCTTAAAGAAGCCTTCAGCCACCGTGGCTTCTTTAAAAGTCACCGTCAGAGAGTTGATAGTCACGTCTGTAGAAATCACCTTCCCGGGATGTTCTGCTGCAGCGAGAGCAGCCTGACTGCCTGGTGTCGTCGTGGTAACACTCTGATTGTCGTCACTCACCTCTTCCTCCTTCGTCGCCTCAGTAGTGGCACAGTCACCTGCCGCCTGAACGCTCACTATCACCGAGGTCGTGTTGTTGCTCTGACAAACGCTTCTCTCTAATGTGGGACACTCCGACCCTGACTCCAAGTCCTCCTCAACTCTGTCCCAATCTGAACCGTCGCCCACGGAAACCGCATCTTCCAGCACGGCCTCAGGCACAGAGGCATTGTCTTTTGATTGGTCGCACGCGATCGTTTGGTTCTGTCTCATTTCAATCCATGTTTGTGTGCCTACCGTTGTCAGGTCGGCGTCCACCTTCTCCTCCACCTCCATCTCTATGTCCTGCCGCTCCAGCAGGGGTGGGGAGCTGCACTCTGACTGACCTTAAAGAAATAAAAAGAGACATTTTGTTCATTTTCTGAGGTCAATGGTCATGACCAAGGTACTGAATTTGTACGTGATTAACTTGACAAACCAACCGTATAAACTGTCTTCACGTCTCTCCTCATTGGTGCTTTCAGACTCCTGCTTGTCTTCTTCGCTGGTGACGCCCCAGTCCTCCTCAACGGGCTCCTCCCTCTTCCTGAGCGGAAGGATGGTTTTGTGTGAGGGTCCCTCTGACCCCCGTTTCGACACCCTCTGCTTGCTCTTCCTCCTGGCGAGGCGACGGTACAGGCTGCCCCGCTCGCCCTGGTCCACATCTGTACTCATGGAGCGGGTGAGGGAGAGACGCAGTCGAGGTGGGGGCTTCTGCGAGATCTTGTTGGCACTGCGGAGGTCCATGGCAAAGAGGTTCTGGGGCAGAGCAAAGGTGACAAGTTAACACATGGATCATTACTGTGTTCGTTGGGAAATGTAGTCTTAAAATATACATCTTGTGATATTCTATATTTTTCTTATGGTCAACCAATCCCATGAAAAGACCAAAACCAATAATTAATTGATCCTACTAAGTACTGACTGTGTGTAAAAGCCTTATTATAGCCTAGTCCTCTGTGCCATAGAGCTCGACCTTGGTCCAAAAAGTCTATAGCCATGCTAGCGGCTCAGTGTGACTGTACTTAGGCACACCTGTCCTTTGAGCTAAATGTTAACATCAGCATGCTAATTGCTTTAAAAAACATGAATGAACCACACTGTTGCACTGGGTGACATGTTCCTTCATTAAGATGAACATGGGCACTGTAGTTTATTTTGAGTCATCCCACATATACCATCCCGCTACTGTAAAATACTAGCTCAGAAAATGTGTATTCATCCACCGCTAAAAATAGTCCACAGCAAGTTCACTATTTACTCCTGCTTTAATTTAATAACTTTTTGCTCAACTTCTCGCTCCAAAACACAACATGTATTTTAACTGCATTGCATTCTGGTTTATTGAGGCTATCATTAGTGCTGAACAGTGGCGGAAGACGTATTCATATATTTTACTTAAATAAAAGTAGCGATACTACAATTCAAAATCTTACTTAAAGTGAAAGTACAAAAGTATTGGCATCAAAATATACTTGAAGTACCAAAAGTGAAAGTACACATTGTGCAGAATGGCCCATTTCAGAATATGATTTATTATATGATCAGATTATCATTATTGATGGATTAACACTTTAATGTTGCAGCTGGTAAAGGTGGAGCTTATTTGAATTACTTTATATATTGTTGGATAGTTTAACCTATAATAATACATCATAATATAAATCTGTGAAGTAACTAGTAACTAAAGCTATCAAATACATGTATTGGAGTAAAAAGTACAATATGTGCCTCCAAGATGTAGTGGAGTAAGTATAAAGTAAGTATACCCGCAGCACGAGCCTCCTGGGTCTGAGACCTTTCCTTCGATAGGCCAGAGCTCTGATCTTCTCCTGACTGGGAGAGAGAGAGAGAGAGAGGCGGGAGAAGAGGACAGAGACAAAGTGATAAAGAGAAACAGACTGTGAGCGAGAGAACAAAAAAAGAAAACACAAATAAAAGTGCTTTGCAAGCATAAAGAGGAAGCTCTCCAAGATTACTCACTGCTCTTCGTAGGCCAGGACCAGGCGCGGATCCAAAATATTGTCCTCTGGTTCCCAAGTACTGTACCTGCCAACACAAATACACATTCAAATAAGTCTATCTATCTATCTATCTATCTATCTATCTATCTATCTATCTATCTATCTTCACAGGACACATTCAAATGAGTCTATCTATCCATCTATCTATCTATCTATCTTCACAGGACATGGTGTGCTCAGGTATCAAGAAGCATATTTTGAAAAGGCTACTGAGTTTATATTGAAGGGATGAGATCACAGGATGATGACTCAAGGCTTACTCACTTTGGGGACCATCCCTGCCATTTCAGTAGATACTCCACATTACCCTGAGGAGGAGAGACAGGAGAGAGAGAGAGAGGAGGGGCTTTTAGAGGAGACACATTCACACAACCTGTATATTAAATAATCTGGTCCAGCAGTGTGATGCAGAAAGAAACAAGCAGCTGTTCTGTTCTGTTCTGTGTGAGTGTGAGAGAGAATAAAAAGGATGACTGTCACTTTAAAGTGTGGAGAGAGAGAGAGAGAGAGAGAGAGGGAAAAGGGAGGAGGGTCATGGACATTCTTCTCCCTTTCAAATGGTGTTTTTCTGGTGGATGACGTCAATGACAGCGGGGCTGGGCGGCCTCCAAACAGCAGCTTTTCTCTCTCAGCATCGCGGTGACGTGACCGCACATGGCTTCACCAGCCGGTCTCAACAATACACGGGGCTCTATCTTGAACATCACACCGGTGGCTGTGATAGGTGGGGCCACACGGGGAACATGTAAACAACGTGGTGTTGCGCAACGTTCAACCTGCTAGTCTCATCATCAGTGAAAAATAACTCTATCACTCAGTGTGTGGAGTTTTTATTTTTGAGGACATAGTGTACAGTGTCACCATTTTTTTTTTTATATCACTCTAAACTTTATAACAGCATATTATCCCACTATTACATAAAGATGATGTCGCACTGCACTTATTCATTTGTTTACATCACAGAGTACACTGTGTGCACATGCTGCGTCAATATATTATTTTTTTTATTTGATAGCCTATAATCTGTTATGAATCCACATCTTCTCCACTGTAAAAAAAATCAATGGATCACCATTACGCAGCGTTTGGTGACATTACGCAGCAGTTTCACATCGATACTCAGCCGCTCGCTGGCGTAACTCAAATCAACTGCGCAGCTCCACACACACACACAAACACACGCACACAAACACAGCCCGTATGCCCGTTTTCAGGATACACACCCCCTTTTCCATCTTACTACAGCTGCGTAGGCTCCCTCAACAAACCACGCTTCAGTGCTGCAGCAGCATCTCCAGCGGCTGCACAGAACAGGAGCGTTCCAGAACGCAAACTCTGCAGCGATGTGAAACAATGTTTCAACTTTGTGCGCAGTTGATTAAAAAAAAGGAGAGAGATTAGTCTTTGAACGTGTCTTTT
The DNA here is from genome assembly GCF_015220745.1 of Sebastes umbrosus. Classification (NCBI taxonomy): domain Eukaryota; kingdom Metazoa; phylum Chordata; class Actinopteri; order Perciformes; family Sebastidae; genus Sebastes; species Sebastes umbrosus. Next base: position 10,231,751 of record NC_051282.1, on the reverse strand, counting down.
TACGCACACTGTAGGGAAAGTGCGTAGCCTAGTTTGTGTTGTGCATGAGGAACAGCGGAGGGTACACGCTGTTCGTTAGGATAGAAACAACACAGGGGATATAAGTCAAGTTATATAGAAGTCTTACCTTTCTCACTCTCTTCTTTGTTATTGACTCCACAGCGAACACTTGGTCTCCCACTGATGACAGCTCCATCTCTGAGCGCTGCTCCACACGCTCCCAAACAAACTGGTTCTGTTATTGTATTGAAATAAAAAATAGACTCCTTATAAAGAGGACTAGGGGGTAAAAATAAAATAAAAAATAAAAGTCCTCTTTAGTGTGGCTGTGGCCCCCCCCCGGTGTGGACACTGAGCTCTGAGCGCTGAGTCTCTGCGCTTCCTCCTCACTCCAAACTCCAGCTGCCTGCCTGCCTCACTTTTTAAAATCTGCGACACATCAACAACACGGCACAGGACAACGCGCTCCTTTAAGTCGAGCGCGCCGCCTTTCCATTGCGTAGGGCCGAGCCCCCAGTGTGCGTACCCGCGCCCGCGAGGACGCGCACGCAAATTGGAGCATAGTGCAGAGGAGGGACAGAGGAAGAGGAGGAGGAGGAGGAGGGGGGAGAGTCAAAGCGACAAGGTTATTATGAGAAAGGAAAGTTACTGGGGAGTAGAAACATGAGGGATTTCACTTACATTTCATCATTAAAAAAAATACCACTCATTTTTATTTCATGGCTGACCTTTCAAAACCTTACTTTTTTATGTTTTATGTATGTTTTATTTCATTCCTTGTAAAACTTTAATATATTCTTGCTACTTTAAAGAAATATTTTGGGGAATACGCGTAATTCTAATTAATGAGAGTTAGCCTAGATGAGAAGCTCGATACCATTCTCACATCTGTATGAAAAATCCAGGCTATTGGTGCCTTCAAATGAAACTTGTGAGCTATATTATATATATATATATATATAATTACGAAGAAAAACAATATACGACTAAAATTACAATATATTAACTTATTATGTACCCGAAAAATGAACTTTCATCAACTTCCATGGCCTCCGCCATTTCTGGCGTCAACAAACACGTCACAACTTGTGAACTCGGAACTTTCAGAAACTTTCCACTTGAAGGAAAATTTCCACACAACCCCATTTGTAGACATCATATTTCTTGGCTGGGAGCAGTTGCCACGCAACTAGTGGAGACTTCAGGAAGTTACCAGGAAATAGTCAGACATACAGCCTAGGCTGCGTCTGAAATTGCATACTATGCACTACATACTCCAATATGTGTACTACCGTTCAACATGCTTTTGAGTGAATAAACAGTAGTATTTTCAGACGCACGGAGCAGTAATTTACGTCGTCACTTGCTGAGGGTCTCCTTGTCTTTGGAGATGTGTAACCATGGTAACCCGTGCCAACCTCATGTGACCAAAACGACGGTTTGAAAGTCTGAATTCATTTAAAATATATTACGTCTAGCAAAGTGAAATCTTATACTTACAGTTAAAGTAAAGCGTTATTAACGTCTGTTATGGACGTTATCATTACTACCGCATTGCATTGTGGGATATTTATGCCACCATGGTGTTCAGTGTTGCATACTGTAATATCCGCGTACTATTGGTTTCATACTATGGTTTCGGATATACCAAAGAATAGTGAGCTTTAACGGTGCTGGTGGGTGGATTTTGTTTACCCATTTTCCGGTCTTTATGCTAAGATAAGCTTACCAGCTATAGCCTTAACTCTCCGCCACAAAGCAAATATGCTTATTTCCCAAAATGTAAAACTATTCCTTTCAGATATTAACAAACAGAACAACATGTCAATCCAATCATAGCTTCAAAATAGGACAACTAGGTTTGATATAAAGGCTTTCTGCTCTTTCACAGGTGAAATACAGTCAAACGAAGTTGTGCAGTTAAAACGACTGAACTCCAGCCTCAGCATGCAGCATGTGAGCGCGTGTATTTTTATGTAACAGTAGAAAAGGCAGGAAAGATCAGAATCTGCAATGGAAATGAAAGCCTTGCTTCACTCTGGTGGAGATGTTCACCCCTCCAGCCGCGTTTGATCCAAATATGGAACTAAACAGCTAAACACTGACTGGAAATCTTAATTTTACATCCTGAATGCTAAGCAACATCTCTGCAGAGCGGAGAGCTGAAAATAAGATTGAGCGCAACACAGATGAAAAAGATCTCAGTGATGATAATGACCGTTGATATGTTGCAGCCAACATTTATTACCATTAGAGAGGACTGATTCTTAAAATCTATGTGAAGTGGTTTGGTCACAGCCACTGGTCACACCCATCTGACTTCATACCTGAACGTGTACTCGTCCAGCCCCCCAGGTGGGGACAGCTCATAAAGGTAAAGTGACTGCTGTGGAAAAAAGGCCCAGAGCCAATTTCCTATTATCTTTCATTGAGGCTGGTGTAGATCAGTTTACAGTAGGACTCTCTGTAACTACACGCACACACACACACACACACACATAGTCCCTCCACACGGTCCATGGTCTCTCTGCACCTGGAACACTTGCATCACTTACGGACATTGGGTGTCATGGCAACAGTTTCTACGGCGACCGCGGGAAAAGCTGGATGATGATGATGAGACAGCAGGAAGAGTTGATGAACAGCTCAAGGCTAAAGAGTGATCCACCTATACTGACCCAACTTTGACCTCCTAATCCAGAGATAATGTAAACAACCCTACTAAAAAATTCCTATAATAATCCAACAATGTTCTTATATATATACATATATCATCTGTGGTATTACAGTAAATAGAGTAGATTCATTTTATAGTGATTATGGGCTTTAGAATAAAAAATATATACTGTATATCTTTAGGTGTCTATAACTGTCCTGGTGAGGTTTGATATAATTAGAGTGGCGACTAATCATTATTTTCATTATCAATTAATCTTCCAATTATTTTCTCAATTATTTGATAATCGTTTGGTATATAAAATATCAGAAAATAGTGAAAAATAGCCCCTCACATGTTCCAAAAGCCCAAGTTATCCTATTGAAATTGTTCTTGCAACAGTCAAAAACCCAAAGGCAATCAGTTTATTAAGCACTTATTACAGAAACCCAGAAATATTAACAAATGTTAACATGTGGGACGTTGCAATCAGCAATTTTCTTTAATCATTTTTGCTTAAAAAATACTTAAAAATGAATAACTGATCAAAATAGTTGCAGATTCATTTTCTGACAATTGTTTCAGCTTTTATTTAAATCATCATGTTTCATCTCTTATGATGTTGTAATATTCTTTAAATAAAAGCCTAGGACATTCAATAGTTTATTGACCTCACTAGTGTTTACTCCAGTGATTTAGTGTGTCACTTCCAGAAAGTAGTTGGATTTGTAGAGACAGATAAATTGATGTAGCAGAGACCAAGACGTTCTGGCTTTTAATCCCTAGAATGAGTCATTCTCCAAAAACTATAAATCCTTCATTTCCCATAATGCAACTGCAATTCATGAGATCCTCCCTGCCTTGTAAACACCCACGTCTTTTAAACTTCACATCTCCAGTTTGTAACACAGTTTCTGTTAAAAAAAACGTTTTGTCTCAATCAAACCGAGATAACCCTGATGACATCACTATGACACCATCAGGGTTACTTTGTCAGACTTTAGACAAGCTCCCTTCAGAGGCACAGAAGACATTATACAAATGTTGTTTTTTTTATATTCTTCATGACGAGTAAACTGAACTCGTTAAATATTATTGGTGGACTGCCCCTTTAAAGGGACTGTTTGTAACTTCTTACACTTATAAATCACCCGGGTCGGTGTCCCATGCGTGCACGCATATGCGCGCTCGCGTGTGGCTACGCTGTTCAGAATCAGACTCCATCACAAACTACACAGAAGCACCTAAACTGCAAAGTTATATCTAGTAAAGCTCATCTTACAAAACAGTGTTGGCCGCGGTCGGAGGACGCAGGGGAGACCGTAGCTTTGGTCTCCAGGGCCGGAGTCTCTGCTGATTTCTGCTCCTCTGCTCCTCTGCCTGCCTGCTTGCCATCACTCAGCTCGCTCCACTCTCATGTGCATGCACGCACAATACACACTGCAGAAGACTTCGTAGCTCTGAGAATATCTAGTGAATGTACAGTGGACGTTTGTGCAGAAATAACTGCTGCAGCTCCTCCAGACCAACAGAGGTTTCCCGTGTCTTGTGAAGTGACGAGGCTCCGCAGCGAGAAACGTTATCGTCTCCGACCGGGTGCCGGTGTCTCCCTCTGACCGTGCGTGGTCGAGAGGCTGAAGCAGGAAAAGCCAACATTAGGATCAGCATTGATTCATGGAGAGACCTTCGTCTGGTCAGCTAACATTACTGCCAAGCAGGTGAAATATAGAGTGATATTGTGGTTTTAGCTGACGTGTGTCGCCTCACTGTTTAGAGCGATGCTCGTTCATGTCTATTTAGAGCGAGCAAGCGCGACCCCGACGCTGACTTTCGTTGACTTAACGGCCACAGATGTCGCTGTGAACAAGCATTTCTGATTCTTACAAACAGTCCCTTTAAGTTGATGCTATAATGCTCCTTTAATATTCTTGCAAGAGTTTCGTGGTATTTACAGGAGTTTAGTGATTGAGTTATTGAGCACTGTGGTGTAATATCCTTACAGGGATTGAGTTTGCACGGTGATCCTGCATGATGTTATAGATCTTATAAGAGACTTGTGCTGATCTCATAGTGCTTTAAGGTGTTAGTAAGTAGCCTCCTCCTGCAGCGACCAGCGTTATGGTATCACTTTAAAAATGTAATAAGGGATGAAAACAGCGCTTTTTCCCGTAAGGAGGAGGATATCGCAGCAATTCAGAAAAAAAACCAACAGTGCTATCACATGACTTGTTATCTGCCCGGATACTACAGTGTGCAGAGTTGGGAGCTGAGGATGGAGCGGTAAAAACAACACGGCAGGACGGATCACAGCCTAGCTCTCCCACCCACATGTGATGACTCACGCATGACTCACCAAACGTGACGGTAAAATCACCGCCACTTCTCTGGAATAACAACAGAGAGAGAAAAAACACACAGTAGGGTCACTTACAGACCGACTCATACCGGGAATACATGCGTTTCTCATTTACTCCCCTTTTGTCCTGGGGGGTGTACTTCATCTGGATCGCCTGGTAGTACAGGGGGAAGCACTTCTGGGAACATAGATATATAAAAAAGAACATTCACATTTCACTGCAGTGAAACACGAAGCTGCACGACTCCAACTTTATCTGACAGAGAACATGAAGGATCACTAGATATCTTTTTATGCAACACACCTATTAACATTCAACATTTTGTATCAGTTACCACACAATGTGCATGTCTGCAGGTAAAACAGCCAGGACCAGTACTTTATAGTATTCTACTTAATACTCCACTACATGTCAGATGGAAGTATTGTACTTTATACTCCATTACATGTCAGAGGGAAGTGTTGTACTTTATACTCCACTACATGTCAGAGGGAATTACTTTATACTCCATTACATGTCAGAGGGAAGTATTGTACTTTATACTCCACTACATGTCAGAGGGAAGTATTGTACTTTATACTCCACTACATGTCAGAGGGAAGTGTTGTACTTTATACTCCACTACATGTCAGAGGGAATTACTTTATACTCCATTACATGTCAGAGGGAAGTATTGTACTTTATATTCCACTATTGTACTTAATACTCCACTACATGTCAGATGGAAGTATTGTACTTTATATTCCACTATTGTACTTAATACTCCACTACATGTCAGAGGAAAGTATTGTACTTTATATTCCACTATCAGAGGGAAGTATTGTACTTTATACTCCACTATTGTACTTAATACTCCACTACATGTCAGAGGGAAGTGTTGTACTTTATACTCCACTACATGTCAGAAGGAAGTACTTTATACTCCACTACATGTCAGAGGGAAGTACTTTATACTCCACTACATATCAGAGGGAAGTATTGTACTTTATACTCCATTACATGTCAGAGGGAAGTACTTTATACTCCACTACATATCAGAGGGAAGTATTGTGCTTTATACTCCACTACATGTCAGAGGGAATTACTTTATACTCCATTACATGTCAGAGGGAATTACTTTATACTCCACTACATGTCAGAGGGAAGTATTGTACTTTATACTCCAATACATGTCAGAGGGAAGTACTGTACTTTATACTCCAATACATGTCAGAGGGAAGTACTTTATACTCCACTACATGTCAGAGGAAAGTGTTGTACTTTATACTACACTACATGTCAGAAGAAAGTACTGTACTTTATACTCCAATACATGTCAGAGGGAAGTACTTTATATTCCACTACATGTCAGAGGGAAGTATTGTACTTTATACTCCACTACATGTCAGAGGGAAGTACTTTATATTCCACTACATGTCAGAAGGAAGTACTTTATACTCCATTACATGTCAGAGGGAAGTACTTTATACTCCACTACATGTCAGAGGGAAGTATTGTGCTTTATACTCCACTACATGTCAGAGGGAAGTACTTTATATTCCACTACATGTCAGAGGGAAGTATTGTACTTTATACTCCACTACATGTCAGAAAGAAGTATTGTACTTTATACTCCACTACATGTCAGAGGGAAGTACTTTATATTCCACTACATGTCAGAGGGAAGTATTGTACTTTATACTCCAATACATGTCAGAAGGAAGTACTTTATACTCCATTACATGTCAGAGGGAATTACTTTATACTCCATTACATGTCAGAGGGAAGTACTTTATACTCCACTACATGTCAGAGGAAAGTATTGTACTTTATACTCCACTACATGTCAGAGGGAAGTATTGTACTTTATACTCCACTACATGTCAGAGGGAAGTATTGTACTTTATACTCCAATACATGTCAGAGGAAAGTATTGTACTTTATACTCCAATACATGTCAGAAGGAAGTACTTTATATTCCACTACATGTCAGAGGGAAGTATTATACTTTATACTCCACTACATGTCAGAAGGAAGTATTGTGCTTTATATTCCACTACATGTCAGAGGAAAGTATTGTGCTTTATATTCCACTACATGTCAGAGAGAAGTATTGTACTTTATACTCCACTACATGTCAGAGGGAAGTATTGTACTTTATACTCCACTACATGTCAGAGGAAAGTATTGTACTTAATACTCCACTATCAGTTGGAAGTATTGTACTTTATACTCCACTACAGTTATTTGACAGCTGTAGTTACTGGTTACTTTACAGATTACAATTTTACATACAAAACATTTGATTATCATATAAAAAATATGTTATAAGTTTCCCATCAGTAGTTGAAATTGGCATCAATTTGACCAGCTAGTGCAGTAAAATGCTACTTAATAGCAATCATCCAATTACATAATGTACAATAATAATACAACTCTCACTGGGACAATTTTTCTGCATAACAAATACCACTAATCAGAGTTGTGGACTTGCGTCACATGACCTGCACCCAAGTCACAAATTTGGTGACATTAGACTTGACAAAATAAAAACACTTGCAACTCGTCTTGGACTTTAAAGCTGCAGTGGGTAGAAATGGAGCAAATATGATTCAAAAGAGTTATTTTTATAAAATGGTCACTATATCCTGATAGTAATGCATGACACAGGTAATCTGCAAAAAAATCATGTGCCTCTGTGTCCTCCGGTGCTCCTAATGGCATCTGCAAGATTTCACAGACCGGAGGAAAACAACCAATCAGAGCCGAGCTGGAGCCTTGTCGTCTCTGAGCAGCTGTCAATCACTCACAAACTCTAATCAAACGGTCAAACTAGGCAGCGCTGATCAAATATGAATCAATATTCTGCTACTGTAATGTACTGTAAAGTTTGTGACGCGGCAGCCATGTTGAGATCTGTTGAGGCAATACCAAGCATCACCCACCAGCCGGAGCACATCCTATAGGAACGCTCAATATTAATGCTCTCTGTGAAATGATCTGTGATCGTCCAAAGTCTCCCGTCACGGGCTAGATTTTTTTTAAAGCCTGAAAACAGAGCCATGAGGAGGAGCAGAAGTCTAGCTCTTGAACGCTTGAATTACAATATGCTGAAGGGTTATTATGGAATTTTTGCCCAATGATGCCAAAAACATTCTGCCTACTGCAGGTTTAATTACCCAGATCCACTTGACCATGAAGAACAAACATTTTGTTACTGAGCGCCGGTTGGAAAAAATGATACCAAGGATAATTTTGTCCGAGTACAAAAACTATGCTGCGGTCAACAAAAAAATTAATTGCAGTATGCAATACGTGCGTGTCTAAAATTACAGACAGAGACACATGGCATTACATTTGGTGAAGAGCGCATTATGACTTGTTTAGGACTCAAAGCTCAAAGTTTAGGACTTGAGACTTACTTGTGACCTGCTAAACAATGACGTGGTCCCTCCTCTGCTACTAATGCTTTTGTACTTTCTTTGAGTACAATTTTGAATGCTGGACTTTTACTTGTAATGAAGTATTTCTAGTGTGTTGTGGTATTACTACTTTCTACTGTGCAGTTTTTCTCATTCGCTTTGGCTCAATTCTCAAATGAGAATATTTTTTTCCAAAACAATAAGTTCAAATTTCTAAACAATTATAGTTTGTTGTCCACAACAGATTTTAATTTCTCATTCATTCAAGCAAATTGCACATGTTTTGGCACACATGTACAAGTACAATTGTCTACAATTTGCACGATAAACATTTGTGCATGGCTTGCAATCAGATCACAGCTGATGAGTTGATTCTCAGTGAAAATTGTCACAACTTATAAATATTCTTTCATCGTCAAAATCTGTCAGACATACAGATGTATATTCCATAATTTTTCATAAGATTGGATGGTCATTTTGAGGCAATTTTCTGTTCACTGTATACAACTTCACATGAAAGAACAAAGGTGAATTTTCTGTTTACTGTAAATAACACATTGCCACACAGTTGTACTGTATACATACAAATGTGCATATCGTGTTTCTGTGTACCACAGTATTGTTCAGTATTGACTTCTCACAGTAACTACTGACCTGTAGTTAAAATGTTAATATAAAAAGCTCATACACAATAACATTCAGTTAGAGCAGGGGTCTGCAACCTGCAGCTCCGGAGCCACATGTGGCTCTTTAGCTCCTCTCCAGTGGCTCCCTGTGGATTTTTAAAAATGGAATTGAATAACTGTTTTTTCTTTATATTTTTATTTTTATTTATCATTGTTGTAGGTCCATGGTACGACGGTACGACCGAATAATTAGGGCCACATAAAAATGAATTAAAAATAAATAAATCTGAGATTTCGAGAATAAAGTCGTGATATTACAAAAATAAAGTCATAGGTTTATGAGAAAAATGTCGTAATATTATAAAGTAGTAATTTTATGTTTTATTTTCTTTTTTTCTCGTTATGACTTTATTCTCGTAATATTACAACTTTTCTTTCTCGGAAAATTATGACTTTATTCTGGAAATCTCAGATTTGTTTCCCTCAATGTGGCCCTAATACTCCATCGTACATTTGCACTTTGTCCCTCACTGCATTAGACTTATATACTATATACTTAGACTATAAACTGTGTTACCTTCATCACAATGCTCAAATGTTCTGTGGCTCCAAACAGATTTATTTATTTATTTCTTTTGCCTAAAATGTCTCTTTTGATTGTAAAGGTTGCTGACCCCTGAGTTAGACAAAACTGACCTTCTGGTATAGTAGCCTACAGTAAGCAGTCAGTGTCAACAAACTCTGATTTGCATATAAGAAATATCACCAGGGTTGAGTGTCATGGTGAAAACACATGTCAACATTTTGACCAGTCCTACTCACACAGTATCTGATGGCACTGTCCAGCCTAGGAGCCAGATGGTGTATCAGGATAATTGATACTGACATGTGTAAGTAGGAACCAATGTTAGCCGGGTCAAGTGTTCCGCCCGGATGCATAAACAGTTTTTGACGGCTGAGGCTGCGTGTTGCTGCAGGCGTTACTTGTATATTGTTTGTTTATTGCTTTTGGAGTAAACGTGTAGTGGAGTTGAGGGATAAAGTTCATGTTAAAGCAAACAGAGAGTTGAAGCATAAAGTGTCAATCAGCGCATCACTCAGGTGAGTCCGGTGAGAAACCTCAGTGGCTCAAAGCTGATTGGCTTCACCTCTCCAGACAATCTACTGACACAATAACGAGGTTAAGAAGCATGAATGAAGTGTTCAGGGTGAGTTACTACCTTTTGCAAACATTTGATGGAGTTGTGATGTCCCATGAAACAGTTTAGAGAAACTTTGAAGTTCTACTGGAATTTTTTTTTTTTTTTTTAATGTTCAACACAATATATGAGAGAATATTTTCTAATCAATGTCAATATCATTGTCGCAAAGTTTTACATTCATAAATGCAAATTTGCAAGAGTTAAATGTTTTTACTTAAGTTACTATTATTTTATTAATATTAACCCCGGCATGTTTTGTGTTTTATGTAATTTTTTCATTTGTTTTATTTTAATAATTATGTATTGTTTACCTTTGTATTGATTTAATTGTTCTTTGTATTGTTTACAAATCTCTTTAGAGAAAGTTAAGACGGTTTCAAGAAATGAGCCAAAGCGACTGAGAAAAACTGTAAGGATCCAAGTACTTCTTCCTCCACTGGTCAGGAAAATAACTATGATTGTATAACCACTTTTTGTTCCATTTTGCACAAACTAAACAACTTAATTAATGATGTAATGTGGCGTAACAGTTCTGAAAATGTTAAGCAAAATACATACGGGATAAAGGTTTTATATTATATACTCTATGTTTATTATGTACAGATGCAAGAAAGACATTTTGATAGGTTGAAAACTAAAGATAAAACCCAAACCAGTGGAACCAAGACAGTATATATTCATAACATCAACCTCTGTCATGACTGTAGAGATATAAATAACCATGGGTCGATATTATACATTCATGTTTATTAGCATTCATCAATAATAAAATAGAAATCTTTCGTAATGACAATTCCTCAGACTACAGAGGGAGAGAACAGGTTTTTTTTGCACTTGTGATATTTAGAGTGTAAAAACATATGCAGTTTCTTCAAACAACGACCTTGAAGAATCAACAAATGTAAAACACCTGGCAACTGTTTAAGATACGTAGTGATGGTAACAGTGACGAAAAACAAAAGTAAACATATTAATACACACTATGGATCACACTCATAACTAGAGACCATCTTGGGATCACACCAGCCACGATGCTGAATAGCACTTCCTACCCCCCCTCCTACATCCAGCGCCCTTGCTCGGACCGCACCCGTCTTCGAACTCTGCCTCATTTTAATCTCAACTACACACCTGTTAAGTTTCTTGACTGCGTTGATGAAATCTGTCCACAGACAGAAATATAAACACCTGGCAAAGAACCCAAAGCCACTTCTGTGGTCGTTCCCGCTACAGTAGGTGTCTCCAGGACCACACTTTGCCGTGATGACACACACACAGACTCACAAGGTGAAAACCACACACACGCCGTCGCGGCTGGTAATTATGAAGAAACTGCGTGCAAATACGCTTTCTTTGAAATACACATTTATTGGTTAAAGACAGCAGTGCTTGTGTGACAGAATCACCCTCCTTAAAGTGATCTCAGTCAAGCCTGTCAGGATTGTGAATACAGATAAACACAATAGACGGGGCATTAATTTGATCTAAGGCCAGCTGAGCAAATCTCCCATTAACCTTTGAGCACTTTCAGGTTACTGCGGTTACAAACACCGACAAGTTTTGAAAGTGGTTCAACTCAGACAGACAGAGTTTAAAGCGTATAAACTGGGAAACACAGCTTCACATTTACTGTACCGACACAAGTGTGGTATCAATCGTCTCATCTAAATCTTAGCAAGAGAACAAATAAGCGTATTTCCTAAAATGTTGATACTAAAAGTTAACTGGACTCCAAAGTGACCCCTTACTTTCCTCCCGGGGACCAGAAAAAAGAGCCATCTTGAACGAGCACACTGCAGATCTGAGGAGACCTGAGACGTTAGAGCTGGATGAGAACAGAAAGAAAAGGTCCAGTTTCTGTTGACGCAAAATGTCTTTGACATTCCCCTATTTTATAACAGAGTTGCCATTGTGCTGCACAACTGTTGCCGGTAATTTCTGATCTCATTTGAGTCTTAGTCATTACATGACTTCAGTCTCGTGCCCAAACCTGTTTGTGCCCTCTTGGAAGTGTTTTCAAAATGTGACTTCACAGGAAGGTGTACAGGCTCTTGGTTCAATTCTCCCAGAAGATGAGGTCCACCCCCTGCGAAGAGGTACTTTTTGGAGTCGCTGCATATTTGAGAAATAAAACCTGACGTCACACTTTGAAGTCATACACTTCAGTAATGCCACATAGCGTCTTTAAGCAGCGATCACCGCTGGGGACAGGTGACTCGGGTGTGTCCCGGCTGGTGGCAGATGCCGCAGGTACGAGGTTTTCTAGCAGCTGGAGGTTTGTTAGCGTTGGCGTCTCCCGTGATCCTCCTTCCCTTCTTCCCTTCGTTTCCGCCACCATTAAATCCACCGCCAAACCCACCTGACACGGGGAACAGAGAGCAAACACAACATGAGATAGGAGGTAGGAGGTCACTGCATAAAGAGCAGAAGCTGTTTCTGTGTACGCCGGGACTGACAGCGCCGTGTCAGCCTGGTAAGTGGATGCCTCAAGGTCTCAGTGGGAGTGTTAGTGAGTCGTGACAGCTTTTTCTTTATCATTAAATAAAGATGTAGAGGATGAGGAGGATGCTCTCTCACTCTCTCTCTCTCTCTCTCTGTCTCTCTGTCTCTCTGGTGTTTGATCTGAGTGTACATCTTTTCTGCTTTGCTTCTGTTAGGATGTTTTAAATAAACGTGGTGTGTTTTTACAAAGCACACAGAAAAGCATTCGCTGACTCCAGGCTCATGGTGTAAATGATTTGACAGCCAGATTAATGCAGTCAGACATTTAACTGTGAGAAATCAAATGAAACACACTGCAGATGTCTGTAACGTATTGTATATATGTGAATGTATTAATGAAACAGAGTTTGCTTGTGATGCAAAGAGAAAGAGAAAGAGAAAGAGAAAGAGAAAGAGAAAGAGAAAGAGACAGAGAAAGTAGACGGTGAAGTGTAATGACTTGACGAGTACCACAGACCGAAACCAAAAAACATTTGAAGATGGATGTTCTAAAAGTCCCCTGTTGGTCAGCACAGCAGATGGTAACAATGCCGAAACTTTCATTTTTGTGCTTTTAAAAAGCAAAAATATTCCTTCATTGTAACAAAGGTGTTTTAGTTGTCTATTTTTAATACAGTCAGGATGAGTAGAACTTTTTGATTTGATCAAAATGTCATTAGTTTTGCAGGAACATAGTGATTAACCAAAGTAAGGGGTACTCCGATCAGGATTTTTGGGGATTTTTGTGATCGGCCGAAACGATAACAAGGTCTATTTGAAGCCGACAACATGTGCAACATATTCCACTCTCTCTCTTAGAGACATTCTCTCTCATCAGCACCTTTTATACGGAGATCCCCCAGTACTGCTGTAAAGACCCTCATCATATTTTAGATGTGTAACACAACAGCGTTGGCGTCTAGAGAGAGTGTGTGTGTGTGTGTGTGTGTGTGTAGTCCAGCCATGCCGGCTGCCCTTTTACACAGACGTTAATTCGGCTCTGTGACTACCTCAACTGACGGCTTAGAGGCCGTGTAAAATGCCCACCATTCCGTGTCCGTACCTTTTATACAGAACAGCGAGGCGGAATAACGGCGCAACAGTCCCGCCTTGAACAGGCAGTGTAAAAGGCTTTAGAGACACAAATTACAACTCCGGTGAATCCATTTTGGCGCCGCTAAGAGAAATTGTCTCGCGTGTTTTGCAACATCTGATCGGCTTTTCTGATCGGCCTTTATAGCGAGCACAGATCAACATATTTTGAACGAATATTGGCAGATAGCGACCCGATATTGAGATTTCGACCTGATGATGGCGCTAGATGAGAGTTGAGTTATTTTATTTCATCTCGAAGGGCGAATGAATGTCTGTAACAAACTTCATGGCAATCCTTCTGATAGATTTCTCTCTAATAGAGATGTTTCAGTCTGGACCAAAGTGGTGGACCGCCTGACTGACAGTACCATGTTTAGGCTCCACTGCTAGCATAGTTAAAAATGTCTCATGCAATGGATATTCATTTCAGGCCTCAGGTTAATAACGCAGTGTTAAAAGCAGTGTTAAAAGCAGTGTTAAAAGCAGTGTTACATTTTGATTAGTGTGTGTGTGTGTGTGTGTGTGTGTGAGCCATGCCTGGTGGAGGAGCGTTCTCATCGGCCCATTGGAAGAAGCCACACTGCTGCTCTCTTGGTTTCCCGCAGGTGTGGAACATCCGGCCCTTGTTTGGACCGTCCTTCTGCACCGTGAGCGTCACCGCCGTCTCGTTACAGTTACACATCGTCTGTCCCACGTGTCCTCCTGCGCCCCCTTCCTGTCCTCTGCCTCCTCCGGGGGTGTTCCTGAACCCCAGAGAGGGCCTCGGCGGCGCTTGCAGCGGAGGCCCTCGACCGTGTGGCTCCCCCTCCTGCTGACTTGGCTGATCCGCCCACAGGAAGAAGTTGCAGCTCCCGGCGTTGCACTTGTAGAACTGACGCCCTTGGTTGGGACCGTCTTTGCGCACGGTCAGGAGGAGTGCATCCTGACCACAGTTACACACAATGACATCATTGTTGGGATCACCACCGCCACCTGCTGGAGGTCGTGGCTGCGGGGTCCAGGAGGGGACGGGAGGAAGGGAAGGTCGAGGATTTGAACTTGGCGCTCTGGGTGGCTCTGGTCTGGGGTGTCTTGGAGCCGGTGGACGAAGATCCTCTCCTCTTCCTCCCCCACCTCCCCCACCTCCTCCACCTCCTCCCCCTGCTCGGAGGTACTTCAGGTCCAACACCTCTCTAAGCGTCTCGTCACATCCACCGATGCAGCCCGTGAATTCTAAAGGCATCATGGGAGGGAGGCTGCCCCTGCGGAACTTGAACTTTAACCTGAAGAACGTCGGACACACAGGAGATGAATGTTAAAGAAGTCAACCTCAGTATACACACATGGTGTGATGATGGGTCCAAATCCACCAGTTATTACAGGGCTGTAACTGTTTGTTTATAGAGTGCTGCAGGGATGATGTCTTTTAATATGGCCAACCAGGAAGTCAGCATCGTCCTGGTTCCCTCGACTAAAAGCCAATGAGATTTTTCCATTGGGTTTTGGATTATTGCAGAAAATAAGCTCTGTGGCAAACAAACGTTTGTGATACTTACACGTTTTGTTCTGTAAAATAATCTTCACAAATGAACACCATTTTTATGAATTTTGAAGAGTGAATGAAATCACCAGAAGTAAAAAGCTAACGTTAGGCTGTAAACAAATTACACCACAGTCTGTTAAGCGTGAGTTTACACAACGAGGCCGTAACGGCGGACGTGTCGGTGTGATGACGTTTAGTAGTCTCATTTAGCCACTGTTGTTAGCAACCGCCTTTTTTAAGACACGTAAAAGCTTCAAAATTCACAAGTATGATATTTACGGACGTATTTTATATCGTAGAACAAAATGTTAAAATCTCTTCAGCTTGTGTAAACCACAGACCTTATTTCAGGCATCTAATTAAAAACCCATTCAAAAAACCCATTGACTTCCAGACGAGGGAACCAGAAGTGCTAAAATGCGAACTCATTTCCAGGTTTTAGGACTCAATCCTGCAGCGCACTATAAACAAGACAGAGGAGAAATCAAGATTTTATATTCAAATAGACCCTGAATATTTTCAGGTAGAGCCAGTATACTTGCAACTACTATTACTAAAACACTGATACTGGCTTGTCATAGATATCTGATACTTTATCATACATATACTGGTATCAGGAAAAATAAGTACGGCACATAAATCAGAAAAAGGCACACACACCGTTTTTAAAATAGTAAGTAAACGTGGACTTTTAAATAAAGAGAGGTTTGGTGGTGGTCAAGTTTGAGTGAGAAAATAATTCATTAAATTTGAAAGATGAGGTTTTCAAATCAAATTTGAGTCATAGCGATGAAAAACGATCCACAGTTTATTCCTCACTGACTGCTGTCATGCTCTCTGTGTGAAGCATTTTGAAGTGAACGCATCTATCCGTCTATTAAAATAGAAATATATCATTACTCAACACACAGTACTAACTTAACACTGTGTGTGTACTGATTAAAAGCAGTTTCTCAAAAAAGGTGGTTGAAGGAACCTGCTTTTCAAAATGCGTGCATGTGCACAACAAAAGTTTGAATAATACAGCCAGTTGCTGTAGTTTATCGCTGCACACATCTGCTGTTAACGGTTATCCAACACGCTGAAACTGCAGGGAGAGATCTGATTAAAAAAACTGTGATATTGTCTTAGAGTAAGTGCTGTAGTTCAACTTTGAGCTCTGTACCAGATTGGTTGCTATGGAAACAGATGCTGGTGTGGAGCACTTTGGCTCGATGCTAGTGAGCGTGCCCTATATTTGTTCTGAGCTGAGGCACG
Source organism: Sebastes umbrosus (assembly GCF_015220745.1). Lineage (NCBI taxonomy): Eukaryota > Metazoa > Chordata > Actinopteri > Perciformes > Sebastidae > Sebastes > Sebastes umbrosus. The sequence continues at coordinate 10,215,154 of NC_051282.1, read as the reverse complement.
TGCTCATGGGGTTAACGCCCACTTGCGTAAACAAGAATTTAGACAAGTTTCCTGCACTGCTGAAGCCACGGAGAGCTTCATCTGCGCGTGTTGTTGTTGTTTGCACAGCGAGGAGCGCCTACATACACTTCTTATTAATCTAAGAAATGGAAGTTGTGTGTTTGAGGAAAAATAAGATACTTGGTGTTGAAGTGACCACTGAAAATAGTATGTGTTTTCAATGTTTAATATGTGTGGGTCTGAATTGTGCTGAGAGGAATTTAACACACAGTATGTATAACAGAGTGGACAGTGAAACCAGCAGGGCAGCAACAACCATGCAATCTGAATTATTTATTCATCAGGTTAATATGACAACCAGGAGCTGTAGAAAGGAGCCTTTGTTGGGTTAATTAAGTGATGGTCAACTATGTAGGACTCTAAAATTGAAATGCCTTGGTTGTATAATTGAATTCCTCCTCTGCTTTAAAACTTCCTCAAAAGGCTCTGTTACTTCCTCAAAAGGCTCTGTAACTTCCTCAAAAGGCTCTGTAACAAACAGATTGTCGATTGTCTGCAAGGTTATTTGCTTAAAGGGGCACTTCAGCAATTTAGTGTTGCACTTCTATTATATTTATTTGCAATTCAATAGAGACCATCACTTCCAGTGACTATCACCTGTAGGTCACTTAAACCATTTTCCCCCAAAAATTAGCTCGTATATGCAGGTTTTTTAAAAAATGTGAAAACCCGCTAAAATTAGGTGGACTCCTTTCCTATTCCGAGTATGCCGGTGCCGTTGCACTGGCCTTTCTGTGTTTATGCTGTCTCATGTTTGATGTCACGGACGCGCCGGCCCAGACCGGAAGCAGGGTTAGTAAACAGTGAAAGTGCTACGGTGGTTACTTCTTTTTTTTTTTTTTTTTAAAGTTATTTTTTTTGGGGGCATTTTTCCATTTTTATGACAAGACAGTGGATAGAGTCTTGAAAGGGGGGAGAGAGAGAGTGGATGCGGAAAGGGCCACAGGCCGGATTCGAACCCGGGCCGCCGCGGTCAGGACCAAGCCTTAATACATGGACGCCCGCTCTACCAACTGAGCTAACCCAGGCGCCCACTTCTTTTTTTTTTTTTTTTTATATCTATTACTTATTCAGTTTCTCTTTCAAACTTTCAAACCAGAGTTGGTGATTGTTGGAACAGTGGAAAGACTCACGAAGACGATTTTGATGAGTTTCATTTTGTTTCTGTTGAGTTTGAATGAAGTCGATCAGCGAGGTAAAATGAAAGTCTGGTGGCTTTGAGGAAATCACATTAATCGTATGTTTTGTATGTTAATAAATTATAATAATTGTCCAAATAAAATTGATTTTATTTATTATATATTCACTTCAATGCGCGTCACATAGCATCGCACCAGAAAAGGGGACCAAAATGAGCGCGTCCACCGGGATGTCATGTTTCCATCACTGCCGATAAATAAAATCCCCGTGACTACTGCAGCGTTATTTGTCCTGGGAATGAATGCCAGTTGTAACTTTTCCCACTGAAGACAAAAAACAGATGTTAGTGGGCTTTTTGTCCAGAAAAGGGGAAAGGGGCTATAGGGTCTTCTGACCAGGGCTTCTTACTGGTTGTCGCTTTAGCTCGACTGAAAACAAAAGGTGACCGTGCTTTTTAAGTGGTGGCCCCGACACTGTGGAATGGTCCTCCTATAGGCATTGGATCTGCGTGTCTGATGATGCCTTTAAAAAACAGCTAAAGACCCACTTATTTGAACTCTTCTTTGTCTTGCCTTGTGCTGTCCAGTGTTTGTAATTTAGTGTGTTTTTAAGGTCTGTTGTTTATGATTTATTGCTTCTTTCTTTTACTGTTTTGATGGTCTTATTTTTAATAGTTTTTTATTCTTGTGAAGCACTTTGTGATCTTGTTCTATGCAAGGTGCTTTATTAAATAAACTTTACTTACTTACCATACAGATAAACATTGTTACATACAGATGAGCAATGGAACAGATGTCATACATATACTGTATGGCTTCTAGCTGAAGCTAATATGCCGCCCCCATCCCTGATTAGGCTTTTAAATCTAGATTAGAACAGCCAAACAAAGGGCCGTTTATTCAAACTTCCATCCAGCGTCACAGAAAATATTACACATCTGTTTTCACAGGTTGAGTGGTACTCCTGATGATGAGTAAATTGAACTTCATGTGTAAAATCTGTCGAGTATCCAAATTAATTCATCTGATTTGCAAAATATCTGAAGAAAACATAATATGCCAAGCAGTTAGGGTGATGAATCTGTATGAAAAATGTTAAATGTGAGCTATTGGCAGTCTAAACTCATCTTGATCATAAACTATTTAAAGGGGTTTGATGTCGAGCGAACAGCTCTGTGAAATTAAATTAAATTAAACACGGTCAGTATAAAATGAATACTTACATGTGAACAGGGCGCGGCTGACAGGTGTGACAAACGCTGTCATCTCTGCTCACCTCCAGCACCGTGTCGGGGAACCACACTGCCGTCTTACAGGCCGGGTAACCCGTGCAGGACAGGAACTTACTGCAGGAGGACAGGAAGAGAGGATAATGAGTTACTGTAATCTTGTTCTAGCCCATTTACAGCAAAGCAAACCATACTACTGTTAGATTGCTTTCCTACCTTCCAGGCAAACTTTTGTTTTTGATTTGACAATCCTAACTTGAAACTCACCTGTTTCCCTCCCTCTTCTTCTTCAGCACCATGTCCCGCCCGCAGTTAGGACACTTCCTGACCGGCAGCGGCATCTCCATGTCCTGCTGCTCTGCTTCAGCGATCTCCTGAGCTGCACCCAGATATGGCGACAGCGCTTCATCTAACCTGAGGCAACGACAGAAAATGACTTTTCACCTGGGTCACAACAACCAACAGCCTGCAATGACTACAGGACAGGTGTTAACCGATCCGTCATTGTAAAATACAACACGATTCTGCTCATTTGGGTGCAGGTGGTGCATCAGAAATACATAAATCTCCTCCAAAGGTAACTAACTTCTTTGCCTTCCTGACAGACTCGATGAAGACGGTCTTGTACTTCTGGATGTGGTTCTGCAGCACGCTCCGTTTGTCCTTCCTGCCCTCCGATACCAGCTTGAGGTCCGCCTCCAATTCAGCACGCAGGTTTGGTTTGGACATCTCATAACCCATAGAGTTGTAACCTAAACACACACACATTTTGATAAGTAACATATTTGAGTGACAAGGATTGTTGTTTATTGTGGTATGCAGTGTGTTTGTGTGTGCATACCTTCCACCAGTCCCATGCCGAGCTCTCCAGGCAGAAACCTCTGGTCAGCTGTCAAGCCCACGTACCTGCGACTCTTTATGGTCTCGATGTGATCTGCGTGGGTTGCATCGGTGCCTGTAGTATGTACACAGTTCATGCAGTACAGTTTACGTCAGACAATTCTATGTTGATTCAACAAAAGGGTCACGAAGTTGTTGCCAGGTTTGCTTTATGTAAGCTTTTATCTGTTTTAACTGAAAATGGTATGCAGACAATGTTGTAAATCAATGAGCAGGGGTGCTTTATTCTATCTTTTGTTGATTTATCAGGTATTTAACTCAATAAATGAGCCCAAAGCAGACCGTCCCATTTGATTTTCTCAGTTCAATTTTCCAGAATATTTAATTGAGAAGTTTTAGTAACAATTACTAAATCACAATTTATATTGATATTGTAAAAAAATATATATACTTTATTGACTATTGTGAATAGGGTTGTACTGAATAGTTCGAAGCTTCGTTCATAACGTTGACATTTAAATTATAAATCAACATTCAAATGCGGCACAGCTTTTTTTTTTTGCATGTCTGTTTATTTTGTTTAAACTGGTATTTCTGCACAGTTGCAGATAAAGATGAGGCTACTCTAATCAGTGTTCGCCCAATTTCACACAATCATTAATATCTGCTCTCGTGTTTCACCTAGTTTGGGGCTTAGCCTCTCCACACACGCGGAGGAGAGACGGATGTAGTGAAGATAACGTTGTTACAAACAGGTGTAACCGGTAACAGTATTAGACAATTTGTAGAATTAGATTCCATTGGTGTCTGCGTAGGATTGTTTCCGACTCGTGTGATCAAACATTTCCAATAACTCCAAGCGTTGTAAAGTCAAAATTTACAAATTCACAACATGTTTTTTTTTAATCTTTTTTATGTTGCTGTTTAGCCTTTCAAAAACATTTTCACTGCAGTCATAAACTTTTTGCTCTCCCACTTGTTGCACACAAAGGTAGGCATGCACTGATGAGTTATATTAATTAAAGAAAGTTGATTTAGTACTAAAAAAAAAACAACTAACTAATTTAATGTGATGAATCACTTTATTCAAACTGAGGACTTTATTCAAGGATTTGTTTTTTGCGTGACGATGACAGACATTCAAAGCTTCATTCAAAAACCTTTGAATGTAAAAAAAATGACATTCGGTACAGCCCTAGTTGTGGATATGAACAAATTAAAACCTTTTGTGGGATTCATCAATATTTTGTGAGTGGCTGGAAGTACACACATTAAAAAAAAAAAAAGTCTCATGTCTGTGTGTGTGTGTGTGTGTGTGTGTGTGTGTGTGTGTGTTTGCACTGTACCGATGCCATGCTTCTCCATCAGTGATATGAGGTCGGCTTCAGTGAGCAGCTGCGGAGGACTCGTCTGTCCGTCCACCATCTCGATAGCAGAGGGCTGGAACTGGGAGCCTTGCTCATACACTGGAATCACCTAGCACGTACAGAGAAAGGTTTACTGGAGCTATCACACACGACAGTCTCTATAAAAGTAAGGTATTTATATATATATATATATATATATTTTATATATAAGCAATGTAGCTTAGATTGAATTTTCTCTGAGTTTAGTAGTTTAGAACCCTTTAGATGAGACCGCCAATCATTTGACCTTTTATACAGTACAATCATTTCTATTAATTGTGCTCAGATAAACAAAAAACATTGGAATAGTGATTTCACACACTCGTAGTCTGTTATCAACACACACACACACACACACACACACACCATACCTTGGCGCTCCACCTGTCATACGGGTAAACGTCCAAGTAGTTCCTAGCAATGATCATGAGTCCCGAGGTGGAGAAAATCTCCTGGGCGATGACAATGTCCACCACAGTCTCCTGCCCCAAAGCATCTTGGGATACACAAGCCAGGAAGTGCCGGACAATGAACTCGTACACACGTCCTTCGTTGCCCTGAACACAGAAGAAACAGAAATGATCCGTGAAACCTTTGAGACAATTGTTTCCATCATATTGTTGAAAAAGTTGAGGGTAGGGATGATGCGATATGCTGGTATTGACGATAACCATGATATTTAAAAATTCAATAGTGATATCATGTTAATAGTACATATGATAATATTGTATAAATAATCCATCACCTCTTAAATCGCTTTATATATATAGTTATGATTACAGTTATGATTGGTCACAATCATTCAGATTAGGAGAGGAAAAAAAAAAGGTACATTTGTACAAACTGAGCTCCAGTTTTTTGCAGACTTACCTGCAGTGCATTGGAGAACTTGGTGGGGTGTATGGGGGGGTGGGCTTGGTCAGATTTCTTGCCCTGTCGTGGGTTGGGACCCCCGGGCTGGTCCATCACCCGCTGGGCGAACGTCCCCCAGACCGGGCTTTGTGTCTGCTGCTCCACCAGGGGGCCGAGAGGCAAGTTTTCGGGAAAAATGTTGGTCTCCGTACGCGGGTAGCTGATATACCTGAGCAGAATAAAAAAACAGACAATGCTGGTAAACTCATCTATTAAAACACCTGAGAGACACCTCCTCCCTGCCAGATGGTGTCTTTCCATGTACAAAAATAGGCATGACTTTGAGGAAGTTTAACAACCTGGTAAACAAAAAATGCATTTGACTGTTTCACTGACACCACAATGCCTCTAGTAAGGTGGCTTCACACATGCTTTCTGACTGAAACAAGTACAAATGAAATATGAAAACTACTATGGGATGATAAACTGATGACGTCATTCAGCATATGGTCGGACCAAGACAATACTTTGCATTATGCATGTACATTATCTAACATGCACTCACCCTTGGGTATAGAGCTTTTCTGCAATTTTCATGGTCTCTTTGGCGCTTATTCTTAGCTTCCGAGAAGCAAGTTTCTCCATTTCCTGTTGTTCAGATAAAGGTAGAGGGTTGTTCAGAGTGGGACAAAGCAGCGGAGGGTGTTTCCACACAAGGACACTACTGTACGTGCTGAAAGAACATACATTTTTTTTAATATAAACAGATGTGTTTTGAGAAGGCAGCGTATGTACAGTGTATGTGCATGGCTGTTTTACTTTACGTTCTTACCACAGTGTCCAAAGGCAGCGGTCTCCACTTGCTCTTGGGCTTGCTGGTTACTGAGGTGACTGTTGCTATGGGATCCTGGAAATGAGTGAAAGGATATTCTTGTGTGTACCTTTCTGCATGTGGCTTTTAGCCCTTTTCATTCAGACAGATCGACAACACTAATTTAACACTACACTACACTACACACAACACAACACTGCTTTGTGTCCTCCAGTTGCAGGAGGAGGAGAGGTTACACGTGTGGATGTACTTACACCAAAGAGTAGACACACACTTCCGCACCCACACAGTTGGTACAGTTCCACGGTGTCTTTCTAACTGGGCAACATCAGCTATCAGTGTGTTTTTGCTTTTATATTAATCAATCAACCACAATATGTGTGTTGCTTTGCTGGTGATATGTTTTAGCATGAATACATTTTGCACCTGTTACGCAGAAGCAAAATAGTTTTGTTGGGTGTTTTGCTTTTATTTAATAGCAACAGTTATTGCAATAGCGCAGGGTTTGACATGTAACAAAGGAACCTGGGGGGGATGTTGCAGGTATACAGTATGGTATATCTCCTACCCACTAGGCCACTGGACGCCCCCCGCCTCACACCCATTTTTGGGATGCAGGATCGGGATTTGGGATGACTGAGCATCTGACTGAGCTGGCCCAAGTTTATAAAAGATACACATACAAACAGGCACATACCTCCATGCAGATCTGGTAGAGCACCAGGCAAGCTGTGTGGTTGAAGAGACGGTTTCTTTTCCAACTGAACTCTACAGTGTCCTCCTCCACCTCGTGCAGCACTGAGACATAGAACAGAAGGGATGAAGAGGAGTGAGTATCACTTGAAAACCTGAACACTACCGATCTGTGTGTCTGTGCACGGATGAGTTTGTACCTTTGATTTTGTAGAAAGTCTCAGGTATGAAAGCTTGGATGGCTTTGAAGCGCTCCACCACAAAGCCCAGAGTGGGAAACTGACAGCTGCCGTATGAGATCAGCTGATTGGCCAGAGACTCTGGAAAGATCTTCTGCAGGCGAAGCGTCTGGAATCGAGTGAAGGACGCACCTGGAGAGAGGAAGGGATCATATGTGACATTTCTTCAGATAAACAGAGCCAGTAGTGTTGTAACCCATAATTGTGATTATGCAGTATGAACCATTATCTGTTGAGCCATCCCATAATGACAGAATCTACCTTACCTATTCGCAAGTCCAGCTCCTGACGGACATCGACAGCATCGCTGACATTAGCATCCGGCGCCAGTAGAGTCTCACAAGCTCTCCGGATGGAGTTGGGGGTGATCTCAGAAAACTTTGCCCGAAAGACTTGTATATTGGGTTTCACTTAAAAGCATACATAAAAGGAATACACACACACACAAACACACACAATCACACACACAGACACACACACACACACACCATTATCAGGAGCGATTTGCGGACAAACATACACAAAACCCACAGTTTTTCAACGGATTAATCAAGTGAGATATGACGTGTTTAGAGGGACTGGTGGGCGTATTTTGTTTGTTGTTTTTGGACAGAGCCAGGCTAGCTGCTTCCAGTCTTTGTGCTAAGCTAAGCTAAGCTAAACCTATTCTCGCTCCAGCTTCATATTTACCATACATGCATGAGTATGGTATCAATCTTCTCATCTAACTCTCTGCAATAAGCGTATTTTCCCAAAATGTCAACCTATTCCTTTGAAAAGGAGTTAAGAGGCGCGCTCACTTGCCGCCACAACGACAAAAACAACACACATATTAACATCATACCTGCTTTGCAGACATCTATGACTTCAAAGCCAATGTTTTCTCCTTCTCTGTCACAATCAGTCCAGATGATTAAGGCCTGGCACTGCCTCACCTCTTTCTCCAGTGTCCGCTAGCGAGACAGAGAGGGACGGAGAAAAGAAAGAGAAAGGAAAGAAAGACGATTAGATGAAGAGGGAGGGAATCTTTCATGTCTATTTCTAGTATCCATATTCATCATTATTTCCCCTGAATGGAAATTTTGGCCTCCTACTGCAGAAAGAGGAAAAGGCAAACAAAAGAAAGTACATCATCTGCTGCTGACTAGCACAACAAAATGGTACATCCTGGTTTTATAAATAAATATAGAGTAATTCTGCAACCGCACAAGTTATTGGAGCAAAAGGAAAACTGGTATTTGGTTGTGAAAACAAACAAACATAATGTGGCTACAGAAAGAGTGACAGATCCCATAGATCTATTTAAATACAAAGTAAAGATTTGTTTTTGTATATTTTTGTGACTCATGGGAGGACAGTGCAATACCTCAATCAATACAATATGTGCAATATAAAAAATAAATGCATGTGCAATATTTTTATAGTACCCAACTCTGCTTCTATATTTATCTCACTGCCTCTTATACAGTACACAGTATATGTTCTTAATATGCCTTTGCACAAAGTATTTCCCTTTATTATTGTCATATAACTTATTCTTTTTAATGGTGCTTCCCAGCAAAAAGTCTTTCACACGATTGTATTTTTATAACCGGCGGGACAATAAACATCTTGAACAGTATATAAGCATACCTTGATTTGTTTCATGTTATCTGGACAGTACTTCTCTACCTCAGCATCGAATAACAGCACAGGATTGCAACTGTGCCTTTGTAGAGAAAAGACACAAATACAATCAGTTGTTATGACACTGTGTGATGCTCAACATACTGAAAAAAAACAATCCAGTTTCAACTTACCATTTCTGGTACTGTGCTTTAAACTCCATACCCAGTAAATGGCCTGACACTGATGTCATTGAGACTGTCACATTCTGGAGCGGGATGGAGATATTAAAGAAACCAGAAAGATCAGAGACAATGTTAAAAACAACAGAACAGACAAACAACATGCATGTTCTAATTATTTCACTGTATTCACTCACCTGACCAAAGAGATGATATTCATACTCATAGATTTTATTAAACTTCGACATCCCCTCCCTCTGAAATGGAAAAGAAGACAATCAGAACTGGAACATTTATCATTTGTATTTATATACTGTGATTTTGGGAGATATGGGTACACTGCCAGGTTATGGAAGAGGTTTCTTAAAGGGACTGTTTGTAACTTCTTACACGTATAAATCACCCGGATCAGTGTCCCATGCGTGCTCGCATATGCGCGCCCGCGTGTGGCTACGCTGTTCAGACAAGACTCCAACACAAACTACACGGAAGCACCAAAACCGCAAAGTTATATCTAGTGAAGCCAGTCTTGCAAAACAGTTTTGGCCGCGGTCGGAGGACGCGGGGGAGACCGTAGCTTTGGTCTCCAGGGCCGGAGTCTCTGCTGTACTCTGCTCCTCTGCTCCTCTGCCTGCCTGCTTGCCTTCACTCAGCTCGCTCCACCTCACGTGCATGGCGGACACTACACACTGCAGAAGAGTAGGTAGCTCTGAGAATATCTAGTGAATGTACAGTGGATGTTTGTGCAGAAATAAATGCTGCAGCTCCTCCAGACCAACAGAGGTTTCCCGTGTCTTGTGAAGTGACGGGGCTCCGCAGAGAGAAACGTTATCGTCTCCGACTAAAACTCCGGTGTCTCCCCTGTTCCTTCTGACCACGGTCGGGAGGCTGAAGCAGGAAAAGCCAACACTACGATCAGCAGTGATTCATGGAGAGACCTTCGTCTGGTCAGCTAACATTACTGCCAAGCAGGTGAAATATAGAGTGAGATTGGGGTTTTAGCTGACGTGTGTCGCCTCACTGATTTGAGCGATGCTCGTTCATGTCTATTTAGAGCGAGACTTTAGTTGACTTAACGGCCACAGGTGTCGCTGTTAACAAGCATTTCTGATTCTTACAAACAGTCCCTTTAATATGGATGTTGACCTTTCAGATTATATTTATGTAATGATCAATTACCTTGATTTGTCAGGTTTGTTATTCACTGGATTCACACACATTCACATCACATCTGGTTTATATTCACCCATAAACTGCTTCTTTACTTATTTTCATGACAAAGTTGCTATCTCATAATAAGTATCAATAACTAACGTTATGTACATTTACATCAGCTGACTACTACTAGTCTGTGTTGGTGAGTAGAGACATGACTGACCCTCCTGGACCTGCCTCCGGACATGATCTCTGAGATGCCTTTGGCCGCATCGTTCTTCTCGGCCACGCAGAGGACCCGCTGGATCTGAGCCCGGTTCCGGTTCATGTCTGCCTGCTGCTGCTGCTGCGGTGTGTCCGGGAACAGGTCACTCTGCGCCGCACAGAAACAACTCCTCAGCTGGACCCCGAGCCGCTGTAGTCCCGATCGAAGAAGCGCAGATCTCCCGAGGAGGTTCACTACCAGCATGCCTGTCCGCTCCTCCAGACAGCCTCACTGCTGCTGGCGCTCCACCGGGTTAGCATGGTAGCTAACGGAGCTCGCTACAGCTAACGCCATGGTAACCGCTAGCCATGGTAACCGCTAACCAGAACTTCTACAAACAGCTACTAAAGTGGTTATCTGTTGACAATCTTCACCCCCAATGAATTAAATAGAGACAAAGTGAGATAAAATTAATTTCAGCACATTAAAAAGTGCTATTTAAAAACTCTGCGACCTCTGGACTGTTAGCTTTGTTTACAAATACCGCGCTCGCCTGTCAAATACTGCCGTAAACAAGGTCGTAACACTAACGTAACACTGTCGTAAAATCCAGCAACACCACCAAAACGTGTAAATAAAGCAGGTTTATAATAATAATAATAATAATAATAGTACAATAAGTGCATTCAAATTGACTATTGTTTACATGTCTAGGGTATTATTATAAATAATATTTTTATAAAAACAATTACAGTGTAAATATTAATGCCATATTACATCAATGTTAAACAGAAAATCCACCCTAAAACAGAATTTGCTATTTTGTTATTTCAACATCTGCAAGCCAAGACTGTAACTACCATGTGGAGGGTGCTGAGATTGTGTCCAGCGTATTTTTCATGAAAATGTTGGGTTTTTAAGAGCTTTTGTTTCTAAATTCTACATTTAAATACATAGCCTACACATTTCTTTGTAATGTTAGGCATTGTGTTTTTAGATCCTACATTTAAATTTGACAACTTTCTAGCCAAATAAATAAATAGATAGATAGATAGATAGATAGATAGATAGATAGTAACTTTATTGATCCCGAGGGAAATTCAAGTTTCCAGCATCACAGTTCTATAGTGCAAAACATGTTAGTAAAAAGGCAGTAAAAAAGTTAGTAGTGCAAAATACAAAGTAGAAAAAAATGTATACCAGATATAAAAATACAAGGAGATGAAGAAAACTGTTAAAACTGAATATAGTGCAGGGTAACTCCAGATTAAACAGATTAAACAGAATAAACAGTTCAGTATTACTCCACCAAAATATTATTCCTGACAGCATGAAGGAGTCCCAATGTTAAGAAATAAAACTGTCACGTTTCATTTTACAGGTCCACAATTTCCTAATAATTTTGTAGGAAATAATCTAACACTAAGTTGTTAAAATAAAAACAGAGACTAAGTATTAAGCTTTAGATTATTGAGTTTATAAACTGTTTTTTTTTTTTTTATTTCTAGAGGAATTTCAGGACACAAATCCATTTAAATAAAACTTGCAGAAAATACAACAGAACAGCTACTAAAATAAACAATATGTAAAAAAAAATCCAAATAATACAGAAGGCTGAGATGTTTGGGGAATGACTCAGTATTTCTAAAATCCTGGTTATGACCCTGATCAAACATTGAAAAATGTCATCCTGTTCAGGATTATTGGAGAGAGATTCATGATGCCTTACAAGATATTTTCAGATGGCATGTTCCCATGGAGTGCGAGGCACTTTATTTTTTGGATTTATGCCTCAAGAATGGTTGAAAAGAGACAAATATTTGTTAAATATATTGCTGGTAGCTGGTACGAAGGCTCTTACGAGGAAGTGGTTATCACAGGAGAGCCCAACTCTAAATGCATGGATGGACATTACAATGGATATTTACAAAATGGAGAGGATAACAGCATGTTAACCAAAAACTGGAATTATTTGTGTCACGCTGGGACATCTGGGTCAACTGTGTAACACCCCACATGCCAGATTTTATTTTTACAAATCTATGATTGTATGATAATGAGAAGATCACTCCCTATTTGTTCATACTGTAGTGTTTGTTTTTATGTGTATAACAAATCTTAAAAAATATGGCACTTTAGACAGACATTGTTGGGTTTTGTATGTATACAAGATCTTTAAATTATGTCATGTATGTTTGTTGCAGAGTGTCAATAAAAAGAAAAGGAAAAAAAAGAAAAATGTCATCCTCAACTGGGGCACTGTAGTACCTTCAGTCATCATAGACTAAATATGTAAAATGTGTGTTTTAGGGTGTAATTCCTCCAGATGGGGAGGCGGACTGGTCACCTGACGAGACTACAACCAGCTGGGTAAACATGGCGTCTGTCTCAGGATGTGGACATTACATGTAGCGCTGCTGGTGTGTTAACGGTGTCTGTGTCGCTCCACGGTCCAGAGCACAGAGAGGAGCTGCAGAGGACGCATGAAGACATGAAGGAGAGGAGGACAGAGGCGCCTCACTGATGCTGCTTCATGGTTTTTAATCTGTGCACAGCATGAATGGTCTGATGTCTGCACGCAGCCTCTGATAGGCGCAAGATAATTGCTTTTGTTAACAGAGACACTGAATGTATATCTGTCGAGGTGTCGGTTTTTATCTTATCTGACAAATATCAAGGCTCTTGTTCTGTGGACTCTCTCCTGCAGGGGTGCAGCTACATTTTGGGCCCACTCTGCTTTGGGATCCCCTTTAAAATGATATAATCATCTTATATTTGTGTGTGTGGACTCTCTCCATCTCTCCATCTCTCCATCAACCTTACTAACCTATGTGCAACAAGATGGTCAATCTGACAGCACTTTCTGTGGTTGCCCTGCACCGCTGTGCTCTGACAGCTGGTCTATGACTTGTGCTGCACTGTGTGTTGTGTATCTCATGCCTTGCTCAACAACACCACTATGATAGGCTCACCTGACGTGGTGGCTTTCACTAAAGAGGACGAGTATGGGCAGAACGCTCCCGACCCCTGGGCTCTCCCAGAGGAGTTCTCTGTCCCTCTCCATCCGCTGGCTGACTCCAACCCCTGGGCCAAAACCTCCTATGCCAAGTTCACCAAAGACTTCATCCTCATCTCTGAGTTCTCTGAGCAGGTGGGCCCTCAGCCGCTCCTCACCATCCCCGATGACCCCAAAATCTGCGGCACCTTCGATCTCAACTACTTCTCCCTTCGCATCATGTCGGTGGACTACCAGGCCTCCTTTGTGGGACATCCACCTGGCAGCGGCTACCCAAGGCTCAGCTTTGTGGAGGACTCCAGGGTGGTGCTGGGCGACTCGAAGGAGGGGGCGTTCGCCTACGTCCATCACCTTACTCTTTACGACCTGGAAGCGAGGGGTTTTGTGCGACCCTTCTGTATGGCGTACGTCTCGGCAGACGAGAGGAAAATCATGCTGCAGTTTCAGGAGCTGTCCCTCCGCTTCTCACAGGCCTCTGAGTGTCTGAAGGCCGGGAACAGGAGAGCGTTCGCCAAGGAACTCCAGAGGAAGCTCCGAGACCTGGAGTAAGAACTTTAATACAACCTTTATCTGATATCCTCTCAAATCTTTTGTTTAGTCATTTAGGTAAAGAGTGAACAGAATAATCTTTGGAAAAATGGTAGTGGCATGGCTGGATTAATCAGTTAGGGGGCCCTGGGCAAGACCCCTCACCCCCACCCCTACCTCACACCTACTGCCCTCTATGTATGAGGGGTGTAAGAAAATATTGATACACGAGTATCGCAATATTATGTTGTGAGATACTGTATCGATTCTCCAAAACACTATCGATTTTTTAATCAACCTCTTAAAAATCCAATGGCCCGCCATCAGACCTGACCGCTATTCAATCTTTTGGCTAGAGTGAAGTTAATGGCATCATATAAAACTAGAAAACCTAAGGAATCCATTGGTACCAGCCATGTCATACTAACTTATTGCGAAAGAGGCTAAATAATGCTTCAAAGTTACGCTACATTTTGGTAAGGAAAAACTGGCATGGCGATTTTCACAGGGGTCCCTTGACCTTTGACCTCAAAGTATGTGAATGAAAATGGGTTCTATGGGTACCAACGAGTCTCCCCTTTACAGACTTTATGATAATCACATGCAGTATGGGGCAAAAACCATGTAATTTTTTGCATGCAGTATCATTTGTTGTTTTTGCCTATTATAAAATTATGTATTTCTGGTATGTTCTTTATGCGATTACAGTTTTCCTAAAATTAAATTAAAAAAAATCACAATATATCGCCATGCTTACAGTATCGTAATATATCGCAATATATTGAATTGTTAGCCCTGTATCATGATACGTATTGTATAGCCAGATTCTTGCCAATGCACAGCCCTCTCTGTGTACTGTCCATGTACCTAGTTTGCTTTAAGTAGAGCGCTCACAGAAGACTGCACGTGGCTGGACACCAGTAATCAACCAGGGCTCCTATACTGGAATAATACCACCAGTCTTCATGGTTCTGTGTGTAAATTAGTTTGCAGTAATTTGATTAAACACGCTTTATCTAGCATTATGCATCATGTGATGTGAGCACATTATAAACTAAAGGGGAAATTCCGTCGGTATGTTTTTCTGATTATCAGAAAGCTTACAGACAAGGTTATCCACAAATTCAATACTTTTGGTCCAGAATACCTAAATATGCAGATTAGGTGAATTTCTTTTTTTTGGTCCTTAAACCTTAATTTAAAAAAAAAAAAAAGGCAAAAACTCTGGTTAATTAAACCACGTTTTAATACTCTCTCATATAGGTTAGCATGTGGGAAACATTTGTTAAAATTGAAAGGGGTGAGGTCAGAAAGTGATTGCTTTCTGACCTGAAATAATGAAGCTTTTGACACAGGCTCCTTCCACCAGACAGGCTTCCAAAATTGGCTAATAATGGTGCAGTCTCAGGAGCTCTCCGTCCTGCTCACAATGACAACATAACATGCTGACGATTAGCAGTTATAATGTTTACCATGTTCACCATTTAAGCTGATTGCAGCTGTGTGCACCACTATTGCGCAAGCAAAATTTCCCCTGGGGACAATAAAGTATATCTTATCTTATATCTTAAATGAAAAGTCCCCTGACTTTTCATTTAAGATAAGATAAGCCGAAGATATTAGAATTCATCCTAAGACATTTCGCGTGAAACCACAAATGTGATTTTATCACGGTGGCAGTGGAGGAGTCTTTAGGTCATTAAACATTAGGGTACATCCCCTGGGGACCATGGATATTTGTACCAAATTTCATAATAATCCATTAAATTGCTGTCAGGATATTTCTCTAAACGCCAGAAATGTCAACCTCCCGGTTACGCAAGAGGAATAGTCAGTAGGATTTGTCCCCAGAGGAAGCATTTTACGCTAATCCATCGTAAAGTTGTTGAGATATTTCAGTCTGGATCTAAGTGGTCAACCAACCAACCAACCAACCAACATTACCATCTGTAGTGTTTTCTAGCATGGCTAAAAACACAACTGGCTACTGAACCCCAACCCTAATTTTACAGTTCATGATGTTGGAGGTTTTCAATGTTTCTTGTGTAGTGGTTTCTCACTTTTCCCTTTCCCTGTATGAACACATGTGAACCAGTACCTGTGTTTTCTCCCCATCAGGTACACCCACTCTGTGCTGCAGAGGGAGGAGGGCCTGCAGAGAGAGGCGGGGCCTCAGTCCATGTACTCCGCTCATGCTGTGGAGAAGGCCAACGAGCTCGCAAATGTGGAAAAGAGCATCTACGAACACAGAGACCTGCTGAGACAGATCAGCACCTACCATCACCGTCCACGCCGAGATCCTCAAGCCATCACCTGCCAGAAGTGCGTCACCGAGTGCTTGAGCGAGTGTGAGCAGCTGTTAGAGAAATACGCCAAGCTCGCCAACCCGTTCAGTTACACTGACAAACGGAAGAAGGGGGTGGAAGGGCAGGTCGATGGGGAAGGATGTGGAGATGAAGCGGACGAGGAGGAAGATGAGGGCGTTAAACGCAGGCCGTCCTACACGCCGCAGCTGATCAAAGCGAAGTCTGCAAAGTGTTTCGACAAGCGCCTGAAGACCCTGCGAGAGCTGTGCGACAATACTTTCTACGAGGCCACCGTGGAGCTCCTGAAGGAGACGGAGAGGAGTTTCCGGGGGGACTTGTGTTACTTGCACACACGGCGCCTGGACAGGGCTCTGCGCAGGAAACAGAGAGTTACCAACTTCCTGTTCGAGGAGGACCTCGGTGATGAAGATGAGGATGAAAGGGGAACACTAAGACCATTCTGTGCTGTGAACCATGCTGTAGATAACTATACAGTCTTAAATCCACCTCCTATTGTGCTCGGACCAGAACCTCTAGAGCTAGATGCTCTGGAGCCTCCAGATCCTCTAGACCCAGCCTCTGGGACCAGCCATACCCAAGAGAGTGCGCTCGGGATTGTGGAGAGCCATCTGGAGTCCTCCCCCTCAGACCAGACTCTGGAGACCCAGGAGAGCTCGGAGGAGACCAAAGGAAGCTTTAGCAGCGATAAGAGCGGGATGGGTCTGGCAGAGAGGCAGCAGAATCTGGCAAGTATGAAGTCAGAAGCTCCTGATTTTGACTTGACCCCTGACCCTGACCCTGACCCTGACAATAACACTGACCTGGAGAGGGAGAGCAGCAGTGAAGAGATGGAGACCACGGCTGGGGACGATGACGGAGACGACACACCTGTGTCCTTGCTGGAGGTGGTGTCTGAGCTGGAGGATGTGACTGATAGGGCTTGTGAGATGGAGTCTGACTTGTTGGTTCCTTTGGACACGGCATGCTGTATGGCCCAAGAGGGTTTCCTTTATGAGGCTTCTGCCCCAGAGGCGGCACCACGTCTTGGCCAAAGCTCCCACCCGCAACCCTGTCAAACCCTTGTGGTCAACCAGGAGCCCCAGGCTCTACTTCCACTCCAGGACGACTACACGGTGGGTTCTCCATGCTCAGAAAGCCCCGCAGCTGGGCTGGAGCTGCCTATGGGGCTCCTCGCAGATGCAGTGTCCCGTACCTCAGCGGAGGATGGGTCTGACTGTACCATGAGCGCTTCTACAGGGTCTGATCGGGCGGCTTCACCTCTTGGCTACGGGGGGGTGGTGACCCTACGTCAGAGGAAGAAGGCCGGACAAGCAGCCTTGAGGTTTGTGCGACAGTACCCCTTCGCCATACAGGCTCTGTGGTGTCTGCTGAGTGGCAGGACCCTGGTGGTGCTCGGGACGGATGAGGGAAGAGTCCGCCGACTGGTTGCTGCTCTGGCCCTCTTTGTGCCTGGTCCTGGAAAGTGTGGAGAGAGGGTTCAAGCCTGGCTGTCCTGCCCTTTCACCCTGACTGACCTGCAGAGGTGGAAACTCGTCGGATTGCAAAGGTATTTCCAATTTGCATTTATATTTAAAGGAACAGTGTGTAGCATTTAAGGGGATCTCTTGGCAGAAATGGAATATATATTAAAAAGTATATTTTCTTTAGTGTATAATCACCTGAAAATAAGAAGCGTTGTGTTTTCGTTACCTTAGAATGAGCCGGGTCCTCTTCACCGAGTCTGCCATGTTGCACCTCAATGTTTCAACAGTAGCCCAGAACGGACAAACCAAACTCTTTCAACTTTTCCTGCTTGGGCCAGAGTCGTTGACGTAACTTGCTCCCGTCGCCACCGCTCTCTCTCTCTTGCTTCATCACTCAATTCCCCCCCCCCCCCCCCCACCCCAAACACACACACACACACACTCTACGCACTGACTCTGCTCCAAATGGCTCTAGAGAGGGCCATTTGTGTTTCCATGTTGGCCACACGGGAGAGGCTTCAGTTGGTTGCAACCCCTAGGTACCGCCAGATCCTACAAACTGGACTTTTAAAGCATTTCACTTTTTGGTGAGGTTGCAGATTGCAACCAACTAAAACTTCCCCCGTGTGCCAAGCGTGTAGGAAAACTACAGTGGCCAACGTGAAAATGCGAATGGCCCCATCTAGAGCCAATGACGACGTTTACATGCACACCAATATTCCGCTATTCCGAATATGACAATATTATGAATTTGATATGGGTCATTTAAACAGCATATACTGTTTGGATTTTCTGAATTAGGACTTAGAGAAATGGAGCATTTTTCTGATTAAGATACCAGCGTTTTTACGGCAGTTTGTGACACATGGCCTCTTGCCTGTTTATGGCCAACTCTGTGCATTGAACACAAACCAACTAGCCAACAGATTGCAGAGATGCATGCCCAAAAGAAAAGCCCACATTTCTGGTCGGAAGGAGAAACACACCTCATTTTAAACATCATGAAAGACTTGGATATCAACAGATTTGGATATGCGTAAATATCACAACGCCGACCTTTTTCAAGAAGGTGGTTGAAGGAATGAAAGAGGGAGGCTGTGTTCACACAGTCAAACAAGTCCACCACCGGTTACGTTAATCGGAGTATGCACGACTGCATGTAAACGGGAATATTAGGGAAATGTTAATTTTCATTAGGGCTACTGTAGAAACATGGCAGCGGACTCCATGAAGAGGACCCGCCCCTTATGTAGATATTAACGGCTCATTCTAAGGTAACAAAAACACACCGACTCCTAATTTCAGGTGATAATACACTAAAGAAAACCTACTTATTAATATTATATTCCATTTCTACCAATAGATCCCCCTAAATGTTACACACTGTTCCTTTAAGAGAGTGTGAAGTTTGATGTCGGCATATACCTTTTTGTAGTTGGTATTGCACCTTACTCTACTATTACTCATCTGGTCTGACTCAGTCCTTGATGACTCACACAAGCAACCATTCAACCATTAACCTCCAGCCTCACATCTTGTCCTTGAGGTTCTTTTTTCATTTCTACTCATCTTTCTTACGACAGCATGGGCCCCAAAGCATCACAATATTTTACATTTAGAGAGGAAGCCATAGCGTCATGAACTCATGTCTTTGTTGAGACAGTTAAAGGCGCTGAGAGATTCCGGAGGAGGGAGTCCGTGGGATCTGATCAGAGCACCTCTGGGTGTATTTATCACATTGGTACAGTAGATGCACTTAGCTGTGTCGTGACACCTTGTGGCATATCAAACTGGATTTTCTTCATCTTTACACTCCTACCTTATTAATATAGGGCATATGTGCAGACAAATCTGTGTATTAATACAATATATTAGTTATTTAGTTGTTGTACAATGACTACACAAATAGTCTAAGCCAAGCATTTCAATCGAAAAAAAGGACTCTGGTGCTCGGAAACACTACCGCTCTTGTCCACAGGGACCACCAAAATCAACACAAAATGAAAGTTCCTCGTAATAGCTATGACTAAATACAACGTAATGTGTCCGCGAAGATTGTGACATCGATTTCAATGTGACTTAAGTAGTAATGTTACCTTTGAACTGATGTAGCATAACTAAGTATAACAGGAGAGAGGAAAGTTGACCGAAGTTCTGCCTGGTTCAAAGCTTGCTCAGTTGTTATTGGAGCACAGAGCGAAAAGGGGCGGGACATAGGAAGGGTCAATTGCTAATTATACAGGGTCAATTGGACATGCAGATATGGCGGGAGCCATGGTATCGACCACCCACACGCCACCCACATTGAGCAGCTGTCAGTCATGACCTCTCACCCCCCTTTTTATAGCATGAAATAACTAATTAAAACCAAACTTATCAGAAAAATGAACACTTGAACATCAACGTGATACGAACTATCTAAAATGACAGAAACCATCTTTGGGAGAAATGTATTTAATGTGTACTTTAACCTCTTAGTTTGGTCCATGTCCCATCTGCTAGCACGAAGGGGGCGGGGTTTATGACCTATACTGCAGCCAGCCACCAGGGGGCGATCCAGATGTTTTGGCTTCACTTTTGGGGAGCTGTCATGTCGTCCATCTTTATATACAGTTCTATGGTGCTGAGCATGTTAATCCTCATTTAAAAAAATATGAATTCTAACACAGACATGGCGAATAACATCCATAAGGAATGATTATACTGTATATATGTGTTTGTATAAGCTGCCTTTACAAAGTAACGAATACCAGTATGTGTCTGTCTGTCCCCCACAGAGTAGCGTCCCCTGTGGGTTCCAGCATGCTCTACTCGCTGTCCCGCTACAGCCGCTACATCTCCATCCTGGATGCCGACCAGAAGACCTTGCGCTGTCCGCCGTATCGTGGCATACTCCTCGCCAACATAGCCGACCACCGCACCTACGTCCGCCGAGGCTCCACTTACTTCCTTCACTTGCAGAGCACGCTCTGTGAACTGGTGGCCAAGGCCTTCCTGTTCACCTTCACCCACCACCTCCACCTGCCGGTCAGCTCCACGGAGGGGCCCGAGGTGGTGGAGGGCAGACGCCTCTGCTTCCTGCAGGAGCAGCTGGGGCTGGGAGAGGAGGACAGCCAGATACTGCTCTACCTCAGCCAGCTCATCACTCAGCAGTACCTGCGGCCCGCCACCGGGGGCAGCGCAGCAGCAACTTGTTTTAATTTTAACTACACCACCAGCGTTTTATACAAAATCTGATGCTGGGACGAGGATTCCCACATACGTTTTAGCAAAAATCATCTTCGACCCTTTGGTTTTTAACGGAACAAAGGTTGATCTTAATAAGGTCTACGGCCATTTTAGTTTGAGGACAAACTGCACTGGTTATTATTGTTTTATTTGTGTAATCTCTCTTTGCCTTGCTGTCTTTTTCCTCTGGTCTTTCTCTTTCCTCTGTGTGCAGGAAAAAAGGAGACAGAGTGAGTTGTGAATGTCAGTGAGCGGTTCACTTTGCCTGTGTTCGGTCCAGAGCACGTTGACACTCCCAAACACACATGAAGGTCGGTTCCACTTATTGTCCTTTGAGTCATTTGTGTGTGTTACACTGCGCTGGCTTGTTTAAGGTCAGTCTCCACCGCACCTCACCACACACAAACACACACACACACACACACACACGCACACTCACACACGTACACGCTTAAGTCGATTTTAGGGGCGCATAGTTCAACATCCCCGTTAGAGGACGCCACATTCTGAATGGTTTAGAGAGATGCTGGCCAGTGGAATATATTACTGGGAGTGCCCAGATTATTAAAATCACTTGACATTTTAGTTTAAAGCATACAGAATTTTAACCTTTTAGATTGGGGACAAATCATTTTAATGTCACTTATGGGGTCTTCAGCTGTACACAAATACACCGTCTGTGTGTCGTAAGTGCTGGTCTGACCTCAGCCAGCTCGCTAACAGGTTAAACTATAAGCTCCATCTGTGTTAACACCCACCGATCACCGAGCAGTTTGTCAGCTATGATATCATCGCAGCTATATATAAACATGTTTTCCGACAAACTCCCATATGCTGACATTTTCTGCTTGTGGAGAACAGACGTCTCTCTGAATCTGTCCGTGAAACCTTATTAGCACCGCGCAGGCTTGTTACAGCTGGTTTTGTGACATGCCTCTCTTCTTTAAAACTACCACATAACTTCCAAAAGCCCAACTGTTTTTTTTTTTATATTTCTTTTGTGAATCAATTTTAACACACATTCCTATAGTTTTGTTCCAAATAGAGACACGATGATGGATTGTTGCTGAGTAGCTTTGACATTTCATGGAGTAAACATTCCCAGCTTTCAGGTTTGCGATGCATGAGGAAGCGTGTTTTGCTGTGTGAATTATAGATCCAGTGGGCCCCCACGTGATACTTGCATGCCCAGAAATAACGTCACCACAATACATACTCACCACAATACATACTCACCCGTGTACGGGCCAACGGCAGCCAAAAGCTGCCACTATTAAGTGCTGGCGAGCATTTTCATGGCTGTTACTCACACAGTCAGGAACATTTTTAAAAGCTACTTAACCCTAAATGTATTGAATTTCACTGTTGTCTTAAAGTTGTGTGAGGGTGTCGTGGTGTCAGCATGAGACTGTCTTGTGCCAGGGTGAATCACCGTGTTGATAATATTTCTGTTTCGTTGTATTCGGATGAACTGAGTCGGGAGAGGATGCTGAAGAGTTTGAGGGGATGTGGCTGAGACGGTGGTGTTGTGTTGGTAAAGATTTTATTATGGGGAACAAAATGATTTCCTGTGCCATGAAAAGCAAAACTCTAAGCTTGACACTTGAATTAGGACAGCTGCCTATTATTTATTTTCTTGTGAACAACCCTTGCTGAATGTGAAATATGAACAAAACTGTTCTGTATTTATTACTTGGATTATGACCATCATGCTGAGTACGCCCCGATTTTCTCTCTGGTGGATGCTGGAGGTACGAAATATTTTAGGTTCTGTCACATCGGCCAGTGGTACGACACTGAAGAAGCGTCTTTTGATAGTATTTTAGATTTTACTGTTCCTAATTCTGTGGCGTCAGTGATGGAGCTGTAAATCTGTATCTAGAACGGTAACTGTACTTGTGTGACTGCATGGTCAGAGTTTTAATGTGAAAGGTCAAACAATGTAGGATCATGGCTGCACTTTTTTTTTTTTATGGAATATTCTTTTAACTAATGGCAACCTCACATTTTTAATTCCACCTAACGTATTATTTCAGTTTGATATTTCTTTTTTTGCCTTGTCTTTTTATTTTTTATGAATAACGCATTTTACTGCAAAGATGTTACATTTTTTTTAGGTTTTGTCCCTCTAATGCAAAAAGGTGAATGTAACCTGAATAAGCCATACCACAGTGTGCTTAACATGTCGTCACTCAGTGTCCTTATGTTGCCATATCATGTCCACCACCTTTTGTGTCTCATCACGAGGGGGGTGTCGTGCTCACTTCGGCCCCGTGAGACGCCGTCGTCGCCAGTGATTTTAATAAAGCACGTTGTGAATGTCTTGACGCTTTTATGTAAATGTTGATGATATTCTTTTGTTCCATTAAATTATTTGAATCCATTTAATTTTTTTTGCGTGGATGCCTGGGTAACGCAGGAGTTATAGGTGATCATGGTGAATTTCAATGTGGGATACTGGAGGAAGATCCTACAGATCATCATTAAACGTCAAACACTCCCAACAGACTCGTGTCTGCGTGACTTGCTTTAGCGATGACGGATGTGTGAGCATTTGAGGTGTCGTGAATAATAAATGCTCATCTGTGAAATCAACTAATTGCCCTGCTGGAGCAGCAGGAGGAGAAGGTGGTGGAAGTAATATACAAGAGCAGGGTTGCAACAACAGTGCTCGCTTTTTACAATAGAGCCAATGTGTGGAACTCATAATGCAAACAGGTGGGCTTTTCCAACTTTAATGATAAAAACTGAAACTACCCGATTGTAATATAGATAGACCTCAGATGAGATGACAGCACTGAAGAGTATATGCAGTTCCCCATTAGAACAACTCGTCCTATGCTATTACAACCATATACTACTTGTTGTCTTGAGTAGCTACCGTGGTTTTGGTTGTTGGTTGTGGCAACATTGATAATGATAAATTATAAATACACTGAATAAGAATCTGCTTTGGGATGTGAGTTATATTGTCTTTATATGATACAGTCAAATTAGAATTACCGCCCTGCGGCTGTATGCCTCCGCTAACCAGTCAAGTTGCAGTTTACATCTACAGTATGTCTGTCCAAAATGTCATCACTTCATCATTTTATCCTGTTAAATTGTCATAGTTAACATATGAATTCTTGAGTTATGGCTAAAAACGTGTTTTGTGAGGTGACTGTGAGGTGACCTTTGACCACCAAATTCTAAGCAGTTCGTCCTCAAATCCGAGTGGATGTTTGTGCCAAATTTGAAGACATTTGCTCAAAGTGTTCCTGAGATAACACCTTCACAAGATTGGGATGGACGTAAGGTCACAGTAACCTTGACCTTTAACCCCCAAAATCCAATCAGTCCAAGTGGATGTTTGTGCAAAATTTTAAGAAATTCCTTCCTTGTTCTTGAGATATCGCGTTCATGGCCACGGCCACGGCCGTCACCAGCGCTGAGGCACAAAAACATAAAAACAGGGTCAACGAGAGCGACTTGTTTCTTAACCTAGAATAGTGAACCATAATATTTAAGAAAAGGAGACGATGAGAGTAACGATTGAATTTGGGAATATTGATCTTGTTTTCCTCTGAAATTCAATGGAATTGTGCTTTTTTTTTCATGTAGCCAAAGCTCAGACATACAAAGGCAAATATTTTAGTCAAAACATACCAATGTCATTATTTTAGCCTTTTCCCCAAACACCTAAATCTCATTTTATGATAAGGAACTGAGCATGCACAGAGGTCACCTTTCTGTATCAAAACAGATATACAGACACATAAATGAAAGATAGACATTTGACTTCATGCATAGTTAGAAACTACTCTTCAACCTTCTAGAGAGTTATGCTCTAGAACGGCTCGTCGGGATAATAATATGAGGGTGAACAAAATGCCAGCTAACCACGGTGCGGCCTAAATCTCACTGTATGATGTTTTTCTCACAATAAATCCCTTTACAATGGCAAAAATTAAGATAAAAAATAACATTTAAATGTCTGAGTTTGAATGCAACAGGCCAGCGCAAACAGAGTTTTATGTAACAACCTCGTAACTCTACAGTCCATAATGGTCTTTTTTTTTAATTCATTAGAACTCACACTTAACCTGCATCATAAAATAAAAAAAGTAAGAGCAAGTAAATCAGAATTGTTTTATTTAAAATTACACTACAAGAAAAATGATGAAGAAAAAGTTTTAAGGTTTAAAACAACATTTCCGAACAAAACTCACTTTCCCTCCCAGCCCTTTTCAAATGAAATGAAAAGCATTAGATTTTAAAATGACCTTCACAGTGGGTTTGACTAGCAGGAATGATAGGTCTGATCCAGAAACGGCTAACCTCAACTTCCTACTTTGAGCATTTGGAGTTGAGGGCTTTAGTTAGGTTTATAAAAAAAGAAAAAAAAAAAACACACAGAGAAAAACAGATGTATTTAATACAATATGGCCCCTCTCAGTGTATTCTCCTTTGCTCCCCTGTTTTCAAAAGTACCAAACACTGACCCCCCTATAACTGAGGATGATGGTGAAGATATCAGTGATTTGTTTCTGACTGAAATAAAGACAACGTTGCTTTGGGGTTATGATAATGCACAGATGGAAGCTGGGTGAGCCCTGTTGCCCAACGGAAAATAGACCGGATGTCCAAAAACTGCACTTAGCCAGAACATCCTCTGCATCCACAGTGGGTGCATTCAATGATCCTTCCCTGCAGAGAAGAAGAAACAAAAAAACAGCTGGATTCAGATCACAAAGACACACAGGGAAAGAACAGGCCATCTTATGAGCCATAATGTCACCATTTAGGAAGGTAACTGGATAACTGTCACTTTATTTAGGACAATTCCCATTTCTAAATCTTAAATCCTATTTCTTAAAATATTACTACAATAACTGGCACTCGCTGATGCTAGAGGTTTCTAACATTTAGAACCTGTTCAAATATTTGCAGTTGATTTTTATGTCTTGAAATGAAGGGATAATGCAAATTTAAATCATTCTGGTGAACATAGTATGCTCAACATAGTAACCATACATACTAAACATCAGCATTGTCATTGTGAACGTTAAGCGTGCTGATGGAAGTGTTTAGCTCATAGTTTTTTTTCCCTTGGGAGAGGGTTCCTCGTAGGTGTCGCACAAAGCATGTCAGTGATTAATGAACATCGACACAGTGACTAGTGAGCCCTGTGGCATCACTGTGGCATTACTTTATCACAAGTTTGTACTGTCTGCACTCATGTCGGTACAGACATCAGCAGGAATAATGTAAAACAGAGGGGGCAACCGTAGCCTTAACACATATTTAATACAATAAGCTCTCACTGGGATTGTTGATGATTAAAATAAACAACTTTAGTGAGAATCACAAAAATTCTGTCAGACTTACGACTTCCAGCTTGCTCTTGGGGACTCTGCAGATGCAGTTGGTTCCAAAGTTGGTGTCTCGGGTTTGGATGCAACGCAGGCAGCACAGGTTCTCGTAGCCCTGCTTCTTCCACTTGGCAATCAGGTTCTTGTCTGCATAGCCTTCTTTTATACAATACTCATACAGCTCTGTCAGGAGAACACACAGAAAGACAAACACTGGTTTGGCATCTAGTATGATTCGTATAAACTATGATTGGGTTTCAAATGTTTGGTCATGTGCAAATACAAAAATAATACAAAAAAAGAAAATTGCTTTTTGCAAGGGGCAAAAGTACTCAACAAACATCTTGAATAAAGTCTTAGGGATTCTTGAAATGTTCTCAAGCAATTGTTACTTATATATGTGGAAATGAGGAAGTCATAACAAACTTGTGCAAAGATCAAATTAATTCAAACATGTTTTCCTGAGATACCAAATATGTCATGCTGAAATTTAAGGAAGGATTATAAATGCTGAAGTAGACAGAAGAGGATAAGAAAAGAGGAAATGGGAAACATTAGATGTGAAGTAGTTGGTGGAGGGGAAACTCGGTCTGACCTCTGCTGATGGCTTTCCTTTTGTAGAAGAGGTCGTAGATGTATCGACTCCGCTGATGATGCAGCCTGAAAATTGGCCAAAGGGACTCCACCTTCCGCTTTCCCTCGTGAGGCTCTGTTTCAGCTGGGACACAGAGGAAAATCAGGAAAGTTAGCTTTGGTAAGCAGGAATTAATATCAGTGGTGCACCTGCTTGGTTAATTAAAACGCCTCTCTGGGCCAGGTGGGAATAGCACTAAATATGTAATGCATACTATAGAATATATACATCTGCTACTATAACAGCCTCCACTCCTATGAGAATACTTAGGTGTTGGATGTGGTTAAGGTCAGCGCTCTGTGCTTCTGCTTGGGGGCATTTTCCCCAGCCTTACCCAGCCTTCTACAAAAGGATTTCTTTAGTCAACTAAGATTTCTTTAGTCAATTAGTCGACTAATCGGTCGTTTTGGTCCTAGTCGACTAAGATTTCTTTAGTCGACTAAGATTTCTTTAGTCGACTAAGATTTCTTTAGTCGATTAAGATTTCTTTAGTCATTTAGTCGACTAATTGGTCGTTTTGGTCCTAGTCTACTAAGATTTCTTTAGTCAATTAGTCGACTAATTGGTCGTTTTGGTCCTAGTCAATTAAGATTTCTTTAGTCAACTACGATTTCTTTAGTCAATTAGTCGACTAATCGGTCGTTTTGGTCCTAGTCTACTAAGATTTCTTTAGTCGACTAAGATTTCTTTAGTCGACTAAGATTTCTCTGGTCAATTAGTCGACTAATTGGTCGTTTTGGTCCTAGTCTACTAAGATCTCTTTAGTTAACTAAGATCTCTTTAGTCAATTAGTCGACTAATCGGTCGTTTTGGTCCTAGTCTACTAAGATTTCTTTAGTCAACTAAGATTTCTTTAGTCAATTAGTTGACTAATTGGTCGTTTTGGTCCTAGTCGATTAAGATTTCTTTAGTCAATTAGTCGACTAATCGGTCGTTTTGGTCCTAGTCTACTAAGATTTCTTTAGTCAACTAAGATTTCTTTAGTCAATTAGTTGACTAATTGGTCGTTTTGGTCCTAGTCGATTAAGATTTCTTTAGTCAATTAGTCGACTAATCGGTCGTTTTGGTCCTAGTCGACTAAGATTTCTTTAGTCGATTAAGATTTCTTTAGTCATTTAGTCGACTAATTGGTCATTTTGGTCCTAGTCTACTAAGATTTCTTTAGTCAATTAGTCGACTAATCGGTCATTTTGGTCCTAGTCGACTAAGATTTCTTTAGTCGACTAAGATTTCTTTAGTCGATTAAGATTTCTTTAGTCATTTAGTCGACTAATTGGTCGTTTTGGTCCTAGTCTACTAAGATTTCTTTAGTCAATTAGTCGACTAATCGGTCGTTTTGGTCCTAGTCTACTAAGATTTCTTTAGTCAACTAAGATTTCTTTAGTCAATTAGTTGACTAATTGGTCGTTTTGGTCCTAGTCGATTAAGATTTCTTTAGTCAACTAAGATTTCTTTAGTCAATTAGTCGACTAATTGGTCGTTTTGGTCCTAGTCTACTAAGATTTCTTTAGTCAATTAGTCGACTAATTGGTCGTTTTGGTCCTAGTCTACTAAGATCTCTTTAGTCAACTAAGATCTCTTTAGTCAATTAGTCGACTAATTGGTCGTTTTGGTCCTAGTCTACTAAGATCTCTTTAGTCAACTAAGATCTCTTTAGTCAATTAGTCGACTAATTGGTCGTTTTGGTCCTAGTCTACTAAGATCTCTTTAGTCAACTAAGATCTCTTTAGTCAATTAGTCGACTAATCGGTCGTTTTGGTCCTAGTCTACTAAGATTTCTTTAGTCAACTAAGATTTCTTTAGTCAATTAGTTGACTAATTGGTCGTTTTGGTCCTAGTCGATTAAGATTTCTTTAGTCAACTAAGATTTCTTTAGTCAATTAGTCGACTAATTGGTCGTTTTGGTCCTAGTCGATTAAGATTTCTTTAGTCAACTAAGATCTCTTTAGTCAATTAGTCGACTAATCGGTCGTTTTGGTCCTAGTCTACTAAGATTTCTTTAGTCAATTAGTTGACTAATTGGTCGTTTTGGTCCTGGTCGATTAAGATTTCTTTAGTCAACTAAGATTTCTTTAGTCAATTAGTCGACTAATTGGTCGTTTTGGTCCTAGTCTACTAAGATTTCTTTAGTCAACTAAGATTTCTTTAGTCAATTAGTCGACTAATTGGTCGTTTTGGTCCTAGTCTACTAAGATTTCTTTAGTCAACTAAGATTTCTTTAGTCAATTAGTCGACTAATCGGTCGTTTTGGTCCTAGTCTACTAAGATTTCTTTAGTCAACTAAGATTTCTTTAGTCAATTAATCGACTAATTGGTCGTTTTGGTCCTAGTCTACTAAGATTTCTTTAGTCGACTAAGATTTCTTTAGTCTACTAAGATTTCTTTAGTCATTTAGTCGACTAAGATTTCTTTAGTCGACTAAGATTTCTTTAGTCAATTAGTCGACTAATTGGTCGTTTTGGTCTTGAATTTCCCTCGGGATCAATAAAGTTACTATCTATCAAACTGTTACCACAAAGTTGGAAGCAGACTTCTGTCTTAAGTACGACTGTATACATTAACATTAAGGTTTCCCTTAATTAGACGTCATATGATCACACATGTTGAGACATCTGGCCTGTCAGAAGACAGAATCAACAATAGTATCTCACTGAACTAACCGCTTGACCTGTAGCTGTTCTCTTGATTCTTTGATTGTTGACCCCACCCAGCGTTAATGAGTGGTAAAATAAAACAAAGATCCATCCACATTGAGAGAGAAGTGGAGGTGAAGGCTGATCTTCCCCCCACAGCCTGCGTGCTGTGCTGCAGCTCGACGGCCAGGTGTTTGTGAGGAGCATCTGAACAACATGAATAATCTTCTACCAGCTCACCTTCTCTCATCTTCTGATCCAGCTCGTCCAGAGTGGGCTCAATGAGCTCCCAGCCGTCTGGAGGAGGCTTCCGACTCCTCTTTACTTTCGGCATTTTGCTCTGTTTTATACAAAATACAGAACAAAAAGCTCTCCGTGTTTTCGTTTTGTATTGCGAACTCGTCTCAGGCGCTTCAATTTGACGTCACCAGGGGTCCATTTCTTCTTCTTCTTCTTCTCTCAGTTTCTGGCGGATCGCAACCAGCTTTAAGCTGCATACCGCCTCCTACTGGACAAGACTGTGTAGCATCATGTCAGCAAAATGTACAAACATGTACAGCAAAATGTACAAACAACATGGCTCATAGATCATTGCATTAAAGTAAAAGGACAAGGTGCATTCAGAACAAGAACAAATAAAATATGTAAATGAAAATAATAATAAATTAAATGAAGGGCTATAGGGCTGTACCTGTAATTCATATTCTTCTATTGTGTTAAGAAGTTTAAATGTTTTTCATGACTTTAAGGGCTTTTATGTAAAAAAGAAACTCAGAATGAAACACATTAAACCTATAGGTTTCACTTTCATATACTTGGATTTGTGCAAATAAAATTTTCCAAGAATGAGAATGTTCTTCACCAGAAAGTTATCTTTGTTATTGTCCATGACAAGTCCATAAACAACATGTCATTTTACACATTACTTCTACTCTTAAATTCTACCCACCAATCCTGTGTCTCTTAATAACATTAATAACATTAATAGAACATTAATAATATTATTAATAGTTGCCTTCCTGGTGCCTTCAACCCCCTCACCCTCTGTTCCCCATATCCCCATCAAATCCCAGTCCCGTCCCTCCTCTCTGACTTGGTCCTGTAGTCTTTGTCTTTCAGCCTCATACTTTTTACAATGAATTAGGATACGCTGCACATTTTCTTTAACACCACAATCCGCAAGTCTGAGTCTTGTTATGATGATTTCCTCCCTTCTGTTCCTTTCTTTATATTTCTTTGTTATGACCGACTTTTGTATTCTGAAATATCTCCTTCCTTTCTGGTCCTCCTCCCGTCTTTTCTGCCATATCTCCACTCCTTTCCTTTTAAAGGTCTCATATCGTGCTCATTTTCAGGTTCATGCTTGTATTTTGGGATTCTACAAGAACATGTTTACATGCTTTAATGTTCAAAAAAGACATTATTTTCCCCATACTGTCTGTCTGAATATACATGTATTTACACTCCGTTTTTAATGCTCCGTTTTAATGCATTTCAACGGAATTGCGTTGCTAGGAAACAGCTTGGGTCCATGTTTACATCCTGTCAGCTGATGTCATTCACATACACTGCAACAGGAAATAACCTGGGACACATTTAGAATGTTTACATTTAAAACTGTGAAATGGTCTAAATATTGTATATTTGTGACATCACAAATGGACAGAAATCCTAACGGCTTGTTTCAAACGCACAGTTTCTGAATACAGGCTGTGTATTTATCTGTGGACTGAGCGTTTTGATACTTTCAGAGTATATACATCACTTAAACCTGCTTTATAATAAAATAGACATGAAAATCTCCCTTTTTACAATATGGGACCTTTAATCACCGCTTTGCCTTCTCCTTTCCCAAGTAGAACTGGTACTGTTATTTCCTTTTGCAGTGAACTTTTTGCTCGTTTATCTGCAAACTCATTCCCTTTCACCCCCTCGTGTGCTGGAACCCAACAGAATAATACATCTATACCTCTCTATGCAGTCTTAGCAAGCTATAGTACAGTTATTATTATATATATTAGTTCTATTTCTCCTTCTCCTCCCTCAAGTGACGTCACCATGTCAAAATACACATACTCCATTTATCAGCATTTCTTCTATCTTCTCTTAAACTAACTATTTACGTTTATAGAAACATTTATTTAGATCAGTTAACACATGTTTTGCTTAAATAAAAAGCAAAGCAGGTATCTTTCTGTCGTTCCTGGCATATTGCATCACTTTAGCACACAAGCATATTGCCTTAAGGTAAACAACATGGTTTAGGTTGTTGAATTTAATCATTTACGCCATTTAGTCAAACAACTGTGCATTATATCGACACATCTACATCATTTAGTTTATAGCAGCAAATAAGTTTACTAAATGCTTGAAAAAAAAGCCTTGTATTGAAGATTTGTCGACAGGCAGATCCTTGGACGACTCAGGGTATTTGATACTCATCCCTGCAGCCAGCTGTCAGCTCGTACTGCTGTTTTGACACTTATGTTTTCTGTCACTGTTTAGTTGTTAGAGAGTTTTTTAATAAAGGATTCGTTTGTCAAAATGCCCAAAGGAGGTAAGAATCATCTTAAAACCTGCTGCATTGTGTTGACATCAGTTTTTGTACATTTGTGAACCTGCTGTTAGCTTGGATGTATTAAAAGATCTGTCTGTTAGCTGCCCAACAACCGGCAGAGCTCCAGGCCACATGCTGCTCTTATTTACATATCTGTGTGTTGTTCATTAAACATTAAACAAGCACTGACAGCATGTTTATAAGCCGCACTGCTTCTGTTCACACCTGCCTGGCTGCTGTTCTTCACCCCTAGAATATTATATATAATATATATCTATATAATATATAGATATATATCTATATAATATACATCTATATATAATATATCTATATATAATTATATTATATTATATTATATTATATGTATTGTATTATATTATATATAATATATAAATATTATATATATATATATATTATATATATATACTGTATAATTATATTATATATATATATATATATATATATATATAGAATACCCCACTGTGTATGCAAATCTGTGTGTGATGTCATTTTTCATCATGGCTGCAGGTAGGAAAGGTGGCCACAAGGGTCGGGTGCGGCAGTACACCAGCCCTGATGAGATAGACGCCCAGATGAAGGCAGAGAAGGAAAGGAAAAAGGTTAGTGGAGTCAATCATTGTACATCCAAAGACTGTTTGATTCATGTTCCACTCTGCAGTGGTGGAAAATACAACTAATTACATTTACTCAAGTACTGTACTTAGAGCAGCAGGGGGCAGAATTGGAGCAAATATGATTAAAAAAAAGTTATTTTTATAAAACAGTCACTATATCCTGACAGTAGTGCATGAGACAGGTAATCTGAAAAAAATCATGTGCCTCTGTGACCTCCAGTGCTCATAATGGCATCTGCAAGATTTCACAGACTGGAGGAAAACAACCAATCAGGGACGAGCTGGAGCCTGTCGTCTCTGAGCAGCTGTCAATCACTCGCAAACTCCAATCAAGCAGTCAAACTAGGCAGCGCTGATCAAATATGAATCAATATTCTGTTACTGTAATAACTATTTCTCTCCTCAAATGTTTTCAGAAACATCTTGTAGTGTACTGTTTAGCTGTAAAATGAGAAAGTTTGTGACCCGGCTGCCATGTTGAGATCAGTTGAGGAAATATGGATCCTACACTTCCCAAAATGCAAATCAATAGCATCTTTACATTGGAAAGAGTAAACTATGTAACTGATCTTGATGTTTAACATTCCCGGAGTGCCCTCCAAGACTCTCATTAACTCTCCACCAGTCAGAAGAGAGGACCTGATAGGTGAAAGAAGCTGACGTGGTGTTTGAATGGAGTAAAAACCTGCATACATAGGTGGTATTCCCTGTTGTAACTTCATGTGTTTGACCTGATGCCTTGGTTTGATAACAGTCTCCTGTGTGTTGTGTGTTATAGCAAGAGCAGGAAGCAGAAGCGGCAGGGGGCGCAGCTCAGAATGACACGGCGGAGGAGAAGCCACCGGCATCAGGATCAGAAGACAGCGACGACGAAAACTCAGATGTACCACCACACTGTTTCTGTCATTCGCTTGCTCTGTTACCAAACACACATTCATAAAGTATAATAATTTGTTATTAGTAATTTATGTGCACCTGTGAAGCACCTTGTAACTTTTTTTCAGCATGCATTATCATTGTTTGATAATATATTCAAAGCATTCACTTCAATCTGTATGAGCTGTTGTGATGTGTTTTGCAGAGGAGGAGAGCGGGTGTGGAGGGCTTGATAGAGATTGAGAACCCCAACAGAGCGGCTCAGAAGTCCAAGAAGGTGACGCAGATTGAGCTGGACGAGCCCAAGCAGTTATCAAGGAGAGAGAGGTGTGTGTTTGGTGTCACATCATATCAGTGCTAAATGGGAACTTCTTTTTAAACATATAGTATTTATTGAAAACATCTTAACGATAGAAGTTGCATGCCATAACAGTTGGAGCAGTGTGGAGCGTTGATGACCAGCTCTTCTTTCTTGTACATTATGTGCTTGAAACGTGAAAGTGTTATGTGTTTAAATAAGCATATTATTTGCATATTTTGAAAGAGGTGTGACGGTGCTGCACAAGAGAATGACGGCACAGCGTCACATCCTACGGAAAGCCCTGCATGTACAACAATGCAACACTAAAAGGCTGATGGGTTGGTTTTGTTTATGTTTTATGTCTATAAATTCCCAGTTCCCCATGTTTGATAACGACTTTCCTTATCACACTTTGCCTCTCCTTGTCACACGCACACACACTCTGGCACAGAGAGGAGATCGAGAAGCAGAAAGCGAAGGAGCGCTACATGAAGATGCACTTGGCAGGGAAGACAGACCAGGCCAAAGCCGACCTCGCTCGCCTCGCCATTATCAAGAAACAGAGAGAAGATGCGGCAAAAAAGAAAGAAGCAGAGAAAAAAGGTACGCAAAACATTTAATAATGTAACTTTTATTATACAGTGATGATTGTATAATACAGAGTATAAATATTGACGGCCCTAAGCCAGGGAAACACTACACAATGTATTACCTAATGTGGACATGAAAGCTTGTCCTTATCTTGAAGAAACTGCAGTATTCTTCACAAAATAGAGCACGTCAGCATGGACTGTTGACATGTTATCTTTAGGTATGTGGGGGTTTGGCGTTCTCTTGTCTTCAAAATGAGGCTCAGAGCAGCAGGAGGAGGTAAAATGACATCACATGTACTTTATTTATCATTCCCACGACACTGGTTGCGTGCCTGTCTACAAACAAATGCTTCAAAAGTTAGTCCTTAATATATAAATTATATAGTCTATATGAAATAGCTACATGGTAAAGCCTTTTATAAATATTTAAACTAATTATGATAAATAATAAATAGAATAAATATTTCCAGCTATACACTGATGTCACATGCCTGATAAACACAAATACAGAGTAATCAGATTACAACAATAGTTTGATTTAACCACACTGGCATGAGCTCCCATAAGCAGAATTATTGGGTGTAGGCACGCAGGAGTGGAACAAGGAATCTGATTGAATGAATGAATGAATGAATGAAGAAAATCCTGCACACTGCCGTTGGGAAAGCACTACTTCCAGTTTATTTTAACCAACATTTGGGTTGCAAGTGGACCATTACACATTATTCTACACCATTATAATGTTCTGAACTGTATGCACTATTGTGTTCTGGAGTCCAGTTTGTTAATTTTGTAGTTTGTCGTAGTTTGTTGCAATCTTCAAATGATAGTCCCTCAAAATATTTCACATCAGATTTTCTAAGAAATTTCAGTTAGTATGTGCTTTTTTTTCCTATCAATTTAGATGACGTAATTGTGTATCACAATATCTCAATATAGGATTTAATCACGATATGATTCCATTGAAAGATGATAAGTTGTCATATTGAATTATCGCCTAGCCCCCCAAAAAAGCCACGAGAAGCCTGCCTTTGTTTACTTCTGTCTGAGATCGAAACCCCACATTTAAAAAAAATTACTAAAGATTTCATGTGTGTGAAAACGGAAAACTTTGACAGGCATAGTAACAGTAACTAAGGGGGGGAGCGAGGCTTAGTTAACAGCCAGTTCAGAATATAGTTTTCCTTTCTACACGGAGAGTCAAATATACTGCCTCTGTATACCCGTCCATGCAGTGCGTCAAGCTGATTGTGTCTGTCTTTTATTTTCTGCTTACAGCAAAAGATGCAGCGGCAACAGCGGCGAGAGGAATAAACTCCCTCTCAATGAAATGATGCCGGGGCGTTTTTACATGTTCACGGACTGGCACAATATATATCTGACTATTTTTAAAAGAAGAGCTATGATGTCTACATTACATTGCATATGACCATTTTGGAAAATGGTTGTGGAGACACCAGTGGATAGGAGGATATTTATATTTTGGCATGGAATAATGGCCTCGTTGATCCCTCCAGGAAGTAAAGCTGCACTTGAGAATACACCGGTCTTCACATACACTTGGAATGAACCCCTACTAAAAATATGATCTTGTACATGACATTAATAATGGTTTACTTGTCATTGTACAATTCTGACTTTGCTAACTGAGCTTTGCCACTATGTTTTTTGGGGGATCTTACATTGTATATAACTGACTCATGAAAATATTTCAGATTAATATGATGGAACCAGTACAATGTGTACATTTCTTTATTTCCCTGTGAGAAAACAACTGGTTTAGAGCAGGTTCTACCAGCCTCAGGTACAAGAGTCCACGTTGCATCCACTGATGTCAAAATGAGATGAGTCAATAAAGCAGATGTTTATTTTGGAATAGTAGAAGTTGAATGTGGCAGTGCAGAGGAAGCTTTGCAGCATACCTGATCAGTTAAATGAATAAATAAATAAAAATAAATTGTGGGTTAATCTGGCCCTAAAGAATTTAGGAACACTGAAGGTAAAGATGTTTAAATGAAGATGATGATGAACTTATCAAGTGTTAGATAGGAATATAGGGTAGAATTTAGTCTCTGGGCCAGTGTGTATAAAGTCTCAGAGGAACGTTTCGGTCTTAAGTGAATCAAAATTCTAAGAATTATGTAATTTTGCTCTATTTTTTTATGAAAAATAGGCATGTCCCACCCACACTCCCTATTCAACGTGAAAAAGTTCATGACTTAGATGGATTCAACGTTAATACAATCAAATGTTTACGTTAATCTGATTTTTCCACATGTCACATATGTGACATAAAATTTTTCCAAAGTTCACATAAACCACATCTATATCAATTATGAAATGTGCAATATGTATCGGCCCAGCTGTGAAATTTGTTTGTTTATTTATTTTGCACAATTTAAGACTATACAACATAACAAAAAAATAAATTAATAATATAAAGTGCAGGAAGAGCCAAAAAAACACTGGGCATATCTGAAGCCTCCACCTAGAGACAAGATTAATATAAAGAAATAATATGACTACATAATAGTGATAACAAACAATTAGGACAATTTATATATAATAACAACAATAACAATAATATATCAAAAAAAGACAAGTGTGTGTGTTCCATGGAAGTGTATGGTTAGTGTTTGTTATAGATATTGATTTAAATATCTATAAAGACTTCTGGATAATCGTAACCAAACAACATTGTGAACGGGAAAAAACTAAAAACATAAAAACAGATACATGGACAAAATGGGGAAAAGCAAATACAAGAATTCTGGTGGGTTGAATAATATGAATAATAAAACAAATGACAAATAAAAACAAATCTAAATATATAAACTTGCCATCATATAAAATTGAATAGGACCTCCAGAGATTAATCTCACTTATAAATGTTTACCTTTTTACTACTTACTTAATATACATCCTTATTTATATTTTTAAATAATTTTATGAATATTAATAATGTATTATCAGTATGACTGAGAGAAAAATATAACATGTAGGACTTTCAGCTTTATTACCACAGCTTTATCCTACTTTATAACACACTTTATTTTGATAATGTTACACATGGTGTTAGCTGTAATTCCAGTGTTGACCAGAGGGGGCGCTAATACACCTAATATGCTGAGTAAACATCCACCAGAAGAAGAAGGTGTGCGCTGATTGGTGTAAAGTTTGGCGGACTTTATCCTCAGTATAAAATCAGTTCATTGTTCAGCCCCTGTGTTCGCTGTTCAGTCCTGTATTGGAGGAGACAGCAGCGGGAGTACATCCACTCTACTGGTGAGTTAACCCACTAGTTAATGTTTAACAGGTGAACACAATAGAAAGGGTTATTTTGGCAGGCAGTAACTTTTCCAAGAAGATTAACTCAGGTTAGAGATACATTTTTAGTGAGTTTAATCAAACTTTTCCTCCATTTACTGCCACGTTTCTGTGTCAGTCGAGCAGAGCAGATACATAACGGTATCTAAAGTCTCTTTAATATGTAGCTGTTGAGCAGCATTTGACCTGCAGTGACTTTCACCTCCTGTCGTCAGGACAACCAGCCTCAGATAAAGACTTAACTGTAAACACAAGGGGAAACTTCATAGAGTAGTAAAGGTGTTATCTGAGTTACCTAATAACCTGTGTTAAGGACAGTGTCTGCAGGTCATTTGTTTATCAGTCTGTGTGGTTCAAAGTTTAACTGGTGAGTTACTTAGTATCACTGCTGCATGTCCTCCTTTGTCTGAGGCTTAGCACTGTGATAATGGATCTGTATGCCAGCAGCACTCACTGTATACTCATTCATCTACAGACATCTGCACTATTTTCTATTCAACTTTTTGTTTATTATATTTTTTATATATATATATATATATATATATATATATATTATAATATTTTTTATTATATTCATTATATTTTTATTATATAATTTTTTTTATAATACTTATTATATTTTTGACACGTTAAACGAGGAAACAAATGATCACTGATTGGATACTAGCTTTATCTATCTGCCTATCCATCTGTTTTTGCGAGACCTTGGGTTGAATGGCCAATTTCTGCCATAAATCTGTATCACTTTCTGCGATAAAGCAAAGCAGCACCAATCCTCTCAGCTATCAGCTTCATATAAGGGCCATTTATTAATGTGAAAATGGTACATGTGGCACTTTTTTTTTTTTTTTTAATTATATTTTTATTGACACTTTGCAACATACATGACATAATTTACAGATCCTGTATACATACACCAGCCAACCATGTCTGTTTTAAAGTGCCGTATTTTAAGATTTGTTATACACATAAAAACAAACATTGAAAACAACAGTATGAACAAATAGGGAGTGTTCTTTTCATTATCATACAATCGTATATTTGTAAAATTTAAATCTGGTCTGTGGGGTGTCACATAGTTGTCCCAACGTGACACAAATAATTCCAGTTCATGGTTAACATATGCTGTTAGCCTCTCCATTTTGTAAATGTCCATTGTGATGTCCATCCATGTATTCAGAGTTGTCTATTCAACTTTTCAATAAAACAAGATTTTATCTCACTTGGACATTGTTTTTATGTCTTTATGATTCATATCTCTAAATGAAGAATTATCTTCCCCTTTAGATTTCCACTTGATTTGACCAGAGAAACCGAGAAACCATGTCTTTAACAAATGGCCACAATGTGAACAAGGAAACATGGGATTCACACAACAAGATGATGCTGGAGCCTCTGTCCGTCAACGACTCGGAGGTTTGTGCTCACTGGATTTTAACAATAGAAGGTCTTATTTACGCCCATGTTGTGGTGATTCAGTGGGATCAGCAGTACTAATGACCCTCTCAAGAAATGCTTACATTTTTTAGTTATTCTTTGGATGGGGTTGGTGTAAACATTATAATTTTTCACAGCTGCAACTAACAATTATTTTCATGATTGTTTAGTCCAATTATTATACATTTTGTTCACTAAAGAACTTGTATGACAAATTGTTATTGTCTCCTGAACATGGCTGGAAATTAACACTTTACCAAAGTGTCCCGCAACTGTCCTGAAGTCTACTTTCAACTGTCCCAGACTTGACAACCAATGTCCCAAATTGAAGTTATTTTTTTGCGTTCTACATAATAAATACAGTTTTATTGTAAACTATGAAAGTTTACTCTCATCACCTCATTGACCCACTCTGGTCTTCCATGGAATTTCTGCTAGTTGTTCCCTGCACTTATACCTGAAAAAACATTGAAATCACAACTCAACGTATCAATAATCTTTCCGTTTTATTCTAAATTGTGAAGCTGTTTGTAAAGTCTGCTTAAATATGAGCCCTATAAAATAATAATCTATCATCCTGCCGACGTTTAATAATGATGACTGAGATATCACCGCGATTATAGTTTACATGCCGCCACCACATAAAAGACTTTAGGTTTAGGCAACAAAACTACTCGGTTAAGTTTAGGAAAGAAAAAGTCATGGTTTGGGTTCAAATAAGTATGTTTGTTAAGTAACTTAACTTTTGTAGTCAACATAATTTAAAATAAGTCAACATTGACTTTTGGTTTCACACGTACACGAATACACTGGTCTCCTGGGTGACCCGTCCGTCTATCCACCACCCAACATACATCCTATGCGGACTTTGATTAAAGCGTATTTCTGTTGAACCTGGGAATTTGTGTGTCCACCATGTCAAAAAGGACCCTAGTTGACTTTCCACTGACATTGTTTCCGCGGTGCTGACACATAATATTAACACTGCGTGCCACCACCAGGTAATGTGCTGTTAAGAGGTCGTGGTCATTTCAGGTATTTCCGTGAGATCAGGCTGGTCTAAACTGTGTACCAGCAGGATGTTTGCTGAGCAAACTTTGAAAGTTTACAGGTCAGACCCAGTGC
The DNA here is from genome assembly GCF_015220745.1 of Sebastes umbrosus. NCBI lineage: Eukaryota > Metazoa > Chordata > Actinopteri > Perciformes > Sebastidae > Sebastes > Sebastes umbrosus. The sequence continues at coordinate 10,174,683 of NC_051282.1, read as the reverse complement.
TGCCGCTGTGAACCCTGGAGCTAGGCAGGAAGTTTGCTGATATGAGCAAACTGAATCTAACCTGTGTAACAGCAGCAACAGAAAGTTTACTCGGCAAACATTTAATGTTTGCTTTTCTAAAATGTTCCTGTTTCATCAACGTCATAACTTTACAGTCCATTCCAATTAATCTGTTGTTTAAACAATTAGTTGTTTGGGCTATAAAATGTCAGAAAATTGTGAAAATGTCGATCAGTGTTTCCCAAAGTCAAAATTGTGATCATGATTAATATTGGATTAATTGTGCAGCCCTAGCTTGAACAATACAATGTTTGTTTGTGTTTTAGGTGTTCTCCATTATAAAAAAAGAGAAACACAGGCAGACGTACGGTCTGGAGCTGATAGCGTCGGAGAACTTTGCCAGCAGAGCCGTTCTAGAGGCTCTGGGTTCCTGCATGAACAACAAATACTCAGAGGGATATCCCGGTCAGAGGTACCACAATTAATCAAATAATTAAAAAATGTATAAGTGGTGTATTCTGCTTTCTCCTACCTATCTAATAAGTAATAATCATTATGATCCATGTGTTCAGGTACTATGGTGGTACGGAGCATGTTGATGAGCTGGAGAGACTCTGTCAGAAGAGAGCACTAGTGACCTATGGTCTGGACTCAGACAAATGGGGCGTCAACGTGCAGCCATACTCAGGTATCAAATAGTGATTAAACCTATAAAACTATTTTAATGTTTTGTGTAGAGCCTGATTAATGTGATCAGTATTTAGACATTCAAACTCCTCCTCTGTACTCCTTGCTTTTTGTCATATTTTTGTTTATGCTTCCTTGTCAGGTTCCCCTGCTAACTTTGCAATCTACACGGCCGTTGTGGAGCCCCATGGCAGGATCATGGGGCTGGACCTTCCTGATGGAGGTCACCTGACACACGGCTTCATGACTGAGAAGAAGAAAATTTCAGCAACGTCCATCTTCTTTGAGTCCATGCCGTATAAGGTACAAAACAATTACATGTATTTGTCAACACAGGGTTAAATTTTGCAACTATTTTAGATTTAGTCTTAAAACAAAATGCTTATTACTTTAAGTCACATTTTAGTAATTTTCAACCTTCATAGTTTGTCTAGTTTTAGTTGATGAAAACTCAAAACGTTTTTGTCCAGTTTTAGTCACCAAAAAGTCATTTGATTTTAATCAAAATGTTTCCTCTTTTAATTTTGTCATTTTATTTTATTATTTAATCTTAGTCCTGTTTAGTCATCAGATTATATTGAACATTTCTGTAATTGTAGTCAATCTTATTTCACATAAAACTTTATCTCAATATCTGATGAAAAACAGGTTAAATGATTAAGAATGCAGCTTTGCAGTTAATTTGAGTCCTTCTGACTGCTCATTAGTGATGCGCGGTTCAGTCGCGCATCACTAAAAGAGAGATTCTGGTAAAGTTTTTATGTTTTTAAACTACATTTTAGTCTCCCCTTTTTTCGTCAACGATATCGCATGTTTGATATCGTCACCGATAGTGTTTAATGACGTCGGTGCCGTCTCGTCATCGTCTCGTCTTAGTCATGGACAAAAAGGTCGTTGATGAACATATTTCATCATAATTTTCGTTAACTAAATTAACACTGACACACACTCATCCAGGAAGTCTTAAAGAGTTGGGTACAAATTTCTCAAAGATGTGAACAATAACTGTACACTATGTTATATAGCATATACTGTAATAATTGTGAGATAAATAAGAATTTAGGCACAATGCTCCTATTGTGGAGGTAGTAGTAGTAACGGCATAGATTGAGAATATGTACAGTTAAATCATGACTGTGAGCCTCACCAAATCCTTTATCTATGATAAGTGTTTGAGTATGAATCAAACCAGGCGTTTTGTCTTAATTTCTTTATTCTAGCTTAAAATGTGCCTTTCTGAAACACATGTTAAGTTTGGAGTAGTTACTTCTTGTTTATGGAGTCCTGGACCAAGTTGAACAAGATTAGTCCTCATTAGTGCAAGTATGTGCACATGGCATTGGCCTGCAGCTCCTCGTGAGAGCTGGAAATGAGAACAAAAGGCTCATAATTTGACACAATTGGGGAGTAAAAACAGTGGAAACAAAAAAAAATGTATCAAATTTGAAACAAAAAACCTCGTAGTAATCCAATCCATGTCTCCTGTAGGCAACTTTACTTTATCAGGCATCTTTACTTTATCATTTCACCTGTCACCAGTTCAGTGTGAACATTATATCTGATGTGTTGAAATACAATGTAATCCAGACAACGTTACGTTTCTTAAAAATGTAGATTTGGCTAATTTAGATGGTGTTGCATATGAATATAATAATAGGGACAAAAGGTTGGAATATCACTTGGAGAAATGGCAATTAATGAACCTTACTGGTCATGCTTTATTACTGTATTATAATTGGATTCCAGATTAGCCTTCCCACGATATTGAGCAAGTTGATGATTACGATTTTTATTTGACACTATGCATCCAAAATCTGTTGTTGGAGCATAAATGGGGGAAGGCGGGGGGGGGGGATATGTGTATAGAATCAATAAAATCAGATGTTAGTTCAAAGCACAGTGTGTAAAAAATGAATAAAGATGTTTTTACTCAAAGTGTTTTCAGGTTGTTTCAGTCTAATGGGCTTACAATCCTAAAGTACAATCCGTTTTAAATATCGCTGTGTTCTTATGTTCATTATATCAGCTGTTTTGGTGAATTAATATGACATGGTCTTCTGTTTTTAGGTGAATCAAGAAACTGGCTACATTGACTATGACAGACTGCAAGAAAACGCTCGGCTGTTCCACCCCAGACTCATCATTGCAGGTACTTGTTTTACTTTCACACATTTAAAACAAATCAGTGAAATGAAGAGGAGTAAATATCCAAAGAACCTGAAAACAATCACATTCACCTCTGTGTCTTTTTCCTCTCCAGGAACGAGCTGCTATTCCCGCAACCTAGAGTACGGCCGCCTGAAGCAGATCGCTAATGAGAATGGTGCATATTTGATGGGAGACATGGCTCACATCAGTGGATTGGTGGCTGCCGGAGTGGTGCCCTCACCCTTTGACTACTGTGACATTGTTTCCACGACAACACACAAGACGCTGCGTGGCTGCCGCGCTGGACTCATCTTCTACAGGAAAGGTAGAAATGGAACATGATGCTTCTGCCAAAACAAACCATTTGCTTTGTTTGTTGTCATCAATGCTCTTTTTTTTCTATATTTGTACTCTGTGGTTTCTCTACCTTTTTTTTTTAATTTTTCTTCCCTCTGTCTCTCTATTTCCCTCCTCCAGGCGTGCGGAGTGTCGATGCCAAGGGGAAGGAGACTCTGTACAACTTGGAGTCTTTGATCAATCAGGCTGTGTTTCCAGGGCTGCAGGGAGGACCACACAACCACGCTATTGCAGGTACACCTCATCCTTTTTCTCCCTTTTGATTTTGTCTTCTCAGTTTCATCTTGATTGCCATTCAAGTATGTCAGCATCTATCTCATTTAGGTCATGTTTTTCACTGGCAGGTGTTGCTGTAGCTCTCAAACAAGCCATGACGCCGGAGTTCAAGGCCTACCAGCTACAGGTTCTTGCTAACTGCAAAGCTCTATCCAGTGCCCTTATTGACCACGGCTACAAGATTGTCACTGGTAAGTGCCACGGTGCCACTCTACAAACACACATTGACATGAAACGCATCTAGAATATCAGTTGCTGTTGTAGAGAAGCAAATTGCATTTACCACAAAGAAAACGATGACAAGAACTGATTAAACTTATCTTTTCATTTCCTCCCGTTAATTTGAGGCATTTTGAGTATAATTGTCAGTGAATAATGTAAATTGAGTTAGTATGGCATCTTGAATGCATTTGTTAAATCTGTCTGTGCTGTTCAGACAAAAATCACACTCTGATCTATTTGATATTTCTCGAGTGGTCTACGAGGTCCAACTGATCGTATTTACACTCATAATCAAAGGATAATTTTCCTCATAATCATGCACCATGTTTTTCATAATTGCAAGATGACGATCTCAGATAGTTTTCTTCTAATTACAATATGCAAAGTCATAAAAATAATTAGAAAACGTTTTCCTATCTTCAGTGACTATACAGTACACTTCTTTAGGGTTGAAAATGCCAATGTCACATTAACTTAAACATCCATATATCCCCAAAAAAAGGGTGATGACATACCATGCTTGATGTCTGTGTTTTATTTTACTGATGGTATATGGAAAGGTGGCTGCAATAGCAGATTTCCGATAGCAGTTAATAGCTTCATAGTCTTATGTAGTTCTAATATTCTTTTTCTCTTCCTGTGTAGGCGGTTCCGACAACCATCTGATTCTGCTGGACTTGCGCAACAAAGGAAGTGATGGAGGACGAGCTGAGAAAGTTTTGGAAGCCTGTGCTATTGCTTGTAATAAGAACACCTGTCCAGGTAGTGTGTGTGTGTGTGTGTGTGTGTGTGTGTGTGTGTGTGTGTGTGTGTGTGTGTGTGTGTGTGTGTGTGTGTGTGTGTGTGTGTGTGTGTGTGTGTGTGTGTGTGTGTGTGTGTGTGTGTGTGTGTGTGTGTGTGTGTGTGTGTGTGTGTGTGTGTGTGTGTGTGTGTGTGTGTGTGTGTGTGTGTGTGTGTGTGTGTGTGTGTGTGTGTGTGTGTGTGTGTGTGTGTGTGTGTGTGTGTGTGTGTGTGTGTGTGTGTGTGTGTGTGTGTGTGTGTGTGTGTGTGTGTGTGTGTGTGTGTGTGTGTGTGTGTGTGTGTGTGTGTGTGTGTGTGTGTGTGTGTGTGTGTGTGTGTGTGTGTGTGTGTGTGTGTGTGTGTGTGTGTGTGTGTGTGTGTGTGTTTTAGCACTGATATGATATTATACATGCAGTTTTGTTTGCACCTAGTGTGAGTAATCTTGAGGCAAAAGTAGTCTATCCTTTTTCTCTGTGAATGTAGGTTTGGATGTAGCCCTTTTCCCTACAGAGTGCCATTCTTAACATTTTTACATACATGTGTTTGTGTAGGGGATAAGAGTGCTCTGCGCCCGAGTGGTCTGAGGCTCGGCTCTCCAGCTCTGACCTCCAGAGGCATGATGGAGGAGGACTTCAAGAAGGTTGCCGAGTTCATTCACAGAGGTAATCTTTTAAAGGCCTTGTATTAATGAATTAATACATTTTTTTAAAATGTATTTCCGATTTATGACTAGAAGAACTTTAATCTTCAGGATCTGAGCTTTCAGATGATTTACACCACTTCTATGTGACATCTACTGTTGACCTGCTATCTGCCCCCTGACCCCCCTAAAAAAGATGTGAAAAATGCATCAATGGTAAAGAGGGGTGGAGTGGAAGAGGTTAAAAAAAAGAAGCTAAAATTGACAAGATATTGTCTGAGAAATATGTTTGAACTGAGGTGACCAGACCACTGAGGGGGTGTCAAGGTATTAGATTATTGGTGTTTAAATCATACTCCACTATAAAATCTATCCTTTGAGTATCAAACACTCCCTTATGTGCAGCTGACCGAAGTTAACACCATGTATGGAGCTGCCAAAACTAAACAAATACAAACACACCAAACCTGTTTTACAAATGCTCTATGATTCACTAACAAACAGTGTGGTTTGCAAATATAAAACATCTTAAACAAACTAAGGCATTTCGTTTTGCAAATACAAAACATACCACTCAAACAAATACACAACATATTTGTAATGCTTCAGAAACAAATATGTCTTACAGGTACACAAATTATATCCTACAAGTACAAAAACATATATCCTACAAAAAGCAGAAGCTACCGCCAAGTTACATGTCAACAAACACTATAATGCGGGCTGCAGAATAAAGTAGTGCTTTCAGAGTTTATTTTCTTAGCGACCCTGTCTTTGAACGGTCTGAATGAGACAGCAGAGGAGCGACAGGTGATCAGAGACGGGAGAGGACGGGAGATGGAGAGACAGACAGCTGCAGCTGGACTCAGTGCCTGTCGGAGGGCTCTTTCAGTGTCACTAGTCAGCGCTGCAGTAACGATACTGATCTCCGATTCAGCGTCACTTTCTGAAATGCACGGTTTTGTCCTTGGTTTGTAACTTGTAAAACAAATTTTACATCCAGGAACAATACAATTGTGTCCCTCCTTTTGTTTTCTTCTGCCCTGTGGCTCCTCAGTCTCCACCTTTTACTGTCTCTACCATTGTATTGTATTTGTACCTTTATATTGCCCAATAGTGCCACCTGCTGTTGTGGAGGGCAAACTACTCTGAATAATGTGTTGTCCTTATTTCATGGGCTGTTTAGGGATTTATACATTATTATTATTATTATATACTTATATATACTCTTTATATAAAAAAGAAAAAAAATAAGCATTCCAATAGTGATTTGGAGGTCAAATACCATGGCAACGGTCGAAGCTCCGAAGCATTTGGGTCAGCCCTACCAGTAAGACATATTTGATTATGAAGTAGCAATATGATGTGTATGGGGCACCCTGGTCAAGCAAATTATCATTTTTACATTTTCTTTTTGTACGGATTGAACTAACGAGATATAAAGGGTTAATTAAGAAGAAGTGCTGCTAGCCAGATTTGATACTAGCCATTCCATTGCTTTTAAACTGTCTAATATTAAAGTTGGTTTTACATAAAAACATAAGAGGAGAAGTCAACTACAACTTAAGTAAAAAAAAAAAAAAAAAGTCCAGTCACAAAGCTTAAATTTCTATGGTACCTACTGCTAAAGATTTCCCTTGAAGAAATTATGTCATATTGTACAGTTTTGATCAGTTCACCGTGACATGCTGGTGTTTTGTTCTGATGAAGTGATGTGAGTTTGTTACAGTTCTGATTCAAGCCTCTGATTAGCTTCTTCTCCGTAGCTCAGGCAACTGAGGCTGTCGTAACATGTAGAGCCATCCACTCAAACAAAATATGGTTACACATAAATGAAATTGCAATCTGAAAGCCCTCCCTGCTCTCCTTCCTCCCGCAGGTATTGCGCTGACCTTGGAGCTGCAGAGAAGCCTGGATCCCAAAGCCACTCTGAAGGAGTTCCTTCAGGCGCTGGCCCAGGGGGAGAAGTTCCAGCAGCGGGTATCAGAAATCAGGGGAGAGGTGGAGGGTTTCGCTGGTCAGTTCCCCATGCCTGGCCTACCTGAGCTGTAAAGGGCAGCAGTTCAGACATTAATCACACTGGACTGATGATTATAACAAATGTTATAATGCCAAATTTTGGTGGTGTGTTGTGTGTATATTATTTAAGTGTACACCTCTTAATTCTGTCACTGCTCAAATCAAGACACTTCCTCATTACCTCACAACAGTTCAGTTTTAGCAGATTGTTTTTAGCAGATTTGTTTTAATAGAAAGATTTGCAGACTTCATTGTTGTCAAATTATCCAGTGTTGCTATGAGCCTATGCGGTTTTAAATGGGTGTTGTTTTACAATGTAGCCTTGGTCTCGGTTGTTCCGATCACAGTTCAGCTTTAATCTTGTCCGAAATCATTTCTTTTGTATTGAAATTACAAAGTTTTCTTACAGACTGTACTGCAGATTGAATCACAAAGCATGACTACTACTTTCATACATGAGTATTCTATATCATTATACTGTATACATATACAGTATAATAAATGAAAAAAAACACAATTGTTGCAATTAAAGACTCCATAATGAATGAAACGACAGCTATTGTGTATGAGCTTTCAATTTAACTGCAAACTGGTGCAGACTCCTTTTAAACCAAAACCTCTGCAAACATCATACCTCATATTATTTGGTGAAATTAACAATGTCAGCAGGATCACTGTCTGAAATGCATTCCTCTGTAAATTTGCACCCTGAGGTGTTAAATGAGGAAGACTGAATGTTATATTAAAAGAGACACATTATTTATCCCCACTCTGAATCTTCTGGACCTGATATCAATTCAAATCAGATAGTGCGGTAGGTAAAACAATAGCATATGTGCATGCTGTCATATTGAAAATATATATCAGATAACCGTATTCTCGATGTAATGGGATCAGTAATTTGTTATCTTGAGAAAACAATCTGTTTTCCAAAGGAGTATTTGACATAAATTCCATAGATGGCTGGATAAAATCAAATTATTGCAGCCACAGATGTTCTCTGCTTCTGCACAACTCCAATGAAATCGTGTTGCTATAAGAATAAATATGATGAAAAATCATTGCATAATGATTAGTTGAGTTTTCATTATTTCTTAAATTATTTCATGTATTATTGGTTTATTTGTAAATGTAAGTATGTTTTTATTTTTACAACACAACATTGTGTTGAACAGCCAAAGTACTGTATATACACAACTTTCATCCCAAGGTAAAAATAAAACTATTTAATCCAAGCATATAGTGGGTATATAGAGTGGATATGTAATGTGAAATGGGCATACAAGATTATGGCATGAATGTATTACCTTTTTTTTATTAAGTTAATTTATAATTCAAGAGCACAAATCACTAAATTGTGTGCACTAATTATTAAATGGAGTACACAATGTTTTTTTCCCTCCATGACACCTCCCAGGCTCCATACATTTCTTCTTCTATGTAACAAATTATTTCTGGCAGCATGCAGAAGGTGGCATTTAGGAAATAAAAAATGTCTATAATATTAACAGTTAATTAAGTATGAAAAAAAAACAGCAAACAGATCAAATATCTCAAAATACATATTTTGAGGAATATGAAAAGTCTAAATAATTAATAAAAAATATTATTATATTGGTTTATTTATTTTGGCTTTAGTCTGTTTGTTCTGAGGGTGTTTGGGTGAACTTATTAAATTTTTTTCTTACTTGTTTTTCTTTTACAATATTATTTTCTCCTCAAAATCCCATTGATAAATTAATAAATCAGTAGAAAGGCCACCATAATTTTTTTTTTTATTGAACAAATTCAAATTTACAAACAACATGGCTCATAGATCATTGTATTGCAGTAAAAGGACAAGGTGCATACAGAACAAGAACAAATAAAATATGTAAAATTATACATGAAAATAATAATAAATTAAATTAAGGGCTGTACCTGTTATTCATATTCTTCTATTATACTAAGAAGTTTCAATGCATTTTTGTTTTTCATGACTTTAAGGGCTTTTATGTAAGAAAGAAACTCAGAATGGTATTTTTAACATGGTCATGGAGCATATATACTGTATGTTTGTATTCTTGATTCCTATGCTGAGGGTAGTTTAGTTTATTTATTGACTACACTGAAGGCATTTTATATTTTAATAATGTATTTATTTATTTATTGTGTTGAGTTGAATGTGTTACTTATTTTGTACTGTAATTACCTTGTGCCTTTTCTAACTTTTCTTTTCTTTTCTTTTCTTTTCTTAAAGCTGACTCGGTGTAAACTGCTCAAAATTCCAATACACTTATAGGTGACAATGGCAAATAAAACTCTTGAATCTTGAATTGGAGTAAAAGGACAAGGTGCATACAGAACAAAAACAAATAATATATGTACAATTATACATGAAAATAATAATAAATTAAATTAAGGGCTATAGGGCTGTATACCTGTAATTCATATTCTTCTATTATACTAAGAAGTTTCAATGCATTTTTTAGTTTTCCATGACTTTAAGGGCTTTTATGTCAGAAAGACTCAGAATGAAACACATTAAACCTGCGTGAGCGCTCTGTGATCGTTTAGTCTGGTCTCACTCCGTCAGAGGTCAGAGGTCAGTCTGCGCGCCTTCCTTCCATCCCTCCACTGTTGAGATCAACTAGTTGAGAACAAGGAGCTGTTTCCTGACTAACTAAACCTCATACAACGACTAATGCTCCGGTGTTTTCTCTAAAACAGTCCCGTAAAGCTACACAGAAGAGCAGCTCGTGTTGTGGTTTCTCCTCGGGAGTGTTGTTAGCTCCTCGGTTAGCCTCAGCTAGCCTCGTTAGCATCTTCAGAAAGCACTAGCTAGCTACCAGAAGCTGACATCTCTTTGACTGCAGACATGCAGGACATGCTGGCTAACGTGGACCACCTGAAGTTTGACCTGGAGCTGGCTGTGCAGCAGCAGCTCGGAGCTCAGCCTCTGCCTTTCCCCGGCATGGACAGTGAGTAGCTCTGTGTGCTAGCTGGTTAGCTAACGGCAGGTTGACTCTGACTGACACCTGGCTGCTGGATGCTGCTCATGCTGGCTTTGTGTTTCACCTCTATCTTTATTAAGGCTGTATAATAATATATGTGTGTGTGTGTGTGTCTCTGCAGAATCTGGGTCTGCTGTGTGTGAGTACTTCATGAGAGCAGCTTGTCAGAAAGGTAACAACACAACAAACACAACACCAGCACCTTTAGTGTTTCAGCTCCATAAAGGTTGGGGACTCACACAAGAGATGGATTTAAACAATAACAGTCAGCACTGGAAGCACAGGAGGCAGAGTTTCTAAAGTCAAGCTTCTAAAACACTACATTACCCACAATGCAGCCAGAGCCTTTTAGAAGTAAGGTAACTGCTCATGTTCAAATATAAATACAATATATACACTAAATAAAGCTCACAGTGGGGCTGGGGGAGGATTTGACAGAGGAATCGTATCGTGTTAGTATGAACACATTGTTTTTCAAAAAACACCTCAAACCCCACCTGTTCATCACCTGTGATCTCAGCTGACTCTTCCTACACATCACTCTCTTAATTACTTAGCTATAGTTTCTCCTCTGTGTTATTATTAGTATGATTTTGTGTGCCCCCTTTGTAAAGCGTCCTTGGGTTTCTGAAAGAAGCTATATGAGTCCAATTTATTATTATTATTATTATTAGTTATTAATGAAAATACTATTAATAGGTAAAGTGATTGATAACAGATATGATAAAATATTAAGAATAATACCAATAAAAAACACAGGAACAAATAATATGAGTAGCAAAGATAAAAACTTAAGTGCTGACAAGGTTTGATTACCCCAATATAAAAGCCAGATTAAAAAAATATGTCTTTAATTATTTATTTTTAAAATACCTGGGGAGTTTGCTGTTCTAAAATCCAATGGAAGGGCATTCCACAGTTTAAAGCCATAACAAAAGAAAGCAGCATCACCGACGTTAAATCATGCTCATCGGCTATCTCTTCTTTTACCATTTCTCCACTTTTTAAAACTGACCCACGGAAAAAAAAAAACTGCTGAAAATGTTCATTTCTTGTGTCAACCAAGGTAGGGCTGCACAATTAATAGAAATTTTATCAAAATCGCAATATGGCCTACTGCAATTTTCAAATCGCAGGAGACGTTGTATTTGTGAAAGGCAAATGTGTGGAAAAAATACCATTTAAAATGAAATATTGTCATGCTGCAGAGATGTCCTGGCCTACACATCATATTCTACAGACTTTAAAAAACATCTTTGTTTGGTACAGATCCCTGCAAAAATCACACCATAAACATTTTCATATGTTTTTCAATGAAAAATAAAAAAATAAAAATGATCATTCCCTCTAATATGGCAAATCATATCGCAATATCAGTCAAAATAATCACAATTAGACATTTTTTCAAAATCATGCATGCAGCCTTAAACCAAGGTATAGTAAACAATGGCTGTTCTCGTAAACCTAGGTGACCAATATAATGCATTTCCTGTAGCTGTTGCTTCACAATAATATCCTCTGTGTGATTTGTTAGTGCCACACTATTTGTGAAAAGGATTAGCAATCAGCAAGACGCTGGCTGCCCAGTGGGTTTGAAGTAGAAAAGTCTGTGTTATATCTTCATTTGTTTCCTCTCCCAGGCGGGATGTGTCCGTTTCGTCACATCAGTGGAGAGAAGACGGTGGTGTGTAAGCACTGGCTCAGAGGACTGTGTAAGAAAGGAGACCAGTGCGAGTTTCTCCACGAATACGACATGACCAAGATGCCTGAGTGCTACTTCTACTCCAAGTTTGGTTTGTTGACATTTGATGTTTCATAAAATCACACAGATGAGCTCGATGACTGTATTTGCATTGTGACTGTTGATCAGTTGTTAAAATACCTAGAGTGTATCTGTCCCTGTTTAATTAATTTGCGTGTCGACTCTCGGCAGGTGAGTGTAGCAACAAGGAATGTCCATTCCTGCACATTGACCCAGAGTCCAAGATCAAAGACTGTCCCTGGTATGACCGAGGCTTCTGCAAACACGGTATGTCCTGCTCACATAAACGTTCCAGCAGTACTGATATTAACATACTGTTTATACTCATAGTCTTCCCCTCTTCATCAGCAGCAAAACAAAAGCAAAACTTACTCTCTGTTGTGGTTTGTGTTTATCATCTTCCATCTTCCTGTCTCAGGTCCTGACTGCAGACACAGACACACAAGAAGGGTCATCTGTATGAATTACCTGGTGGGCTTCTGTCCAGAGGGAAAATCCTGTAAATTTATGCAGTACGTTTTCCTTTTTTATTTGATTCCTACATAATAGAAATGTGTTTGAATTGCAAGTAAAACGAAAGACACCACTTATGACTTGTTTTAGCATTTGGTTTTGTAACTTGGGATAGTTCTTATATCAGCTAGTAAAATGTTCTTTTGACAAAAGATTGAGTTAGCAATAAAATAAAAAAAATAATTGGAGGCTTTACTTTACAGTTATGTGGATTTTAACAGTGAAATGTTCTTCTACAGCCCTCGTTTTGAATTGCCTATGGGAGCTTCTGAACAGCCTCCTCTACCAATGCAAATACAGAGCCAGTCAAAGGTAAGAGGATACATGCACACACACCCACATGCTGAAGCCTCTACCTCAGCGCTCTGCTCCACGTTATTTACCTGCTACTTTGTTGTACAACAGCCAAGCAAATAACGTTTTCTCTTTGTTTCCTGCTGCAGCCTGTGCCTACCATCGGTCGCTCGTCGCTCTCTCTAATCCAGCTCACCAACTCCAGTCCAGGCATGCGGCCGCAGAACCATATGCCGATGGCTCCTCCTCATCCTCAGCAAAACAACATGACTGGCAACAGAGGGCCTCGGCCACTGGATCAGGTCACCTGCTACAAGGTGAGTCATCTGAACATCTGTCTGCTAATATGCCCTTTTGTGTTCAAAATCACCACCAAGACACCAGTCTCTCTCACTGTAGTCGTAAATAAAGCTGTAAAACCTTAAAGCAGGCCTATTCAATTGGGGGCCCATGGTCCAAATCCGGCCCCTTTGATCATTCATAAATATGGAAAAATATTTAACCCTCTGAGACTGGCCGACATTGCTGTTTTTAAGAGGCTGTAGCGGGCTTGGCTAGAATGGATAAGATATTGATATCATGTGAAACTAGAACACGCAACGAATCTATTGGTACCAACCATGTCATGTTAGCTTGTCAGGAAGGAGGTTAAATAATGCTCCAAAGTTAGGCTAAATTAAGGAAAACTGGCTTCAAAAAGAAAAAGTGGTGGGTTCTATGGGTACCCATGAGTATCCCCTTTAAAGACATACCCACTTTATGATAATCACATGCAATTTTGGGCAAAAATAATGCCGTTTTTTTGCATGCAGTATAAATGTGTTTAGTTAATTAACTGCTGACCTACTATCTCCCCCTAAAGAACCCCTGTCACCCCTAATAAAAAGACAAAAACGTGTTCCAATAAGAGAGTACATTCCCGTTCATCAACGTTACCACTCATGCTATTGACGCTATTACAGACCGTTAAAAGTAATATCATTGTGTTTTTCTTTAAATAACCTGCTAACATTTTAAGTTTATGGGTGTTTGCATTGTTAGATTATCAGAAGATCATTTTAGTAGATGGCTAATTAGCCCATTCATTAGTTCTGTCTTGTTAAGCACAGAAATACTTATTTTGTTAAAAAAGTTTGAACCTAGGCTGTTTGAGCAGAGGGAATTTCAACTGAATAAAAAAAATGTTAAATGCAACATTGTGTTTATTAATACAATAACCTACTAATATTAAAAAGGTGTATTGTTTTTACATTTAAATTCCTAGCTTTGCTAAACACAAAAATGTAAATGGCCCTTCTAAAAATGAATTGAATGATGCCTTAGAGCAATAGTTTGACATTTTGGGATATGGTATTCGCTTTTTTGTCGAGAGTTAGATGAGAAGATCGATACCACTCTCAGGTCTGTTAAGTAAATATGAAGCTACTGCCAGCAGCAATTTTAATACTTTACTTTGTTATTTTCACACATGCCGCATTTCGGTTTCCAACTTTAACAACTCATTTTGTAGAAGGTTTGTAATCCTTACAGATAGTCAAAACAAAGAAAAAGATGTTAATGAAAATTAAATTTTCTTTACCTTTCACTTGATCCGGTCTTTTTGTTATTGTGTCCAAGTCCCGCTCAAGGAGAAGTCTAGTTGTGAAATCTGACTATCCGTATACTCTGGCTCAAATAAGTACAGACGGCCATGGAATTCAAAGACCTCATCCACGTTGCCAAAAGCCATGACATTGAAAATCTTTTAGATAACACTAAGCTACGCTTTCTGTACTCCAACACAACAAACTCTGCCTGGAGGTATTCCACTATTCCACCGATATCTTCCAGCAACACGTCACCTTGCCAGATTTCAGAACGAGACTTCTCCTTGAGCGAGGCTCTTTCCGTAATGTCAGACACTTAGAATAACAATCACAGCCTGTCGTGGTGAAAACAAGCACTTTTTCGTAAATGACGATGCCAGCTTGCACCATATTGCAGCCTGTGAGCAGCTTCTGTCTGCAGCGCTCTCCCTCAATACTGGACCAATTTCAGAAATTGTAGTCCCTATTAGTGACTAACACATACAGTATAGACATAGAAAAATAGGGTCCAGGAAAAATATCCAAGTTATCCTTTTAGTAAGCCAAGAAATAGTCGACAACCTAACCCCATGTAAAACAGCAAATTAATCAAACATGTTAATTATTGATTTTTAGAGGTTCTAGTAGGCAGATTTAGTTACCTTTGGACACAGCCAGGCAAGCAGGTTCCCTGTTTCTAGACTTTGTGCTAGGTTATGTGGTTGCTGGCTCCAGCTACATATTTACAGACATGAGTGGCATTGATCTTCTCATCTAACAATCTGCAAGAAAGCAAATAAGAGTATTTGCTCATATCATCGGGGAGAATCTTTTTTTACCAGCTTTCTTTTGCTTTCAATAAGGAGCCATTAATATCTTCCTTCTTTTGTCCTCCGTGCGTCTGCAGTGTGGTGAGAAGGGCCACTATGCCAACAAATGCACTAAAGGCCATCTTGCCTTCCTGAGTGGACAGTAACCTCCAGCCTCGAGGTCACTGCGGTGCTGTAGCTCAGTCTCTCCTGATGTGAGCAGAGGAGACCAGAGGAGACCAGAGGAAGCCCCCTTTGCTCCGCAGGCTGAAGTTGAACTTAAAGACTTTGACTGCCGCTGTTGTGTGTGTGAACTCATACGGACACAGGCAGTAGGAAAAAGATTAAGAAAGATAAACATAGCTATCTCTATTTTTTTGTGGATACATGAAATAACAAGAAAAAACAGAAGAGGTCACGATCTGCGTGGCTGTGGTTGAATGACTCGACTTGTGTGTGTTAGTCTTTGGAGTTTTTCTACAACATTTGTACTGTGAAGCACACTGAATATTTAAATAGACATCACATCTGGGGTCCAACAGAGGTGCAGTGCTGCAACATGTTGCTGCTTCTTTACAGGATATCATGTGCGTTTCTCCTTGGGTCATGTGACTGCATCAGTGACACCAGACCAGTTTTTCTATTCTGCTACTTCTAGTGAATCTGACTCAAATGCATTAAAAAAAACAAAACGTGATAAATGCCAGTAGGAATGTAAATTAATGCAGTTTGTACTCAAACTACTGTTATTAATCAGAGCCCAAATCCATTCTGCAATGTTTTGTATTGTACTCCCAACACCAACTAAAATCTTCTGGCTTGTGACAAACAAAATCACACAAGTCAAATTTTAGACTTTCTAACCATAACCACACACGGTTTCTTGCAAACATTTAAAATCCTGGAAATAATTATTTACCAGTTGTGTGTGTGTGGAGGCCCTGTGTTGTTAATTTTACATGTGGGGGGTACAGCAGTTTGGCTCAGCTAAAAAAAAGTTATCTCAAAGGATGAATTTGATTGTTGTGTTGCCAGCCTGAACATATTCTCACCATGTGTACAGTGTGTACAAATAAATGTTCTTGTTACAGATTTACCGGTTATACTTTCATGCATTCATGTAACTACAACAGTGAGGTTGCCGACACAGCTGACATTTAGATGCAGCTAAATAACTGGAAACTAAAAATCACACACACAAACATGATATCCAATAATAAATCTTAGTATTGTTTATTGGTCACAACAGTCACATATTCAACACAGAGCTGAGAGTAGAAAGAGCAGGGGGAGCAAAGAGGTTCAAGTTCAACCCCTGATGGCTGCTGAGGGAGCTTTAGTGGTACTTCCTCCAGCGATCATGTTCTGGAAGAGAAGAAGGACAAAAAGCAAGTTTAAATGAAATGTCTTATTTTTCACACTGGAGTTAAAAAATCAAACATTGGAGAAGTGACATTTACTCTTAGAAAACATACTTTATAGTAAAAGGTATAACATCCTAAACCAGAAGTAAGGAGTGTGTGTATTTCTTACTGAGGTGGTCGTATTCCCACATGTAGCTCAATGCCACGTAGCCAACCAGCAGCATAGCTACACCACCGATGCCTCCCTTCTTCACGTTAATGTACTTGTTGTAGTATCTGTCGTGGCCTGGAAGACAAAAAACAAACCATAAACCACAGCTTAAGACAGTATGACGACATACACAGTGTCATCAAATTATAAAGATGTGAGTTAGCTAATTAAACCGGTGAGTAATCTTCACGGCGTGAATAGAAATGCTATATGCACTGACTGTATGTGAACATGGTGAAAGAGGAAATACATTTCCAGCCCTTCGTCAACTACGGGTGAGTTTTTCATTAAGTATTTTGACCGATATTGCGATTGGGATATGATTTACAACATTAGAGGGAATGATCATTTTTACATCCTTATTCACATTTTCATTGAAAAATGTATTTAAAGTTCCTAGAAAAGTGTTTCCTCTTAAGAGCTTTTCACAAAGCTGCTGAGAGCAACTCTTACTGAGAACTCCTGAGCTTAGAGAAGGGGGATTGACCCCGTTGCTTTGGATGAAATCATGTTTTATGAATGACGCTAGATGCTAGATACTAGACAGATTTCATTCAAGATATTTTAAATATCAGAAAGTCTTAGTGACAAAAGAGTCCTCTGGACGCCCTTTAACTTCTCCCGGATGTACAAGCTAGTTTTGGAGCTAAAATGCTTTGTGAATTCCTCTTAGACCAAAAACATAGGAGTCCTAAGATTAGGAGTTTCTCCTAACTCACGCTAGTTGAGAACTACGTTCAGCCTCAGGGTGTTTTGTGAATATGGCCCCTGATCTGCACTTAAAAAAACAAGATGCTGAACCGACAACCTTTCAGAACAGTTGTCAAGTGACAGCAGGGAACATTGTGTCGCGCATGCTGATAAGAACGAAAACAAAACATCCTTTATGTTCCCTGAATATTTAGCATTAAAAAAAGATTAATGTAATTGTAGTTAAAATTTGTGTAAGAAGACTTTATGGTGTGATTTCTGGTCAACTGTGCTGCTGAAACACAGATTTAGTCATTTTTCGAACCTAAGATTTTAAAACGTGACATTTAAGGAGCTACAAACTTCCCAGAATTCCTTAACTGCTGTCAGGTTTGCTTTCCCGTTGCACCTTGATAATTTGGAAAAGGAGGAATGTTTAGGTTTCTGTATCGCCATGTTCCTTATATAATACTTCCTTCTGTTGCTGTTTTATTAAAAAATGGTTTCTGGTATTCAGAAAAACCTCTAACAACGCCTGCATTTCACAAGTCTGCACTCCTTTTTAGTGATAGTTGCTCCCTGGTAACGTTTTTTCAGGTCCACAAAATTTTTTTGTCAGAACAGGTGTTCCTCACCCCTGCGGACGGCTGAGAGGAGGCCATTGGGAGTGAAGTCTCGGCCTCCCATCCAGGTTCCCAGCTCACCCAGTTTCACGTCCATCAGTCGCTTCTCAATCACGGGAACTGGTCACAAGTGGAGACAGCAAAGACAGTTTGATTACATGTTGTCCATAATAATGAGCAACACATGCTGTGGCTCTGGCAGTGTGCTCTGGTTGCAGCAGGGAGCAATTCAACACTTCATCCAGAGGTCATAACAATATGATTAAAAAGTAAATCTGCCAGAGATGAAATGACAGAAAATTAATCTGCAACAATTTTGACAATCACTTAAATCAACCAAAAAATGACAAACATCTCCTCCTTCCAACTTTTCAAATTTGAGGCTTTTATTTGTCTCATGTGTTATTGAATATATTTGAGTTTTGCTCTGACAAAACAGGCAATGTGAAGATGTCACCTTGGACTTGTGATGGACTTTTTTCTGACATTTTATAGACAAAACTGTTATTAGTTTTGTCTATAACATTAGTAGGATTTAGGCCTAACCATTAGTGGTAACCCTAAATTCTGCAAACTTCAACTTCATCCTCTGAAAAGTCGATAAAGCAAAAGTACTCAGTTTACAAATACACAAAGTAAGCTGCAAATGTATACTGAAATACACCAACTTAAATCTGCTTCATTACTTTCTATCTCTATAGCTAACTTTAGACATTTACCAGGTGTGTAGCTATATTATAGCTATGAACCACTATGAACCAAGTATTCTTGGCCCACAGTTGAAAGACTGTTTGTCTGTAAGGTGAATGTATTTAAAGATGAAACCAACCAAAGAGGAGAGCAGACTTTGAGGTGACATGTCTGCAGGCTAGTGTGCAAGCTAGCCAGCAGAAACCGTTACATAACCTAAACATGCAAAGACAACTTAACTATGATTAATGGTGACATCTAAAGCTCCTGATCACCCAGCAGGACAGTTTAATGTCCAACAGAGACTCTTTTAACTGTTAAACCATCAATGACACAGAAAGTCCTTGAGGTGACTTAAAGGATCACTGCGGCCTTCAGCCAGATTAAACACCTTACAACGACTCATTAACAGTCAGTCTGACAGTAAAACACACACAGTCTGTGGAAACTAAACAATATACCAACAGCAGAGCACATAGTAGAGACAATGTGAGATATTTAATCAGAGGACACGCTATAGTACCTGGTCTGTCCGCCATCTTGCCTGGTGCGAAGGACTAGCAGTGAGGGATCATGGGAGTAAAGCGAGAATGGTGCATTATGGGAGAATATGTAGTTTTTAACTATATCCACTAGAGGGAAGCAGAATACATCACAATACAAGTCTACAAGAGCCAAAAGCACACATGACCAAAAGGCACGATCACACATTTAAGAACAACAACAAACTCCTGGTGAATGTATTTAAAGATCCCCTTAAGACATGTTTTAAGACATAAGTACACCTGCTAAAACTAATATAGTCCTGCAATAAATCCTACCTTCATAAAGGTTGTTGAAACCGTTTTAGGGTGACGTTTTTTATATACATTTATGTATATATGTATATATCTATATCTATCTATATCTATCTATATATATGTATATATAGATCTATACATATATATATATATATATATATATCTACATACATATAGATATATATATAGGAGTCACCACACACATATCTATTTATACATATATATATTTATCTATATATATATATATATAGATAAATATATAGGCTAATAGGCTTATAGGCTTTAACAACTAACGATTAATATATTTTGTTATATATAGGCTAATAAAAGACTGATTGACTGGAATAAATATGGAATGACAATAATAATAATATGTTTTGTAACAGATTGTTGTTGTTTAACAACTAACGATTAATATATTTTGTTATATATAGGCTAATAGAAGACTGATTGACCAGAATAAATATGGAATGACAATAATAATAATATGTTTTGTAACAGATTGTTGTTGTTTAACAACTAACGATTAATATATTTTGTTGTATATAGGCTAATAAAAGACTGATTGACTGGAATAAATATGGAATGACAATAATAATAATATGTATTGTAACATGTATTGTTGTTGTTTATCAACTAAATGATTAATATATTTTGTTATATATATATATATATATATATATGCAAAAGGGTGCTGGAATAAATATGGAATGATTACTGTAACAGACTGTTTTAAATGGAGTGGACAAAATGATAGAAACACCTGTGTTTTTCACCATTTTAACAACTAAACGATTAATTAACAATCAGAGTAATTGATACAGAAACTAATCGTTAATTGCGGCCCTTGTCACAACTTATAGACATATGTGATGATGGGATGAAAGTAGACATTACTTAATATTGTGGCTGCCATGGTGAAATGTACTGACCCTGTGCCCATAGAGGAAGAATGCTGTTAAGAGTGGGACCTGTTACAGCTCGATATTCAGATTTCACAATGAGACTTCTCCTGGAGCGGGACTTGGACACAATAACAGACAGACCGGATCAAGTGAAAGGTAAGAAAAACATTTTATTTCTCTTTGGGCTCCTTTCCATATTGTTGTCAGATACTTATAACAATTTGAGCCTGTCACTGGCAAAAACAAGCACTTTTAGTGAACGTAACGTTACACTGACGCTGCTCACTTGCCCTCGCTGCTCAATACTGGACCAATTTCAAAAATAGTTGTCCCATTAGTCACTTTGACACAAAAACATGGGAAAATAGGTCGAAAAATACCGAAGTTAACCTTTAAATCAGAGTAAGTTTTACATTTATGCATTAACATATGTTCACAATATGATTTGAGAAGACTTTGACCTAGCTTCCTACAGGTATCAAAACAGGTAAACATATCTAAACATATAA
Source organism: Sebastes umbrosus (assembly GCF_015220745.1). Classification (NCBI taxonomy): domain Eukaryota; kingdom Metazoa; phylum Chordata; class Actinopteri; order Perciformes; family Sebastidae; genus Sebastes; species Sebastes umbrosus. The sequence goes on along the minus strand of NC_051282.1, from coordinate 10,153,826 downwards.
TATTCTGATTCCTCGGATTTTTGTATAAACTCATGTTCAACCTTTCTCTCTCCGTTAAAAAGCACGTCAGCTCTCATGCAGTTTGAAACAGTGACCTGAAGGGTTTACCACACTGGTGTCTCCTGACACTCTATCAGAGGAATCATTTTTTTCAAGAGAAAGAAGCCGATCAATGAGCAGCACAACAGCCAACAGCACTAGTACACATAATGTACCTGAAGATATAGTGAAGATCTTATGGAGACTAGTGTTTGTGTGTGTGTGTGTGTGTGTGTGTGTGTGTGTGGTAGAGGTGGAGCTGTGGTAGTTCAGGTCCCCTCTCAACATGCCCACCGATCAATACACCCCTCTCTAGCCTTATCTCATCTCTCTCTCTTACTCACACACACACACACACACACACACACACACACACACACACACACACAGAGTGAATGAGGGTGTGTGGTGATGGTTTTGGCTTTCATCCAAGACTGAGCAGCAACCTCTTTCTGTTATCTGACTGATTTCCCTGCTTCACTCTAATGACTTTCATTAGGCCTAGATGGAGGACTCATATAGATGTCCAACATCCCCCCTGTTTTTTCCCTCTTTATCCTTTTCACTGCTTCTCTCTCTAACTCAGACACACACACACACACACACACACACATATGTATATACATCCATGTTAGGAACATTAAAAACCAGATGTATCCACCTACCTTCAACGTAGGTGGATACATGAATAACTTGTGTGTGTGTTGAACATGGATGAATTTTTACAGGGATTTGGTCTTAAATGTTGATGATTCAGCTCTCGTTACTGCACGTTGACCCAAATGTTTCTCCTCTCTTTCCTCCAATCAGAGCCTCCAACACACCCAGTTGTCATTAAAAGCAGCCAAGTTTTTGCTTTCTATTGGAGAAGGTTTCTTTTGTCAATGAAATAACAAAGAGGGACATGATAATATTACACGCACACACACTCACACAGGCACAACCTGCACATAGACAACATGCTTCTGTGATGCTGGCAGGAATTTTGGCCCCAGAGAGTCTCTAACATATGCTCTGTGGCTGAATATGAGTGCAATAATAAAAAATAAAGCGTTATGAAGACGCACCTTCACTCTTCTCTTTTACTAGTTGGCTATACATGTAGGTGAACCTGAAATGACAGCTACTTTATTGAAAAATGATGACCACAAATTCTCTTGGATAATGTCACCTTAAATAGAAAAAGTCTTTACTACAGTATTTAAAAGATGGATAATTTTATGTAGGGAGCAATGACTTTAAAACTGAATATAATTCAAAGAAAAGACTTTCAGTCTCCAGCTAATGAACTGAGTTGACATTTGGTTTTGCTGGTCATTAGTCGTCCATCTTTGCTTGTCACGCCGTCCAATATACACTTTCCTATTTGCTCTGCTTTAGTTCCTGAGGGAAATAGCTGTCTCTTTAGCTGCTAAATGTTCTGCTACGTTCACCAGCTAGTTGCTGACTTAAATTGTTGCTTAGCACGTAGTGCACAATCTTTTTTTTAGCTTTTCTGCTGGAAACAGCAGCTTGTTGTGGCCCAAAACTACACTAGGAGAGTGGTGAGACAGAACCAAAACAGTACAACGATACTAATTCAGATGTAGCTAATGAATACAAAAGTGGCCCAAATAATCACAAGCCGTGCATAACCATTTTTACAGGCGCAATTGAATAGAAAGGTGCCTAGTTGGGCAGAAAACATCCCGTCTGGTAATGCTCCTCTCCTCTCCTCTCCTCTCTTCTCCTCCTGAAGGTCACACACTTGGTTGAACCAACATCTTACGTCTGTCTTGATTTACACACAGCGCGGGCCTCTAATCCAATCTCACTCTGTGCCGCTGGGAAGCCAGCACTCGCCCCCAGAGGTGGCAGATTCCCAAATGCACTCATCGAACACCCACACACACACACACACATGCACATCACAGATGCAAACATACAGAGACGCAAACGCACAATGACAGACTGACACATGTGCAAATGTGCAGAAATAGACACAAGCACGCACACATTTCTCATTTGGGCTGTAAAGGTTACCGACAACGCTGTAACATAATCTTATTTAGAGAGTAAAGCCATAGGCAGAAATGACCCTGTGGTCCCGGTTCACCTGCATGTTCATTAGGTTTGTTTGTTTGTTACAGCGCTGCCTGCCTAGGGCATCACTGCACTTCAGAGGAGTGTGTACCAGCTACACACACACACACACACACACACACACACACACACACACAGACAAAAGCACTAGGGGACGGATGATTTTATTCCACCTCAAGAGGCAGGTGCCCTCGAGGTCTGCCACAGAGACAGCTCTTTGAAGCTGATGGAGGGAGATGGAGGGAGGGAGAAAGGGAGGGAGTCTGTGCGAGGGTGAAGAATAGACAGACACAGAGAGAGGAGACAGGGATGAAAGAGGATGAGGGCAGAAAAGAGATGAAGACTGTAAGTACAAAAGGGGGAAACTGGCAGCAGGAAGAGAATGATGGAGGGATATGAAGGATAAAGCAGAGAAACAAGGAGAGGACTGGGCCCATGTCTCTGCACACGGCTCTTTAATACACATGACCTTTAAACAGCCACTCTCCCAGTCACTCCCTATTCATCCATCCTTCATGCTCCACATCCTCTCTCATTTCATTTTTTAGACTTCCCCTTGTGTTTCCTTTAAAATCGCCACTCCATCTGTCCTTGCCAGCGATTACTCTTCTCCCCATCTGTAACTGTCTCGCACTTCCTGTTTCCTCTCTTCCCTCTCTCCCACATCGATTTCTCTCCTCTATGTTCCTGCTCCTTTGCCCTTTCTGCTTTTTCTCTTAACTCGCTCCTCCTCCTTCTCCTCTCAGTGACCTGCATTTTACTTTTTCCTCTTCTCTGTCCTGGTCGAGAGCTCACAGATGAAAAGACGGGCAAAAAGCAGACAAACACAGAGACAGGTAGGCGAGGAGGAGGGGTGGGTTGTGGGTAATGGTAATATAGACCCTCCTATTACTACAATAATCTCATTAGAGATATGGAGATCACTAGGGGAAATGCTAAAAGGAGGCTGGCCTGATGAGGATCCCAGAGGATCCCAGAGGAAACCTGTGTGTGTGTGTGCGTGTGAGACAGACATAGATGAATAAAGAGAGCAGGAAAGAGGATACTACATGTGCAGAAACGCTCCACAGGGACCGTTTCATTCCTTCCAGTGATAATGGCTTTAGCCACTAAATCAAAATTTCCCATTCCCATTCACTCACACACTTAAATTTAATGAGCGCTAATGGCACGTTGACTAATCGGAGCTACGCTTCTGCTGAATACGAAACGGCACAGTGCAAAACAGACATGCTGTACACCTCAAATCTTGCTTGAATCCGGTAGTGGAATAAGTGGCGTAATTATTTGTAGAGCGTTTGTAGAAAAGATAAAGGTGGTGCTTATCCTCACTTAACCTTGACTAAGTGTACATCATTTGAAAGCCCAAAGCCTCATAATTTTATCTGTGTAAACCATTTTACTGTTTTGTCAAACTTTGTTGAGAACAAGCTGTGATGCTGAACATTGACCTTCTTTCAACTTTTAAACCAATAGTTCGACATTTATTTCTTATTTGCTCTCTATCCGAGATTTAGATGAGAGGACTGATTAAAGGTGCTCTATACATTATCCAGAGCATTAATATAGCAGCAAACAACTATTTGCTATGTAAAGATATAGAGGAGTAATGTCTACCTGAGCAGAGAATGAAGTCACTCTCCCTCTGTGTGTGTTGTAATTTGAGTTTCTCCTTGCTTTGTTGACATAGCCGTGCTGGCCGCGGGTGCCTTTTATTGCATGTTCGTGCATGTGAGCTTGCCCCTCTGACTAGTTCACAGCCGCCGCGCTGCACTGCACTCATACGGTGGTTACAGCTGATAACACCGTCCCAAACAACGCCGGCATTGCAGAAGCATAGCACCAACTCTCCAGTTCCCCCTCCAGGTTAACACTGTTAGCTCTATCAGCATTATTATGTTTTCACCGGCGTTGGTTTGTGGGGAAACAGCTAGCTTAGCTCCGTCCACCCAGCTGTGAATGCAACACTAACATATAATAACCATTTTAAGTTGATAGGACAAATGTGTTAGCAAACACATTTACATTGTGTTTCTAACCACCTGGCAAATGTAAGTCCAATATATTTTTAGCTCAGTTTTTGGTCTCAACCAACTCCTGAGAAAAATGTCAGTCTTTTTATTTGCTAAATGCTGACTTCAACGAACAGACTTCATCACTTATACTTGATTGAATGATGAAAGAACATAGAACGAAACATGCACACATGCACACATGCGATTAAGAAACCTGTTATCATGTACAGTGCCCTTTTTGCCTAGGGTTAAAAGAAAAGCAGATACCCCTTGTTTTCAAAGTGACTTTATTTTTGTTAAAACTACTTTAATTGTATTAGATCTCAGTAAGCATCAACACCATAGATTATACCAGTTTGTTTGATAACTTGTGAAGCTGTGTTTGTCTCGGAAAACCTGCTTTCTACTCGTTGCCATAATGGAAAGTGTCAGTCGATCTGACCCACTCGTTCTCTCCCTGAGCAGAAGAGGCCTGCAGCATCTTTGGTCCAACGTTGTCCTCCATTTCTCCTCCACTTTGCCCTGTTATTTCCTGAACCTAATATAAATCTTCCTTGTTATTGCAATGAAGCAGTTATATGTCTCTATAAAAGGGAACTCTACAAGCCAATAGATAAAGAGCTGGATGGAGCAGATTTTTTATATAAAGCCAGCAAGCTTTACTGTAAATCTCACAAATTAGGAGAGTGTGTAGATTGGTTGTTTTTTTTCAGATGGAAAATATTTCCAAAATCCTATTTTTAAATAACCTTTTAAAAGCTCATACCTTGATTGAATTGGAACCTATTTCCATCCTCTGTTTTTATCAGTTTTCATACTTTTTTAGCCACAGTAGCCACACTGTCTTTCAACTATTGGATGGATTGCCGTGGTCCCCAGGCGATGAGTCCTAATGACTTTGGTGATCCCTGACTTTTCCTCTCGTGCCAACCTTAGGTTGACATTTGTGGTTTTGAGTGAAATGCTTTGACAGCATGCCATGTAATTTGGTGCAGACATTCATGTCCACCTAAGGATCAATTGAAATTTCTTTGGTGATCCCTTAACTCTCCTCTAGCGTCATCATCAGGTCAAAATTTCAGTTTGTCCGTGCTTCGGTTTATGACAGTGGACAACCTCGGTGTCTGAGAAGTGAAGCCAATGCTGAAGTGCCTTAAACTTGCATTATTTCTAATAGCCAGCAGGGGGCGACTCCTCTGGTTGCAAAAAGAAGTCTGATTGTATAGAAGTCGATGAGAAAATGACCCTTGATTTATTAACTCAGTAAATATTGTAAACATGAGTTTATTGTCTCAATTGCTAGTTTCTAGTCTTCATTAATACAACATGATGTTCAGTTAGTATATTTTGGTCCCATTTAGAGTCATATAGACCATAAAGCAGGGTATGCTTTAGGGCGTTGCCGCCTTGTGATTGGCAGGTCGCTACCACGACTATGTCTGGTCGGCGAGTTGTCCGTGTTTTTGTCTAACAACTTTAACCCTTTCACAGTTTGTTTTCAGTTCATGAACGTTAATATTAACATTTTGGTACTTAGCTCCACCCTCTCGTGTCACTTCTGGTTGCAAAGAACCAAGATGGCGACGGCCAAAATGCCGAACTCGAGGCTTCAAAATGGCAGTCCACAAACCAATGGGTGACGTCACGATAACTACATCCACTACTTATATACAGTCTATGTTTATGACCAAATACTTGGTCAAAAAACTAATGACAGTTCCATCAGCCTCAGTTGTACTTTGTGTTTAGTGCTAATTAGCAAATGCTAGCGCGTTAACATGCTAAACTAAGATGTTGAACATGGTAAACATTATACCTGCTAAACATCAGCATGTTAGCATTGTCATTGTGAGCATGTTGTCATGCTAGCATTCAGCTCAAAGCACTGCTGTGCAGTACAGCCTCACAGAGCCTCTAGCATGGCTGTGGAATCTTCAAGTTTACTTCCTATAAAACTCTGTAGTGTTTTCTGTAGTCAAGCAGTTTTACTTGTTTCCTAAAATGAACTGGGTGACAGTGTTGTCTGCTTGGCAGGGGAAGGTGAAGTTGACCTGGCCTTAAGCCTCTGCAGCTGATTAGACACAGATTGGTCCTGTTGCTTTACTGTGAAATACTGCAGCTGAGGACCGAGAAAAATACAATTACAGCACACACACGCTGAAACACACACAGAGGACACAAATGCACGTAGACACACACACAAGCAGGGCTGTGTAATTGAAATGGTAAAGGGGCTGGTTGTAACATGGCAACCCTTAATAAACAACGGCTGTAAGATGGAGACGATGATAATGAGAGACGCAGAGCGAGAGAGAGAGAGGAGCAATTGAATTCTAGCTCTCCGAGAGTCTCTGAGCTTTGGTTACATGGCGTTGAGTTTCAGAGCAGGGATTTGTTAAAGATGGCAAGTGTGTGAGTGTAAAGCGTGTTTAACAAAGGTCTAAAAGCTTGAACTGACTGAGAGAGAAAGCACACACATGCACACAAACAAAAACACACACTGACACACACGCAGAGAGACCGACCTCTCCAGAGAACACGGATCAGATTTGAAAGAGAAACAGCAGAACAGAACTGAACTATGAATAGCATAATCTCAGCCAAAAAAGAAGATTTCTCTCCTTCATCTGCCGCTTTCTCTATCTATCTATCTATCTATCTATCTATCTATCTATCTATCTATCTATCTATCTACCTATCTACCACTGAGAGTGGTATCAATCTTCGTACGTAAGAAACGTTTAAAGGTTCTATCTACGATATTCAGAGCATTGATGTAGCAGCAAACAAGTATTTGCTATGTAAAGATATAGAGGAGTAATGTCTACCTGAGCAGAGAATGAAGTCACTTTCCCTCTGTGTGTGTTGTAATCAGAGCTTCTCTGTGGTTTGTTTACATCGCCGAGCCAGCCGCACATGCCTTTTAGTGCATGTTAGTGCATATGAGCTTGCCCCCCTGGCTAGATCATGGCCGCCGCTCTGCACTGCTCTCATACAGCAGTTAAAGTGGATAAAGCCGGCCTGACCAACAGCATTGTTGCAGAAGCGTAGCACCCACCCTCCGGTTTCCCCCAGATTACCACTGTTAAGTTTGCCATTGTTTTCACTGTTATGATACATGTCCACAGGGGCGTTTTTTATCACGAGGGATCGCCTCGCTTCCCAGCATTGGACGCTTGATGGGCTGCCACTAGACACAAAGCATTAAGCACCTTATTGGATGAAAGCTTTTCCTTGTGGGCTGCTGCTCCTAGCTTTCAAACCGGAACCAACATTGTGGCTCATTTGGAAACTTTCTTCTCTTATATCACGAAAGTAGTTCACCGAAATGTGTTTCTGAAAACATTTTATGCAAGAAATAAGCCATGCAGTTGATAAATCTGTCTTTATTTTAGATCGACAACGCTTAGTTTAAAAGTTTCTCGGGAGTTTCCAGAAGAGGCGAGTCGCTCATGGGCGCCCCTGATTTGCATAAAGTAGCCTAGACCTCAACTTTATGCAAATGAGGAGCGGCCAACGTGACGCCACATCTCTCGAATCGCGCTGCCACGTTACCAGAATGCATTGCACAGCTGCTTACATAGACAATGAATGGGAAGCGAGGAAAGGACGGATGCTGTGGACATGTACCATCAGCGCTGTTAGCTGCTAGCTGCCGGCTCAGGGTCCTGTCTAGAAGGTAACCCGCAAATTGTGAAAACTTGCAAAAACGTGCAAAAACTCTTGCGAGACTCACTGCTCGACGACCTATCCTAACCATAACCATTCAAGGTCTATGTGTAACCTTAACCATCTCGCAAGAGTTTCCCAAATCATGGGTTATCTTCTAGACACAACCCCGGCTCAGCTTTCGCCATGTTGAGAGACGTGTGGATGCAATTGATATTCTCTGAATTTTGTATTAAGCACCTTTAAGTTCAGGGTTAGTTAAAGATTTGGTATGACGGATTAAGTGTTGTAGCCACAAGATGCCCCTTATAAGATAACATGACCTGTATGTATGTATGTATGTGTGTGTGTTTGTGTGTCACATAGACAGAGAAAAAGACAGAGCGAGGCGTTGTGCTACTCCTGTGTCGTCATGTTATTCCAGCCCAGAACAGATCACAGCCAAACATAACAATAGTGTGGATTTACAGCAAGGGCTTTCCAAGTGCTCGAGGCGCTTTCCAGTTTACACGGCTACTTAGAGCGGGAGCGGGTGTGTGCAAGAGTGTGTGCGTATACTCTGTTTGAGTGTGTTTGCATTTTTAGGCACGTCCTGGGAGACAAAAAGATACTGAGATAATTTGTGCATGCAGAGCAGTGAGAGATTATGTGCCTGTGTGTATCTGTGCAGCCTGCAGAAATAGTAAGAACACTACCGTGTGTGTGTGTGTGTGTGTGTGTGTGTGTGTGTGTCTGAACACATCATTAAAGCTCACTAATTCACACATTGTACTGTATATAGTGTCTTTAATCTTTAAACAACCAATATATAATATGTTAATTAGTGAGCTTTTGATGTTCTGGTAGGTGGATTTTGTTACCTTTAGACAGAACCAGCCTGGCTTTTTCCCCATTTTCAGTCTTTGTGCTAAACTAAGCTAACTGGCTGTAGCATTATATTTAACGGAGGGACATGAGTGTGGTATTTATCTTCTTATCTCACTCTCTGCAAGAAAGCAAATAAGCGAAATTTCCCAAAATTTTGAAATATTCCTTATGCACTATGGAATAGAGTGCTCCAGGGATGACGTCTTTTTGTAGGCCAATCAGGAAGTTAGCATCGCTTTGGTTACCTCGACAAAAAGCCAATGAGATTTTTCTATTGGGTTTTGGATTATTGCAGAAAATAAGCTCTGTGGCAAACAAACGTTTATGATACTCAGCAAGATAATCTCCACAAATGAACACCACTTTTATGATTTTTGAGGCGTAAATGCAATCGCAAGAAGTAAAAAGCTAACGTTAGGCTATAAATGAACTACAGCACGGTCACATCAGTGCGAGTATACACAACGAGGCTGTGAAGGCTTTATTGGTGTATTTTATGTCGTAGAATAAAACGTTAAAACCTCTTAAGCTTGTGATAACCACAGACCTTATTTCAGGCATCTAACTAAAAACCCATTAAAAAAAACATTGACTTTGAGACGAAGGAATCAAAAGTGCTTAAAATGCTAACTCATTTCCAGGTTTTAGGACTCATTCCTGTAGCACTCAATAGTATGGCTAGATTCCTAATCAGGTCACAGATTCTGATGGGTCACAGAATTGTGTGTAACACTGGCAAGCAGTGACTCAATCCTGACCTCTCTCTCCAGTCCACAGTGCTTCACTGCATGTCAGATGAAATATATCTATTTTCTCTCTCCTCTCTCTCTTTGTCACATCTCAGTAGAGTCTCAATAGTGAAGATAGACTCTCTCTGACTCTTTCCCCCCCCGATGTACCTGTTCCCGCCTCCTCTATACGCCTCTTTGCTTTCATTTCCCTCCAATTCCACTCAGCTACATCGCACACCGTCAGAGTACACTCTGCTCTCTCGCTAGAAAAACCCTGCAGTCTGTTACAGCTTTCTCTGCTTGCTCTTGTGTGAACTCTCTTCTTTCTTTCTCCTCCCCTGGAATCCCTTTCTCCCTCTCTTCCCTCGCTCTCTCCATCTCTATGAACAACTCATTTCTCTGTGCTCCTCTTTCCTCAGAAACTGCAGCTTTTCTACTCTCTCTTTCTTAACTTTCTATCTGTCTTCATCCTTTCTGTCCCTGTATCTTCATCTCCACCTCTTCTTTCTTCTTCTTCCCCCTCTTCCCTTTCTCCATCTGGGCTCATCCCTCGATCCCTCCGTCTCTGCATTTACACCTGTCTCTTTCATTTCATCCCTCTTCTTCTTCACCTGCCTGCCTCGCACATCATTACCTCCTTCTTTTCTTCCTCCTGCCGGTGCCTATTTCTCTCCCTCTCTCCTGTCTTCCTCTAACCGTGTGATAGGATTAAGGCCCCATCTGTCTCTCTCTCTCTTTCATTTTTTTGTCGTTTTTTTGGTGGCTTTGCTCTCATTTTCTTGTCGTCATTTCTCTAATTTGCCTATTTCCCCGCCTCTCTCTGTCTTTCTTTATCTCTTTTCTCCAGAGGTGAGCGGAGGTGGCGACAGGCGGTAGTACTATCAGTATGCAGAGTCATGGTGCTGTGGCTCTGCCGTCATTGATTGAACTAGCAGCTAAATATAGACACTGTCGAGGCTCAGCATCTTTACCAGGCTGGAAGGAGGGGATGGATGAGCGGATGGAGGGATAGACACACGTACACACACACACACACACACACACACACACACACACACACACACACAACTGTGAGCTAGTGTTAGAGAGTAAATAGTGGATATACATGTAATAAATCCGTATAAAATGAATGCATACACACAGCAAACACACATAAAAAGGTTAAAATGAAGTGCTTTCTCTCTCTCACACACACACACACACACACATTCACAGACTTATCGACACTTCAGTCAGTACAGTCCCGCAGGCTGTTGGTTGTACAGAAAAATAATTCCATTTAAGTGAAGGAGGCGTAACATGGTCTGACCTTTTCACACATTCATAACAGAGAGCTGTGGAGAAAAATATTTATAGGACACACACACACACACACACACACACTCACACACACACACACACACACACACACACACACACCAAAAACTCAGCAGTAACTCATTCTTTCTGGACAGATTGCTGTGGGCCAAAACAACATGACGAACAATTACTATTAGCATAAATCCAGAGCTGCAAGGCTTCCCACAAGCTGAGCAAGGAGGAAGAAAAAAGCCACAGACACACAAAGAGAGAGAGAGGCAGGCATTCAGCCAAATGGAGAGCTAGACAGGCAGACAGAAATCTGGCAACTTCATTATAACAAAGGCAGACAGGTAAAGTGAGAGTCAGACAGGTAAACAAACAGCCAGCTAAAGAGATAAGCAGGCAGACAACCAGAAAACAACGCCCTCGTGATCCAGAGGATTTTAAGCAGATTAAATTCATCTCAAGAACGTGTTTCTGGACCGGCATCAAAACGCTCGCTGTGCCACACGATATGTTTGTGTGTCTCATAAAGAACAGTTTGCTTGATGAATCACAGATTAGTGTTGTTTCATTGTCCGGACACAGCGCTGTTTCAAATGCAGTTGGCATTTCCCAGTATTTCTTTGGCTTTCATTGCTGCAGTTTTGTATCTTTTTGTCACTGTTACTGTGAATTGTGTTTTTATTTCCTTGGATGGCAATGTGGAACTGAAAAGAATTGGGAAATTAACTATCATTTCTGTGTTAATATTTACTTATCGTGAGTATTTAGGCCTGATTTTGACCAAAGGTTAACAGTCGGCACAGCAGCACTCTATTTAAAGGTTCCCTGTGGAGTTTTTCCACCTCTAGTATCACCGCTATGGAGCTGTTTTTCTATGAGCTTCTGTTTCTCCCACCTTTGTTTATCTTGTCAGTCCTGCCAATGGTTTCACACAATTCATCTGATCTACAGGTGCCGGATAACACACCAAGATATACTGCAATGCAAACAGAAGAAGAAGACTGCAAGTGAGTAAACATGGATGGAAACAATGCTGGATTTAAAATATTTTTAAAAATCAACTTTGCAGATGTTTTGTGAGGAAGGAAATGCATTCGACCCATTTGTTAGAGCTCAAGGATACACAAGATGTGTTTTCGTGAGTAACAATGTATGTGAACATTTTCCACACGGCAGCTTTAAATCATCCACATATGATTTTTTTGTTTGTTTTGTTTTTACAGAAAATGCAGTGGGTAAATGTTTTAATTTCTCTCTCTCTCGCTCTCTCTCTCTCTCTCTCTCTCTCAACCACCAGCCAGCCCAACTTACCTTTAAATCAAAATTTAAACTATTTCAAATGTATATTAAGACTAAATGTTTATGTTACTTTGAGTTAAGTGCTAAAGTCAGCATGTGCTGATGTCTAGCAGGTATATTTATTGTGTTCACCATCTTAGTTTAGCATGTTAGCATGCAGGTAGTTATTTAGTCATTAACCAAAGTATTTTTTAAACTTTTACCCGATGATGGCACTAGATGAAAAGTCAGGGCATCACCAAAGTATTTACAATTTATTCTGAGGAGGACATGAATCCATCTAGTAGTTGTAATATTTCAGTCTGGAACAAAGAGCCGTGCCGCTAGCAAGGCTAAAAACAGGCAGACAGCAACTTGTTGAGCCACAACAGGTGAAATATGTGCTTTACTGTAGGCCTACGGCTTCTACAGTAAAGCACAAGTTAATAATGTAAATGTACTGCTGTAATTCTTTTTTGTTCTAAATCTGTTGTCAAACCTAGAGACAAAAAACAGCGATCGTATTGAGTTCTCAGGAGCATCGAGGTCCAGAACAATCTTGTGTCTATACTGTCTTTCCAAAGCTGTGATGGCTTTGAACAGAATGAGGTTACTTGTTGGAATACAGCTTTGTCTTTTGCTTTATTGTACTCTTTGAAATACTTTTCTTTTGTGTATGTGTAGCATACCCCTGTTGCATAGTAAGGTACATTCTGTATAATATATACTTTTTTTTTTTTTACATGTTGTTAATATTTCTACATGTGTTTTGGGCCGATACAGTTTCTGTTTCATTTGTGTCTTCTCCCATGATGATAGACATCACTGGATTAATTTTCCCTTGTAGGCATACAACACGTGCCAGGAGGATGTTGATGAAATCAAAAATAGAAATCCAGCATATCAAAGGGAATTCTCTCTGTACATAATCTTCAAATGATCAGCATGATATTTTTTCTAAATGCCATAATTCACCACAGAACAGATTCAGTATTCAGGTGGGATAAACCTTTTACATGATGCACTACATCATTTGATACAGTTGATGTTTGATGCGCTCTGTGATGTTAAGCCAGAAGTTAGGTGAACTGAATTTTTTGCATTAGTCAAAACAGTATCTTTCATCTGACAGCATGCAAAGACAGAGACTCTAAACAAATTGCATTCAAACTCACAACCTCACATCCTGCAATGCAGCTGCAGCAGCAGATCCTGGGTCTGTTGTATTGCACACCTGAAAAGACAGCTATACCATTTAGCTAATTCCCATCTCGCTCTGCTCCGCTATGGCAACAGTGGGGGTGTGCAATATGACGGAGCCCCTGCCAATGATAAAGCATTAGCATATTGAACTGAACTGATAAAACTGTCAATCACACAGAGGCGTCCAGTGCCAGTATTGTCTGTGTGTGGCTGTGTGAATGTGACTTTCCCTCTATTGTTCTTTTTATTCTTTCATAGCCACTGTTTTTCTTATCTATATGCTTTGACAACACACATATTTCACATGCCAATAAAGCCAGATCAAATTGGAAAAAAAGACAAAGAGAAAATCTTGAATGAAAAAATCACAACTTTATAATGTTCCTGCAGGATCTCCTCGGATTTATGCGCTCAACTGAAAATTCAGCAAATTTAAAGCGATCTTATCCTATTTAATTTGTATTTTTTATATCTTCTATCATCACTATAATGTTCATAATTGGCTTATTGCTGTGAATATGCCTTTTAAATATACTGAGAGGATTTGTATCTGTTTATGTGGTATATATGGTGAATTATACTGTAGCTGCTGATCACAAGTTATAATAGCCTATATTAGGGATGGGCAATATGGCCAAAATCTCGATCTAGGTAATGTCATACCTCGATAACGATACGTATCACAATATAGCATGTTTTCTGGTAATAGTCTATACGAAATAATAATGAAGCCTATTTTTGTGTACCCGTGTGAATTAAATCCTTGACAAATGTAAATACAGACTATTTCATCTCTATCTCATTTAATAAAGAACTCAAAACAGTTTCAAGTGACAAATAACCCAATATTACACAGATGCAACATATTGCACTGTCCCAATTTAACCTATTGTACTGTCCCTATTTAACATATTGCACTGTCCTTATTTAAAATATTGCACTGTCCCTATTTAACATATTGCACTGTCCCTATTTAACATATTGCACTGTCCCTATTTAACATATTACACTGTCCCTATTTAACATATTGCACTGTCCTTATTTAAAATATTGCACTGTCCCTATTTAACATATTACACTGTCCCTATTTAACATATTGCACTGTCCTTATTTAAAATATTGCACTGTCCCTATTTAACATATTGCACTGTCCCTATTTAACATATTGCACTGTCCTTATTTAAAATATTGCACTGTCCCTATTTAACATATTGCACTGTCCCTATTTAACATATTGCACTGTCCCTATTTAACATATTGCACTGTCCCTATTTAACATATTGCACTGTCCCTATTTAACATATTACACTGTCCCTATTTAACATATTGCACTGTCCTTATTTAAAATATTGCACTGTCCCTATTTAACATATTACACTGTCCCTATTTAACATATTGCACTGTCCTTATTTAAAATATTGCACTGTCCCTATTTAATATATTGCACTGTCCCTATTTAACATATTGCACTGTCCCTATTTAACATATTGCACTGTCCCTATTTAACATATTGCACTGTCCTTATTTAAAATATTACACTGTCCCTATTTAATATATTGCACTGTCCCTATTTAACATATTGCACTGTCCCTATTTAACATATTGCACTGTCCCTATTTAACATATTGCACTGTCCTTATTTAAAATATTGCACTGTCCCTATTTAACATATTGCACTTTCCCAATTTAACATATTGCACTGTCCTTAAGTTAGTACTTGTTATTGTAATTGTGGATCATGATATCTCGATATATGATTTCATCACGATATGATTGAAAGACAGTAAGTTATCATATTGAATTATCGCCCAGCCCTAGTTATTATTAAAAAGTCATTCCAGCATTTAGTCTTTTTCCTCCCTTGACATTTTTTTTTTTTAATCCCAGTTTAATAGCATGCTACATTTTATGATGTGTACAGAAACACTTAATAATTTAAAGCACGCCTGAAACGGTATGCAAAGTGTTTTTTTTCTGAAGGGATAAAAAAGTTATTAAACATGCATTTTTGATGGTTTCCTCCTCCACTCTTAACAGTGCGTTTGAAAAGACTGATTGCAAAAGATGAAGAGCCAGAGGCAACAACCCCCTCCTCCTCCTCCTCCTCTTCCTCTCTCTCTCTCTCCTCCCCCCTCCTCTCATCCATCCATCTACGCTTCCTCTCCTCTGCTGCTGCTGGATGGTGCGTTAGGAGCGCATGTAGGCAGGACAGCACCGGGGGCTTCCCTTGTGTCTGATGGAGACGGGCTGAGGAGGGACCAGGTCCAGGTCCGGCTGAGACCACCTCGAGGATCCCGCAGGAAGGACTCCGCTCCTGCTGCTGGAAGCGCCGGAGGGGGAGAGAGGAGACACCAGAGGTAAAGGGGCCATTAATAACCTGTTGTTGGTGTGTTTTTGTGTTTCATTCTGAGGAAGAGAAGCCACCGCAGACAAAAACACAAGGATGGATGGAAAAAGCCACATTTAAACCTTTGTTGGACTTGATTGGGACCGTTTTTAATGATGATTTAGAAAAATTAGAATAACTGAGAGAGCATCTCTGTGTCCTCACAGACGTCGTGCTTTTTTTTTGTTGTTGTTGCATTTAATCAATCATAATTGTAATTTTGCTCACGCGCCTGTATAGTAGCTATAACAAGCAGAACACGTGCAGCTTAATTGATTTGGAGTTAAACGCATTTAACACAAAGATGTATTTCCTCGGGTATATATTGTGTGCTTTAAGTGTAAGATCAGGTGATTTTTCATCACTGTTGATGTTCATTTTTATCATTATATAAGTAAACAATAGAAACTGCAGCGTGATATTAGACTGCAATTCAATTATGGTCGCAGGCTGGAGCCTTTTAATTTAAAGGAGGAGGGCTGAGGGCGCCGCCTCAAGTCTGGAAACTGAAACTGCAACATGGCTCTGTGTGTATGTGAAGTGAATTGGCATCAGATTTAAAGCTTCAGTAGGCAGAACTTTTTTGGCATCATTGGGCAAAAATTGCATAACAACCTTTCAGCATATTGTAATTCAGGTGTTCTGAGAGAAAACTAGACTTCTGCACCTCCTCATGGCTCTGTTTTCAGGCTTTAGAACATCTAGCCTGTGACGGGAGATTTTGGCCAATCACAGGTCATTTCAGAGAGAGAGCGTTCCTATTGGCTGTGCTCCGGCTGGTGGGCGGTGCTTGGTATTTCCTTAAATGGTCTCAACATGGCTGCCGTGTCACAAACTTTCTCATTTTTATAGCTAAACAGTACACTACAAGATGATTCTGAAAACATCTGAGGAGAGAAATATGCATTATAGTAACAGAATACTGATTCATATTTGATCAGCGCTGCATTGTTTGACCGTTTGTTCAGAGTTCTTGAGTGATTGACAGCTGCTAAGAGACGGCAAGGCTCCAGCTCAGCTCTGATTGGTTGTTTTTCTCCTGTCTCATGCACTACTGTCAGGATATAGTGACCGTTTAATAAAAATAACTTTTTTTTAATCATATTTGCTCCAATTCTACCCACTGCTGCTTTAAAACAACCACACAAGCTTTTCTCAATAGTGATGGTATCCAGGAGAGGCAGTCTCTATTTAATCACACATCTCCCTGTTTCTCTGCATCTCTACCGGAGGCCAGGATGAGCCCAAATTACAGAGATGATAACCTTCTTACATCATCTGATCCTGCAGCCGGGGTTTTAAAATAGGATCTCACCCTGAAAACAAAGCAGGTCCATGAGTGATGCTGCTTCATTTAGTAGGCCAGGAGTGAAGCCTAAATCGCAGGGCATCAGAGGTGAGCAGGCCGGCAGGCAGCGAGGCCGCCCGCAGGGTTGATGTGTGGTGACAGAGCTGGATTGTGTGTTTTGTGTGACCACACGGGTCTGCATATAGATGAGCTTTTGTGCCTTTTAGTGTGTGTGTGTGTTTGCATACGGAACAATGTCGACACCCATTTATATTGATCCAGCTGGGAACAATAACAGTTCCCTGTTGACCCAAATGAATGAAAGCAGCTTATTGAGTGATGTTTCAGCTGCTGGTCTCTGTGTTACACTTTCAGTCATGTTTAATAGAGCTGAATGTTTTGTCAATTAATTGACAAGCTCAGGAAATTTATCAGAAACTATTTTGCTATTTGATTAATCGATGAGGTATTTCTCATTACTGTAAACAGAATATCTTTGGGGTTTTGGACCGTTGATTGAACAAAACAAGCAATGTAAAGACGTCAACTTGGACTGTAGGATAATGGGCATCTTGCAGTATTTCCTGATGTTTTATAGATCAGACGATTAATCAGTTAATCAAGAAAATAACCGTCAGATTAAATGATAATGAAAGTGATCACTAGTTGCAGCTGTACTGCATGATAATACATGTAAAGTACAACAGCAGCCCTTTACACTTGTAAGCAGTATTTTGTTTTTTATTGGTTACTTCACTTTGGATTTCCCAGAATTCATTAGCTAATTAAGAAGCCGTTATGTCAGCTGATTTATTTAAAATTATATTGTTGTGGCTTCTTATCCTGTTAAACTACACTTCTTATTCAGACAGATAACTTGATTGACTTAAACTGATTGGTTTATTGAAGAATCAATCAACAAAATGTCAGAAAATGGAGAAAAAGGCCCGTCACAATTTCCCCCAAGCCCAAACTGATGTCTTGACGGTGCTTGTTTTGTCCGAATTACAGTCAAAAACCCAAAGATATTCAATAAAACAGAGAAAAACAGCAATTCCTCACATTTGAGAAGCTTGAACCAGTAAAGGTTTGGCATTTTTATTTAATTGATCATCAAAATTGTGGTTAATATGATTAATTTCCTGTCAGTCTCTTCTCTTTTAGATTGGTTGCAGTGCCTGTTTGTTGAATGCAGAGCTGCATTTCTGCTCACCTTGTCTGTCACCCAGTCATGCATCCTTTGTCACTCTGTCGGTCTCATTTAATATGCCTCTCACACATTCACAGACACACAGCAAACTATGTTTCTTTGGAGTGTCTAACCTTGACTCTTGTCACTTTCAGCAAGGCACTGACAGATTTCCTTTTTTTATCTCTGCCTCGTCTTTCACATTTTAATTCAGTTTCTGCTTCTGTCTCCTGTTGTGTCTCCCTGCAGATCCTCCATCACCTGAAGGTCTCCTGCCTCTCTCCAGGGTGTGTCTCTGGGATTGTGTTTAACATGCACACTCCCAAGAGTGTGTAGCTTGTAAAGTCAAGAGGAGTGTTTAGTGTGTGTGTGTGTGTGTGTGTGTGTGTGTGTGTGCGTGTATACTTGTAGTGCAGAGATGGGCTCGGTGGGAGCAGAGCGCCGCAGGCCCACACCGGTCCAAATGCCCGAGGAGAGGGATGTGTGGAGGGATGGAGGAAGAGCTGGATGGAGGGAGGGAGGTAGGGAGGGCTGGAGGGAGGGAAGAGAGAGCGGCGTGGTGCAGAGCTACAGCTTCGACTCGTACCAGCTGGAGGAGGAGGAGATCAGTAAAGACGCCCCGGAGCGAGGAGTGCTGGCGCTGTCCGAGCCCGGTGAGGGAGTTTCTCTTCTGTCTATCTGTGTGTGTGTGTGTCTGGTTTTATAAATAGACAAGGAACAAGGAAAGAGGGAAGGAAAGAGATCAATATATCAACAACAACAATTTATCAAAGTGAAAAAAAAACACACTACAAACTTCTATTCCAAAACACCAGGAAAAGCAAAGTGTTTATAGATGAATAGACAGGTATTACATTTTTAAATAATGTCCTATATGTGTATATACAGAAGGTGGTATATATAATATCCATATTTACTGCCAGGTTCCCCCAGTGATTCCAGAGATTTAATGTGAAATGGATGGTGGTTTTATAGGCTACACAACTTGCGTTGTTATATGCAAATAACAACCTTTTTGGAGGGTAATGAGGGAACGACAGTAGAGTCTGATGGCACACTCCCATTTTTAAAAGAAAGCCCTGCATTGCATGTTTTTGTAGAATATTTCACCTTTATTTCCTGAGAAACAAGAAAGGAAGAGAGGAAGGACGGGGAGATAGATTTATCAGATCAATACATGAATACATAAGTTCTTCACTCCAGTGCAGTAATCTTATCTTAGTGTTAACCAGTCTTGTTTCATTTTTATTATTATGTGCTATATATTCTATTAAAGTCAAACTAAAATTAAAATAATTTTAATAAGAGGAATATTAGTATAGCTTATATATCTTTGGTGTTTGCTCTGACTTGTGTATTTATTTGGTGAAAATTGTCATCACCAAAGAGAAGAGCTGCCGATGACTCAGCAGGCGTTGAAGTTAAATGAGCGAAAATTAACATCTAAGCTTCCATATTCCAGGTGGAAGCTATTTAGCCTAGCTAGATTCACCTTTATGAGTGGACAGGGTCAGGCGGCCAATGAACATATAACACCATACATAATCAATGCTATGTGTGCTTGCTGAAATAGGATGAAAAAACTCTTGTAGTTGACAGTGCGTCTCCTAGCAACGCCCACGCTTAAATGTCAGTCAACCGCTGCCACATGTGTTGCATGTGTTTGCAGATGATGGTTGAGGCTGAGAGAATAATAACAGTGACACAGAGAGAGAAAATGTGAAAATAAAACAGGATGCTGGCCTGTTAAAAGAAAACTGCTGTGTTGCCTGGTTACTCAGGTTGCATAAAGGGCACGTTAATCAGATCACAAGTGACCAAGGACCCACAGCGGAGGCCCTAGATAAGAAACCCCTCTCTCTTCTCAGTCTCATCCTTTGCCTCTGTCTCTCTTTCTCCTGCAGCTGTCAGTCTCCATATCTCAGTGTACCGCAACAAAATAGAAGAGTCTGCCTTTTCCCTTAAAGAAAAAAAGAGAGACACAGGTTTGGAAAGGCAGACTCAAAGACTGAATTAACCCGAGCCTATCATTACAGTCCTGCACCTATTCTACCGTCTGTGGTTCTACTAAGGGACTGTCGGAAAATTATTTGGGAGTGAGAGGGGGTCAGAGAAGGGGGAGGGTGGTGTAATTTTTCTATTGGCTGAAAGAGTAGTCTGACTTTTTTGGGAGAGCAGGAGAGGGTCTTTTTTCAGTCTAAATTAATATTTTATTTCAGCCTTCCTTTGCATTATAGTTAATAGTTACATAAATAGCAATCTTGGAACCCATCAGTTATCAGTCTGATGACAGGCCGAGGCCGAGCCAAGACTTCCTTTTCCGTGCGCTGCTCATTGTTTACAGTTCGATTAGCACCTTGAGATGCGAGAATGGAGTTGGAGTTAAGAGACGACGTGTACGACCCGATTGTTTCACAAGTTTACAAGCTAATTTCAAACCAATAAAAAGCTGAATCATCGTCAGACGATAACCGGTGGGTTCCCAGATTGAATGTCGGCCAATGATTTCCGCCTCTTTTGCTCTCCGCACAGAATGTTTTACCTTAGGGGTGTAAGAAAATTTCAATACACATGAGATACTGTATCGATTCTCAAAAACACTGTCAAATTTTAATTAATGGTTTACATACAAAGATTCGTGGCAGACAGTGGTTCATTTTGTGTTCTTTAGCCATTTGAATCTTCCTCTCCAAAGTAACAAACTGAGACAGGAAGTGGCATAATGGTGGAGTGTTCTTTATACAATGACAGTTTTCCTAAAGTTAGATTTTTAAAAAAGTGCAATATATCGCTGCCCCTCACCACCCAAACAATTTTTATACAGTCCATAAATCTGAATGTTAGAAAGGGAAAATCCACCATAAAAGATTCCCATATTGTCAGTTTCTGCACTGAAATGTCAGTCACACAGTGAGGGCGGTGCTGCGGTGTCTTCATTGGATTTTCTGTTAATGAGGTTTGAGTTTCTGCAGGCGGTGATCTTTTCTTCTGTCTGTGCAGCCATGGCGATGTTCTCTGCTCGCTGCTCTAACTGCACAATTAATGCAATGGGTTTCATTTTACCCCAGAAACGGCAAATCCAACAGAACAGCAGCAATGTAGAAGCTTCCAGGAGCTGTATAATGTGTGTGCATTTCCATTTCATATATGGTTATTGAAATAGGCATTTATTTATAAGAAAATAATGTGGATCACTGAGGAGATGAATAGGAAAATCATTTATCAGTCCCAGATACCATAATAACAAATTACATAAAACATTAAGAAGCGAAATAAATAGTCTCAAATTTGTGTCTTTCCCCTTTAGTCGGCTGTAAAATATAAAAGCTGAAAAATGGTTCGGAGCAGTTAATAGTAGGCTCACAGGATTATGAAAGGATTATGAACAGTTATATAAAGAACTGGCACATCACACTTTTAACCATGAAATAGAATCCGCTGCAAAACACAAAAGTCCAGTTTTAACTGAAACTACTCTGGCAGCTCGTCCATAATCAGCAATTCCTCTGATCAATCTCTCACCAATACAACAGGAACGAGGTCCTCTAGTGCATTAGCTGCGCCATCAGTGGAGCGGAGGCGTTACTGTTGCTGCTACAGCTTCATCCATCCTGATTAGCTTTAATGAAGATGGAGTGCGTTGGCTTCAGACCTAATTCAGATGTCATTTTTATCCCTGCTGCTTGAGTGGGATTTTAGTTCTCTAACCCTTGACTCCTTCCTTTCCGCTCAGACTTTGAGGAGCCGATCCCTGACGACCGTTACCATGGCATCTACTTTGCAATGCTATTGGCTGGCGTGGGCTTCCTGCTTCCCTACAACAGTTTCATCACTGATGTGGACTACCTGCACCACAAGTTTGAAGGTATAAATATGCATGAATTAACCCATGCATGTTCTTAGATAACTACACCTTTAGACGCATATACTCCTGTAGAGTACACGTTCAAATCCAACTCCCAGGAGTCATGCACTTGTTTGTGTGTGTGTGTTTCAGGGACGTCCATCGTGTTCGACATGAGTCTGACTTACATCCTGGTGGCTCTGTTGGCCGTCATCCTCAACAACTTCCTGGTGGAGAGACTCAGCTTGCACACCAGAATCACTGTGGGTAAGTCGAGCAGGAACCCGCTCACAGACAAAGCTTTAATTGTGAAAAACTTCTCATTATAGGAACTTCTGCTGTTGGTCATTTATTAATGACCCTCTGGGAACCTCAAAGCTTATCAGAGCAGAATACACAGAGCAAAAATGGGGGAGACAGTATAAAGAGAAAGAGAAAAATACATTCTGCCATAATATTCCTGTGGGTTTTATTCATAAAATGTTTCAAACAAACTTTGCCCAAGACTGTGAACTCACAAGGGGCTGTCTTTCGAGAGCGCTGGTATATATTTTTTTCCTTTTCACTTCTTTAAAATCTTGCATCATCTTCAGTTTTGCTTTTGGCGTTCAAAACATTTTTAAAGCGAACTCACTGTGGGTAAAGCATTCAGATACAAGCGTGCACATTCAGGCAGATTTTGCATCAGGTTTGTTAAAGACTGCGCCTGATACTGGAGAGAAATTATTCATTAAAAAGCTGGATTTTAATGCTACTACACATCTTTGCAAATACTAAAACTGTTCAGCCTACTCCATATGAAAAAAATGTTCTTTAAAAATGTATGCCCCCCGTAGGAGAATTTTGAAATCATTACATATACGGTGCATGCAAGAGCAAGGTTTCACCACCGTACCATCTGCAGCTTGAAATAGCTTTGCTTGCATTCTTGAGGAAATGTCTTTTGAAGTGTGTTGTCTGCTGCAGAACTTGTCTCTGGAGGTAATAAACTCAGGATCGGACTTCAGATGGAAGTGATACCGCTCGCACGTCGGCCCTGTCAAATATGTGTTCAGTCATGCGATCGCGACGTGGCCTGGTTCAGTGGCGTCTCCTCACTTGTCCGTCTGTCTGTCTGTCTCTTTCTCTGCAGGTTACATCTTAGCTCTCGGGCCGCTGGTCTTTGTCAGTGTGTTTGACGTGTGGCTGGCCAAGTTCACCACCAGGCAGGCTTATATCGTCAACCTCGTGTCAGTGGGAGTGGTGGCCTTCGGATGTACAGGTACTACTAATAATGATGCTTTTCTATCTATCCATCTATATGGTATATATGCAGTACAGGGTGTTCCTTAAAGCTGCACTAATCAATATTTCTATATCAACAATGAGTCAGATGAATATGTGTAATGTAAAAAAAAGTTGTTTGTAGAGACAAAACAAAAGAGAATTATCACCTGACTCTGCAGTTCCTCACAGCTCTACACAGCATTTTAGCGATTCTCATTATTTTTTCCCAGACTGCAACTTTACTGTTTTGGTTGACTCTCATCGACTTGATTTTAGCTCCAGCATGCAACTTTTTTTCAGCTAAAAACTCTACCCGCCCAGCACCAAACAGCTGACAGATAAAGTTAGTGTCTAGCTGGTGAACATGGTGGAGCATTTAGCAGCTACAGAGACACATATTTCCTTCAGGAGTAAGTAGAGACCAAACCAGAGGTAAAGGGAGAGTGAATACTGGACTTAAATTTGTCAGTTGGCACAACTCCAAATTAATGTTAATTAGCAACTGTTTGCTAACACAACCCAAGATGCCTTTACATGATAAGACATTTGCTGTTCATTCACCGCGAGGTAGGACGCTGAGCCTTACAGAGGCAGCAGGTAAAATATGTCCCCAAAAAGAGCGCAGTGTGCCGTTTGCTGTTCTTATTGGTTGCGCTTTGAAAGGTCAGTGGCAACCAGGTCAAAGTTGAAATTTGACAGTGCTCGGTGCCAAGGGCAAAAGGCCACGCCAAGGGTAGCGCTTCCACCTAGTTGCTTCCAGCACTCTCCCATAGAAAACAATGGCACAGCTAGCGCAGAGTAATATTACTGCTGATCATGTGTGGGTGGCTTTACACTAAAAATACAGTGATAATAGGTCAATGTTGTGTTCACAGCTTGTTGTGCTGCCCTTAAGTGGTTAAAAAAATGAAGCAATGGAAAAATGGCGCTGCTCCATTAATCTGCTGAGGCTGAGGGTAAAATATACAGAATAAACTGGTAAAGTTGAATTTCATAGCACCATCATATTCATGATTTATGGAAAGATCCCTGCAGTGAATATGAATAATATTAGGCTGCTACTGTATCATAGATGGAGGTATAGATTATAGAGACACATTTATGTATAATACAGCCTCAGATGTTGCCATACAGTATAACTCAAACCTCTCTGACACAGTCACGATAAAAAATCGCAAGCTTCCAATATTTATTTTGGGGCTGATACTCTGTTCACCGCCTGTATATATACATAAGGAGATTAATGCAAAACTGTGGTGCTTGTGGTGCTCAGTCAGAGCTGTCAAATGAACAGCAAGCAACAGTCGAGGCTTCAGTCCTCAGCTGCTGCTAATGACTTAGCTCGACGTCCCTCGTGGTTAATGTTGGGTGTGATCACACACACAGCCTTTCAGCCAACAGTGGAAACAGTTTAATTAGCGGAGGTCCGGAGGTCAGAGTGGCTTCTCCCGAGTGGTGTGTGGACGTTCAGGAAGTGGTGCCTCTAAATAAATTGTGTTGTTACAGTGCTGACTGTTTGTACTGATAAACACTTCCTCATCCCTCCCCAGTGCAGCAGTCCAGTTTCTATGGTTACATGGGGATGCTGCCCAAGAGGTACACGCAGGGGGTGATGACTGGAGAGAGTAAGTACGCTCACACAGACAACAAATTGTGCACACACATCCCTATCACATCACTCACCCTCTTCCTTTTCCTCTTCTCGTGGTACTTCCTGTTCCTCCCAGGTACAGCAGGTGTGATCATCTCCCTGTCGCGCATCTTCACCAAGCTGCTGATCCCCGACGAGAGGAGGAACACGCTCATCTTCTTCCTCATCTCCATCAGCATGGAGATGCTCTGCTTCCTGCTTCACCTGCTGGTGCGCCGCTCCCAATTCGTCCGCTACTACACCAACAACGCCCAGGGCAAAGGTCCAGTCAAAGGTCACGACCCCCGTGACAATGGGACCGGATACAGAGTTCACCATGATGTCACCGCAGAGGAAGTAAGATTTGTAAGTTTGTGGACAGTTTATTGGCGAAGAGATTCTCTCGTTAAAGCTTCTTCTACATGTTTCATTCATTAAATCCTTTGTAAATGTTGCAACAACAAACTGCTTCCAAACTAAGACAGGGAGGTAATGTCAGGCCTCTAAACGGTGGTGTCATGCAACTCCCATTTCCTTGTTGATTTCTGTGAGGAGTGTGTGTGTGTCTCCTCTTCAGTCTGAGTGTGCACACAGGGATTGAGGGCTGTGTGGGTTTTAAAATGCAGTATCATTTATTTAAGCTGTGCAGGGCTGCTTTTGGGCTGCCACTCACAAAGAGAAATATTGAGAGAGAAAGGGATTTTGGGAGGGGTTATTAGGGATGAGAGTGGTGATGCGGGGAAAAAAATAGATGAAGAAAGATGGAGTTTTAGAGAGAAAGGGAGAGGTTGAGGCCGCCTGCGAACAGAGAGGAAATGACAGTCACGACACCGAGAGAAAAAAGGGTGGGGAGAAAACTGTTGAGGCAAAGAGGTGAGACAGAGGGGTGAAACACAACTAGAAAGAAGTGACTGAAAAATGACAGGAGAAGAGGTAAATCCACTTAGTATTCATGCTTGAAGCAGTACTTTGTAGCCTGAAGACATGGAGCTAATATTCTTCATCACGCCCTGTGTGTGTGTTCAGAGCCTTCAAAGGAAGACACATCACCTCAGGCTGTCATCTTTTCATGTGTGCGTGTTTGTGTTTGTACGCCATTACGCACAAGACAAGTGTGTGAGGGACGCCCCCTCTGTGTTTGACAGTAATGTATGTGTGTGTGTGTGTGTGTGTCGTTTTCTGCATCTGGGGGCTGATTCAGGCAGCTCTTTGTTCTGGTTGCCGGGGGAAACCGAGCGCTCTATGCTAAGGGATAATCAAGAAGAGTGGTGCCTTCTGGCCCGCAAGTCCCTCTAATCAACTAATGGATTGGTGTGTGTGTGTGCCTGTGGCTGTGTGTGTGTGTGTGTGTGTGTGTATGCGTGTCTGTGTGTCTGTGTGTGTGTCTGTTTCTGTGTGTCTGTGTGTGTGCGTGTCTGTGTGTGTCTGTGTGTCTGTGTGTGTGTGTCTGTTGCTGTGTGTCTGTGTGTGTGTGTGTGCGTGTCTGTGTGTGTCTGCGTGTCTGTGTGTGTGTGTGTGTGTGTGCGTGTCTGTGTGTGTCTGTGTGATGTACCTATGAAAAAGTGTGTGTTTGGAAAGAAGCATGAGTAGAAGGATGTGCTTACATGTTTAGGTGAAGAGGAAATGTGTGTTTGTAGACGTGTGTGTGTGTGTGTGTGTGTGTGTGTGTGTGTGTGTGTGTGTGTGTGTGTGTGTGTGTGTGTGTATGTGTGCGTGTGTGCGTGCTTGTGTGTGGCTCCTGGGCTTATTTGCTGTCTAATCTGCAGCCTCTCCAACATCATTACGTCAACCTGCAGCCACTCACAGTGATCGTCTCTGATAGCCGCTGCCATAAAAAGCTGATGTCATGCAGCCGGGAAGCCATTCTTAATGAAAAATAGAAAGATAAAGTTCACTTAACCACTTGGAGAGAATATGTTTATTTACTGTGTGATAGCTACCCCTAGTGTTTTCTTAATGAACTGTTAATATCCTTGAAAAAGCCTTGAAATAGTTCTCAGGAAATGAGGAACAAAATGAGGACGTTTCCCTGTGAAATTAGATAATTGTTAATTTAATAGTTTGTATGTTTTCTATTGGAAGGTTGATGTAATGTAGATGACTGGCCTCAAAGGTTTTTCTACCTGTCATGTGTTTGTTTTATTAAAACTGTCTGTGTGTCTATCTCTTCAGGGAAATGGTGGGACAGCGCCGACACCTTCAGAGGAAGTCGTCGAGGACTTTGAGGGTGGGACGTATGTGCGATTCGACGCCCCGAAGGCCAAGATAAGGAGGAGCTGGCCTGGTGTCCGTGGTACTCTCTCTTTTTTAATCCCGTGTACTCACTGCTCAATTACCCTCTGACTCCAACAGATGGATTTGAAATTTAAATGCATCCCCTGGTGGTTCATGGGAAGAGGAGCGTGTTCTTAGTGAATTAACCTGCTCAAGTGAGAGCTTTTGAATATCACCCTGTGTGTGTATGTGTCTTCTCTAACCAGACATGATCGTGCATCGTTACGTGGTGTCCCGCGTGATCTGGGCCTACATGCTGTCTATAGCAGTGACCTACAGCATCACTCTGTGTCTGTTCCCCGGGCTGGAGTCAGAGATACGAAACCACACCTTAGGAGAGTGGCTCCCCATCCTCATCATGGCCACCTTCAACATGTCGGACTTTGTAGGCAAGGTGAGGCACACATTTTTTAAAGAGAACCTATTATGCTTTTGTGCTTTTCCCCTTTCCTTTGGTGTGTTGTATAGTTTTTGTGCATGTAAAAGGTATGCAATGTTACAAAGCCCAAAGTCCACACCAAAGGGAGTCACTCTCCCCCACAGAAACACTGATCCTGAACTGCTTGAAACGCCTTGATTGAAGTCCCGCCTTTTCTTCCATAACGTGGTGATGCCACCAAATAATAATACCTGCCTAGCGGCTAATTTGGCATGCCCTCAAACAAAGCTGGTTAGTGCCGTTGATCAATCACAACAGAGTGGGTCAGCTGACCAATCAGAGCAGACTGGGCTTGGGGGGGGAAGAGAGCGTTTCAGTCAGAGGGTGAAAAGAGGTGCTGCAGCACAGCCGGTATGAGAAAAATAAAGTGTTTTTTGAACATTAAAGCATGTAAACATGTTCTAGTAAAAAAAAAAACAAATACGAGTATGCACCTGAATATGATTTTCTTTTTTTTTTTTTTTTGGCATTTCAAGCCTTTATTGAAAGGAGAGTGGACAGTCTAGAAAAGGGGAGAGAGACGGGGTGACATGCGGAAATAGCCGCAGGTCAGAATTTAACCTGGGCCGCTTCGTTTAGGACTCAGCCTTGTTATATGAGCACCCGCTCTACCAACTGAGCTATCGGGGCGCCCATGATTTGCATTTTTGGAAAAATTCTGTTTCATTCCAATCATATTTGAATTCGCCTCATAATTTATTCAAATTGGGAAATAGAGTTTAGACGTTTTTTTCATATATCTGTGTTTTGTGGGCTATAGTGTCGGACACACAACTGGCTGTAAGAGAGAGACAGAGAGGCTGGATTTTTCTTAGACATTTAATAACTGTAGAACATCCTGTGCTGGGTTTTCCAGTCCTGTGTTGCAGAACAGAGCTCAGTTTTATTATTAACTTCATTTACTTTTCAAAGACAATGCCAAAGGAGTTATAATCAATATGTTTATATTAACAATAGATCACAAGGAAACTGATTAGATTAATAATGATGAAATATTGCTGACAACTTCAGGTGGAGTTAATTGAAATGTCAATAATTCCAATCGCAGCAGTTCTTCTCATTAGCAGCAGACAATTTAATGAGTAAAGAGTTCAGGGGAGCCCTTGAGTCCCTCAAATTGTGAGTAAGCACTGATTTGGTGATTTGAAGGTCAAAACCAGCTTAAATTTGGTTGTAAAGTGAAGGTTTATAGATGTCCAGGTTACATACTGTATAAGCATTATCTGATATCATAGTATACTATTACATCTGAATATTCTATGATATATCACACTATACTCTAGTATAGTGTGATATATCATAGAATGTTCTAACATTACACTATTCTATGACATACCATAGTAAACAATGACATTAGCTTCTCTGTGACTTATCATACTATACAGCGAAATGTCAGGCTATACTACTGTATGACATGTACTATACTATACAGTAAAATCAAATACAAAGAAATCATACTAGATTTGATTAATGATGATAAAATATTGCTGACAACATCAGGTGGAGTTAAGTGACGCTTCAATAATTACAATTGCAGCAGCACTTCTTATAAGCACCAGCTAGTTTATTGAGTAAAGAGTAGAGTTCAGGAGTTTCAGTAGGAGGGCATGGTTTGTAGTCAATGAATCAAGCTGAAACTGTAAAATAGAATTTGAAAAGTCTATGCCACAGACTTTTCAAATTCAATTTTTCTATATTCATAGACTCTATGGGACATCTATGGGACATGTCCCAGTGCCCCCACCCTCCCCCAGGGGAAATATGCCAAAATGGGATACCAGCATTCATAATTTCTTACTGTAACCTCATCATTTACGTTCTAAAATTCACATAGCTCTTGGCAATCCCTATCATTTCACACCTCCTGAGATTCTGGGATTTAATTGTAGGCCTTAATTCAGGCTCCTCAGCACTACAGAAGCAGGAAAGAGACAAAGTCACACTGTGACACTGGAGCTGACCTTGTGAAATTGTTAAAGGAGTTGCTCCAATTATTAAACCTGAGAGTGAGAATGGAAAAAAAAGTTGGGTTTATTTTGGGATAATTGCACATAGCTCAAAGGCTTTATCTGAATATTCAGAAATGAAACCTTATCTGGTGTCCTTAAGTCATAATTTTGACTTTGAAAGGAAGAAAGTTGGTTGAGTGAAAGTTGTTCTGATTGTACGCTTTGACTTTGTCCTCACAGCAAATTTAGCATTTTGTTGAAATGAGGGAGAAAAAGATAAGAGGGAGGGAGAAATTAAATAGAGAATGGGAAAAGAAAATTAAGGTAGCTTAGAGGTAAAAAGAAAAAAGTCATGATAAGAAAGAGCAAAAAACTGACTTATTTATTGTGCTCTCTGGAAAGTGCCATAAGCAGCTAGTAGACCAATGGCTCAGAGAGTTGCTGCAGAACATGGACTAATATTCACCTTTCATTTTTAACTTTAATTTAAGACTTGTGCTTATTTCACAATATTTCTGGCGACAAAGCAGAATTGAACCCCCAGCATCATTGAGACACACCCATTCTCTTTCCTCAGATCTTGGCAGCGCTGCCGTACGAGTGGTCCGGAGGCCGCCTGCTCTTCTTCTCCTGCCTGAGGGTGGTCTTCATCCCTCTGTTTGTCATGTGCGTGTACCCGGCCGACCGGCCCACCCTGTCCCATCCCGCCTGGCCCTGTCTCTTCTCCCTCCTCATGGGAGTCACCAACGGCTACTTCGGGTCTGTTCCGATGATCCAGGCTGCGGGCAAAGTGCCGCCTGAACAGAGGGAGCTAGCAGGTGAGTTATTCACCTCAATGGGTAAATAATTGTATGTGGAGATAGATAGTTTGTAAAAGTTGCCGTAGTGATGTTCATTTTTTTGGTCTTTTTTCAGCTCTAAAAATAACACATCAAACTCTAAATGGATTAGCTGATCGACAGAAAATAAATAAATAAATCATTCAAGTAATCAATCAAGCAAAAATAGCAAGCTTTCAGTGGTTCCAGCTTCTCAAATGTGATTTGATGCTTCCTTCTGCTGTGTATCATTGCAAACTGAGTATCCTTGTGCTTTGGACTGTTGGACGGACAAAAGAGACCATTTGAAGATATACTCTACTGTCGGTACAGGAGAAAAGCCTACCAGCACCTCTAAAGTTCACTAATCAACACTATAGTGTAAAAACGACATGTTGTTGTTTTTCTATTTCTTGGACGAACACAGCTTTTTTATGGAGAAATAAAAGTCACTGCTCCCGGCCAAGAATAGTTTGGAACAAAATCTCCTAGTAAAACCACATCATATAGTTTATACACTTCAGTTTTTGTACAGATTAAACAAACAAGATATGGCCTAATGTATTAATTAGTGAGCTGTAGAAGTGCTGGTAGGTAGATTGTTTCATTTAAACAGGGCAGGCTAACTGTTTCCCTCTGTTTCCAGTCTTTATGCTAAGCTAAGCTAATTGGCTGCTGGCTGTAGCTTCATATACATATACATATACATATACAGATATGAGAGTAATATTAATCTTCTCATCGAACTCTCGACAAGAAAGCAAATTATCGTATTTCCCAAAATGACGAGTTTCAAATGAATGACCCCATATCATGATAGGTAAGCTTAAAAAGATCTAGCTTACTACTGGAACAAACTGCAAAACATACTGCAGTTAGTGTGTACTGAAGTAGCATGTTAACCCACTGAACTATGATGGTGAACATGGTAAACATTATAGAGAGAGAGAGAGAGGCAAAGTACCTCCCCTTCCAGTGGACCACCATGGGACCTTATATCGGAAAAAACATGAACGGTAGTCAACGGTGAGAGACAAATATTTTTTTGATCCCATTTGAATTGCGTCATAAATCACCCATATGGTGTTTGTCAATTAAAAACATAATTTTGCAAGTCAAGGAAGTCGCAGTTTGTCGTAAAACTGATGAAATATTAGACCGTGAGAATACTTAATTAGAAAGACGACACACCCAAAAGTCATGCAAGTGATTACTAAATGATATTACGACAAACCTACGACAAACTGCAACGTTCTTAACTTGCAAAATAACTTTTAAATTGACAAACATCATATGTGTGATTCATGCCGCAATTTAAACGGGATCAAAAACGTAGCTGTCTCTTGCCGTTGAACGTGGCTGTAGACTTTTAGTCTTGTTATTTACTGTCTTATCTTATCTCTTACATGTCGCTCACTGTCCCAGGGGCATCTTTTGTTTAAAAATACCGTTCAGTCTGGATAAGCTATCAGCTCCACATTCACTCTCTGCTCTCTGTGTCTCTCCAGGGAACACCATGACAGTCTCCTATATGACAGGCTTGATGGTCGGCTCCGTCGTGGCGTATGCAGCTTACAGCTTCGCTGCTTCAGGATCAGGAACACGCTTCTCCACACTCAGCATACACCCGCCTGCCAACGCTACTGGGTATTGAATGTCCACACACACACACAATAAAACACATACACAGATGTAAACACATATACATGTACATACACATGCAGCCATTTACACACACAAGATCCTGGCCAGAAGAAGCAGCGCAGACTGGTGGACTCGAGTTCAGCTGCACAGGACGAAAAGACTGATCTGTAAAGAACTCTTTAAAGGTTCATGTTTATACTCTGAGAGATTGGTTCTCCTTTGTCCAGATCATGCTTCGATTTTGCTCACT
Organism: Sebastes umbrosus; assembly: GCF_015220745.1. NCBI lineage: Eukaryota > Metazoa > Chordata > Actinopteri > Perciformes > Sebastidae > Sebastes > Sebastes umbrosus. The sequence goes on along the minus strand of NC_051282.1, from coordinate 10,121,657 downwards.
GGATAAAAAAAGTGGAATAAGATACAAAAAATGGAGGAAATTATGTTAAACAGCAAAAACGTAGCAGATTTCTCCACTCTCTCATTCTCCGGCCTCGTGGTCCACTGACCTTCAAATGTCACGGCTCTGCTGTGATGAACTTTTCCCTGGAGGTGAGAAACAGGAGCTGTGCATCTGTCAGAGGGCCAACAGAAGCCCTTTGAGTGTCGCACAGTGAAATAATTGTCTGCATGTATGTGTGAACAGACCAGCTGACATTTGTACAGTGTAAAGTCAAGTGGTTGTTCGCCACAGGGAACGAACGGCTCGCAGTTTTCGGAAACCTTCTGTCACGGGTCACATAGTTTACATTTCACAATGTTGATATTCAGAGTAGAGAGATGATGTCAGAGTGGATTTTTCTGGACCAGTTGTTTCAGCTGATTCCTTTTTATAATCTCTGACAACCTCTGACCACCATTTAAAAACTACTACAAGAGCAACTTAAAGGAACAGTGTGTAACATTCGGGGGATCTATTAGCAGAAATGGAATATAATATTCATAACTATGTTTTCATTAGTGTATAATCACCTGAAACTAGGAACCGTTGTGTTTTCCTCAGCTTAGAATGAGCCCTTCATATCTACATAGAGAGCAGGTCCTCTTCACAGAGTCCGCCATGTTGCTCCACCCATAATGGACAAACCAAACACTGGCTCTAGAGAGCCTTTTAGCATTTTTACGTTACTTGAAGGCCACCATGTGAGCCACAGAGTGCAAAACCGTGGTACTGCCAGCTGCCGTCTGACTTCCGTTGCTCCTAAAGTTGTGTTATTATGGTAAGGATGGCCTCTGAGTGACTTGAATGGCATTGCCACAGTTTTACACTCGGTGGCTCACATTACCGCAGTCTTGAAAAAGGAGGAGTGAGTAGAGGGGTACTCAGTTGGTTGTAATCTGCAGCCACACCACTAGATGCCGCCAAATCCTACATACTGTACCTTTAAACAGAGCCCCATGTAATTCACAGTGAAACAGAAGCTCCTGTAATGTGAAATATTTGTAAGTATAATGGAATTATGAGACAGATTTAAATGATTGGAAATGCAAAGAATTTTTTTGCAGACTGAAATCTGCCTCGAGTTCAAGAGTCATCAAAAATATTTTAATGTTTTACAGGATGAACAAAGAGAGGGAATGTGACATGAAACACTCCAAAAAGATTTTTTGACTGTATTTATCATAGAATAACTGAACAGTTAACAATGCAACACAGAATTTGAACATAAAAAATGTGTTTTTTTATTTTACTGTGCCTTAAAAGGAATTACAGTTTCCCATTAATGACATATGTTTATCACACAAAATACTTTTTTAGTTATTGCAATTTAAAAAATCCATCCTTTTTGTAGACAGTAGACGTGTAAACTGGACTTTATCTTGATTGGCTTCCATCAACAAACCTATACTGAGATATTTACTGTCCATCTGGTTTGTCTCCATTCAGTTTATTGAGTGTGAATTAGAAAAGTGTCAGTTGTATTTATTTTCTATTATGAAGAACATTATTCTCGTCAGCCTTATATCGTAAACCTAAAAAGAGAAATGAATAATGTTAAACCTTTTGTGGAGTATGATTATGTGCATTAGCAGCTGCTGCTCTCTGTTCTTTTTATTTACAACAATGCTAAAAGAAGACGAGAATAAGCAGATTTCTGTCTGTTCAGTGAGTTTCACATCATTTCTTGCACCCTCTGATGGATGGAAAGAGAACAAAATTTGGGTACGAGTTTACCAGATGAGGTAGCGTGATGATCGCTGTGTCCTGCAGTTTTGTTTTTAGAAAATTGATTGTGTTCCCTCTGTGTCCCTCTGAACAGTGTCTGTGTGTGACATAACATCCATGTAATGATGTGGGATATTATGGGGAGACAAATACGTGCCAAAAAGTCTGCCCGTTTCTGATCAGTGTTAGTAGCTGAGAAAAGAGTGAATGTAATAAACAGTTTAACAGGATGAAAGCTGTAAATATATATAGAATGAAATGCACTCAAGGCAGTGAAGAGCTCTTATTTTATTCATTCACTAGAAAATATCAGATTCATATTTTTTGTAGCTTTATTTAGTAGAACCAATCCGGAGAGCACCTGTTTCCTTTATTTTTTCAGCCCCCCCCCAGCTTCTTGGGTCCTCCACATTTCCTGGTGGATTTAATTATTTTTTCAGCGATAAGAGGATCGCTGCAGAGTTCACACTTTATACATTATGGAAAAAAACAGGCCTCAGTGTAGAAAGCCATGAAGTGCACTACATTATGTAGGTGACGGCTTGAATGGAGCCTAATGTCAGCGCTGTTTGAAGAATGGCAAGGTGCCATTTGGGAGCTAACCTCATTACTGTATGTATGTCCCGCTGCGCTGACGTTGCCACATTGCCTGAGGCCCTCTCTCCTCTCAGTGAGCTGCTGGGTTTGAAGGTGTTTTTAGTTATTTTTGGTCAGATGTGTCATTAAAGGACATGAAAAGTCTCTTTCCTTCTCTGTCTCTCTCTCTCTAGCTCTGGTAGAAACCTCGGGGACATTTGAGAGAAGGGAGACCCCACTTTTCAAAGAATTGCACGTATTTCTTTCAACCCCTTCAAGCTAATTTAAAGTACATTTTGGGAAATTCACTTTCTTGCGGAGAGTTAGATGAGAAGATTGATACCAATCTCATGTCAGTACAGTAAATATGAAGCTACAGCTTGCAACTGGTTAGCTTAGCTTAGCATAAAGACTGGAAACAGGGGGAAACAGCTAGCGTGGCTCCATCCAAAGGTTACAAACTCCACCTACCAGCACCTTTAAATTAACATGATGTATCTTGTTCGTTTAATCTGTTAATAAAAACAAAATGTAAAAATGACAATTCAACATTTTACTCTTGCTGCCTTCAGTGAATAATACAGGGCATAACCCCCCTGTTGTTTTTACACTTTAGTGATAAGAAAGTGAATAAGCGTATTTCCCAAAATGTCAAACTATTCACCACAGTGGTAGATTATTTTACTAGCTATTTCCTCATGGCAGTTTTTTTTAATATAAAATAATGAGTAAATGAGTAAGATATTCTAAATAAGTTATTTTATAATGAAACAAGTGTAATTTTTGAAAATCGGCATAGTGATCTACCATGGCAATGTTGAATCAGACCATAGAACTGGACCATAATGACACTTTGATCTGTTTAAAACTGACACTTTCAAATCTTATTAATGAGCTACTGTAAGAAAAGACCGTATGCACACTTTGGATTTTTTTTTTTTGATGAATCATTTATCATTTCATAACATATTTTTGGCATTAGCTGACACTTTTATCCAGAGTGACTTATGATGAGTTTAACAGTAGAATAAGCTTCACCAGAATGAGATCACCAAAAGTTACAGACAGCCGACCATAGGGAGTGCTCTGACAAAATCACTGTGACATGAAAGAAGAGAAGGAATATTTGAATAGCAATTAGAGTGAACTATAGAGCAGAGAGGAAAGATACTCATGATGTAAGATGGAAAGCAACTCTGGAGTTTTTGAAGGTTATTCCAGTGCTGGGGAAAGACATTCAATCTCCAGCTGCATGCAGACACAATGCCCTGTTTTTAAAAAACTGGGGAAAAACCTTTGAATTCTGCATTTTATCTCATGCTCAAGGTCTGATATTTGTCAGCCTGCCTTGTGACTTCCTGTTTTCTGGTTTTTCAAATGAGTCATTTTCCTCCTAACTAACAACAAAGAATTTCTTTAGAAACCACGTCATGCAGACTATTTTAGACTGAACGCTCATGTGACTGCACACTGTGAAACATCAGGATGGTGTTAAAAGATTGCATACAGACACTACGCTGTATATGTGTATATATCTACTCTAACATAAGATATTTTGCAGCTGATTTTTATGAAAAAGAATAGTGATCCAAACGGAGTATTAGGTGCAGCTAAATTCTGTCTTTTTTTGGGGTGTTTAATTTAGATTTTTCCAAAATATGTGCATGCACCTAAATGATTCAACAACCGAACAGACCTGCCTGGTTTCAGGAGTGGGAGGACAACTATCTTTAGCTTGAAATATCAGTATGAATTCTAAAGGTTTACCGGGATTGGATCAAAATGTGGCCATTCAGCTCTTGATGTTTAATTCCTGACGCTATTTATACTTAACAAATTATACTCAAAAATATGACTAATATCATCCTCCAGAGCTTGCTCATTTGTCAGAGTAGGTGCAAAATTCCCCAATCGTGTGAACTGAAATTATGTGTTATTGTAAATATGTCATATGACTTCGGTCTGTTTGTGCCCAGCGTTGTCCCATCGTCAGAGCTCAATAAAGCTAAGTTGTTTACATCTGTGTCTGCTGTGTTGTTGCTATTTCTGCTGCTATGGATTTACATAAAAGGAGAAAAGACTCTTTTTCCCCTACATTTTACGATTTAGATCAGAGCTCCTTTGTGTCAAAACAGGAAGATGCCACATTTAGTCAATCGGATTTTTCTTATTTAAACAGCTCTGAGCAGAACAGATCTGCACCACAAAACCTTGCATCTTGCAAAATACTTTTCCTTGGAGCTTTTACAAATACAGCCATTATTATAAACATTTGATAATCTTATTGCGGAGTTATCTAGAAGCCCAACAGACAAGAAATGCAACAGGGTTTCTCATCCTCTGTGCCATAACAGCAAGCGTGTGCCCTGCTGAAGTGTCCCTGAGCAACAATCTGAATGCCTTTGCTGTGGAGGGGGTAAGAGAAATGTGACTTCATCCTGCAGGGATCAATAAGTGAAATGAAATCTGTATTAACTGCTTCTCACCAGCAGAGAGAGCTGCAGCTCAGAGCACAACACCAAGGACTGAACAGTGTGAGGACTTCAAGTCCAAATGGATACTGTAGAGCATTTGTCAAGTCAAGTCAATTTCATTTGTATAGCCCAATATCACAAATCACAAATTTGTCTCAGGGGAAAAACTTATCCAAAAAATCCCTTTAACAAGGAAAAAAATGGAAGAAACCTCAGGAAAAGCAACAGAGAAGGGATCCCTCTTCCAGGACGGATAGATGTGCAATAGATGTTGTGTGTAGAGATATCTATCACGGATCAGAGGTTGTGTCTTTATTTAGCTTCACATTTGTGTCACAGAGCCCAAGAAAATGGGTGAAAAAAGTACCCATAAAGGGAAATTTTTATCTTGTGTTCATAGTGTTATAGAGGTCAAAGTGTGTCTCTGTGTGTGCATGCATGAACCATATCTGGGTGTTTGTGTGTATTTGCACTTGTGTGTGTGTGTTGGGGCTAATTTTGGATGTGGCTGCAGGGAAAGAAAGTCTCTGGTGTGTGACAGAGTAACTGATCATTAGTCATTCTGCTCCACATAGAGAGGAAGAGAGGAGGAAGGTGTAGGGAGTGGAAGGGTAAAAGAGTTCTGGTAGTCTGCTCTGCACTCTGTGTCTAAGTTTTAATGATGCTGAGTTTTAAAGGTCAATATATGCTCTTCAAATGGATGGTGATGTCTCGGTATGAGGAAACAAATGATCACTGATTGGATACCAGCTTTATCTATCTACCTAGCCATCTGTTTTTGCAAGACACTTGCGTTGAATGGCCGATTTGTGCCATAAATCTGTATCACTTTCTGCGATAAAGCAAAGCAGCACCAATCTTCTCAGCTATCATCTTCATATAAGGGCCATTTATTAATGTGAAAATGGTACATGTGGCACTTTCTTTTTTTTTATTATTATATTTGTATTGACACTTTGCAACAATACATAACATAATTTACAGATTCTGTATACATACACCACCCAACCATGTCTGTCTCAAGTGCTGTATTTTAAGATTTGTAATACACATAAAAACAAACATTGAAAACAACAGTATGAACAAATAGGGAGTGATCTTTTCATTATCATACAATCATAAGATTTGTAAAAAATAAAATCTGGCCTGTGGGCTGTTACATAGTTGACCCAGTTGTCCCAGCGTGACACAAATAATTCCGGTTTATGGTTAACATATGCTGTTATCCTCTCCATTTTGTAAATGTCCATTGTACTGTCCATCCATGCATTTAGAGTTGGGCTCTCCTGTGATAACCACTTCCTCGTAAGAGCCTTTTTTTTACCAGCTACCAGCAATATATTTAATAAATGTCCAAAAAATAAAGTCTTATACTCTCCATGGGAATATGACATCTGAAAATATCTTGTAAGGCATCATGAATCTCTCTCCAATAATCTTAAATGACAGGACAATCCCAAAAAACATGGTAATGATGTGCATTCAGATTTCCACAATTTCTCCAGCAAGCTGGGGAGTTACCACCATAGTGGGATTTCCGAGAGGGTGTAATAAATAACAATAAGTTAATAATAAGATAATAATGCACACAGTGCACTTTCATAGACTAAGCTACTGGAGTTACCCTGCACTATACTCATTTTTAACAGTCTTTTCTGCACTATATTCACTTTTTTAATAGTCCTGTATCACAGCTGTTACCCTGCACTATATTCAGTTTTAACAGTCTTCTTCATCTCCTTGTATTTTTATATCTGGTATATTTTTTGTACTTTGTACTTTGCACTACTAACTTTTTTACTGCCTTTTTTACTAACATGTTTTGCACTATGGAACTGTGATGCTGGAAACTTGAATTTCCCTCAGGATCAATAAAGTTACTATCTATCTATCTATCTATCTATATATCTATCTATATATCTATCTTTCTATCCAGAATACCTAATCAGGCTTTTCCAACTAAATTCCCTCCAATACATGTGGCACTTTCACATCATTAAATATGGTTCCTCCTCTTCTTTATGCTTCTGTCTCTGCGGTGTGGATGAAAGTGCAATGAAACATATTTGTATGATGAATTGAGACTGTCACCTTCTCTTCTGTACATTATTAAACTTGTCCTTTATATCAAGGCCAATGTTATGTTTAAAGACACGTGGGGAGGGGCGTGTGACGTCATGGCAGTTTAGGAGACGGTCACTCTACGGGAGCTCAGTAAACAACCCTCATATTTACTATTCTCATGATACGGTTCTTTTTTTCATGTCGGGGCAGTAGTATGATTTTTTAAACTTTTTTCTGGTCAAAACAAGACCAAACAATGCCGTCGTCACAGAGCTAAACCCAGAGCAAACAAACAAAACACTGACAGACTACACCTGTAATCCAGCATGGCCGCCAGCTAGCATGAAGAAGACGATAGCGACATGGAGCTGGAGCCCGGGCTCGTTAAAGCTCTTCATATGATGACCAGTAAGATAATGACTGGCTGTTAATGATAAACTTCTTGCTAAAACAGTCCTCTCTACCACTACCGAGCTGAAGAGGGTTAGTGACGGACTGTATGAGGTTGAAGCTAGCTACTGCTAATGAGCCACAAGCTAAGGAAACTATGGCAACGTCATTCTAGAACGAGCTCCCCGCTCCCTAGCAACCCGAGCCCGGATCTGACCAGCGACCACGCCCGGTCATCATTCCACTGCACGGAGCTCTTCATCAGCAGAAGGTCATGGCAGCAGTGAGGCGCAAAGTGGTGGAGGAAAAGCCCTTTCTACCACTGATCTGTCTGCTGCAGTGCTTCAGGAACGGAAGGATTTAATGAAGCTAAACAACGCCTCAGAGAGGCTTTTCCTCTGCAAAGCTGCAGGTGTCACGATAAGGAGAAGTTTTCCCTCCCCGACTGAAGTTCTTTCTTTTGTGACCAGTGTGGAAGACAAGGGGCAATAATTACATAGTACACTGTAAAAAAAAAAAGAAGTGTAAAATAACGGAAATTTTCCAGCTGCAGGGGCGCCAGAAACTGTCTGTTAAAAAACGGAAAAATACTGTCCGTTAATTAACATAAATAAACTGTAAAAAAAACAAACCAGTAATTATCTTTATATAATTAGCTTTATTACTGTAATTTTACAAGAAACATTTTACTTTTAACATATATTTATTGTTAGAATAGTCATACACCGTAAATCTAAGACCATTTACTTATAAATCACAAATGAAAAATGTAATTTTATGTTGCAAAAGCCCAAATTTATATTAACTCTCAGAAGTTTTGCAAAAAAAAATCTGTATTTTTACAAGAAATATTTTTAGAATTCCATGAAATCCTTTTCTTCTAACATAAATGAATTGTTAAATTAGAGTCATAAACCTCTAAAAAACAGAATAATTATCTTTAAAAATGATCAAGAAAAAGCTTAAATACAGATAATTACGATTGTGATTACAAAAAATACTGTAAATCTAAGACCATTTACATATAAATCACAAATGAAACGTAATTTAAAAAAAAACATTCTGTCATTTTGAAATACAGACAAAACATGTAAAGTTTCTTGAAAAAAACTGTAAAAAAATGTTTTTTTTTACAGTGTAAGACAATAGGAGTCTTGGCTCATTAAACTGTGGGTTGCTGATGAGAGGAGCTGCTGTGATCGGCATCAGGCTGTTGAAGCTTCCCTTAACTCCACCTGATCATGAGGCTGCTGATCAAACTGAGCATGATCAGATTATTTGATTACTCCATTTGATTTGACTTGAATTTAGTGCTGACTATCTGTGAGGTGACGTCACAATTCTTGGGCGGAGCTTATGCTCCGTGATGTCATGTGTGATGTCATTGGCATCCGAAACCGAGTTTACAAGTAGAAGTCATTTCCGTCTCCTCTGGGTCAGTAAGGGACGCTCAATGCCCCACTGGGGCGCGTCCACTGGCGGGGTTTAATTCATAGACATAAGTGCTATAGTCGTATTCACAGTTCCCTTGATGAAGTCAATGATCTCCTTCATTCAGACTAAACTAATATTCCTGTGACATCATCAGTGGTTTCATCTGTGAGATCATAAATGATCATGTCACATAAACTGTGACATCATCAGTGACATCACAGTTTGTGGTTGTGTCCAAAATTCCATACTAACATGCTATTTAGTACACTGAAACAGTATGTGAGATATTTTAGTAGGTCCGAAACCTAAGTATAAAACCTATAGTACGCAAATTGCATACTATTTCCAGTAAAATATTACAGTATGCAACGCTGAACATTACGTTGGCAGAAATATCCCACAATGCAATGCGGTAGTGAAGACAACGTTGATAATACATGTCGACAGACAGTTCTGTAACATCAATAACACTTCAATTTAACTGTAAATATAAGATTTCACTTTGCTCGGTTTAATAAATATTTGAAATTAATTCAGACTCTATATCTCACAAACCGTCGATTTTAACACATGAGGTTGGCACAGGTTACCATGGTTATGCGTCTCGAACCGGCAAGGGGGAAGTAATGACGTTAATTACTTCTCAGTGTGTCCGAAAAGACACATACAACTGTTTATTCGCACAAAAGTATGTTGAACTTACTATTGTACTATCGTACACCTATTGTGTATTTTTTTTTAAAAATTTACATCAACATAGTAGTAGTCATAGTTCCTCTGATGAAGTCAATGATTTCTATCATTCAGATTAAATTAACATTCCTGTGACATCGTCATTGAGATCATGGAATATTGCCTCTGTGACATCATAAATGATAATGTTACATAAACTGCAACATTATCATTGACATCATAGAATGTTGCCTCTGTGACATCATAAATGATAATGTTACATAAACTGCAACATTATCATTGACATCATAGAATTTTGCCTCTGTGAGATCATAAATGATGATGTCATAGGAATGTCTATTCAGCTCTATATGTCAGCATTCTATCACGCTCTTTATGATGCTATTGTATTCTATTCTATATCAAAGCATTTGATCAGTAATTGTGATATTCTGTGCCGCTATATATGACAGCATTCTTTTCCGTTCTAATGTCATTACAACTAATCAAAATGCAATTGTGGATATCTCTAATGTTAATTCCAGATAGTCAAGCTTAGCTATTAAATGTTAAAACAGCTTGCCATAGAATTGTCCAACGCAGACGCTAGGCTATGCCAATAAACATGTAGCCCAAGCATCAAAATGACAGTGCCCTTCATTTTTTTAAAGGTCCCATATGTTTACATGCTGTAATGTTAAAAAACACGTTATTTTCCTCATGCTGTCTGCCTGACATATACCTGTATTCACCCTCTGTCTGAAACGCTCCGTTTTAGTGCATTTCAATGGAACTGCAACATAATTGCGTTGCTAGGCAACAGTTTAGGTCCATGTTTACTTTCTGTCAGCTGATGTCATTCACATACACTGCAACTTGAAATAAACTGGGACACATTTACATTTAAATGTTCCATATATCGTAGATTTGTGACATCACACATGCATAGTACTCCTGACTGCTTGTTTAAACCTGCTTAATAATAAAAGATACCTGAACATCTCACTTTTTATAATATGGGACCTTTAAGGCTTAGAACAGTTTGATAAATTTGACCGTATTTAGGTTTATTAAATTAACATCAACATAGTAGTAGTCATAGTTCATTCAATGAAGTCAATGATTTCTCACAGAGATTGACAGAGTAGTAGTAGACACATGGGACACTACAATTGCCAGAAAGTCTTGACAATCAGATTAAACTAACTCCTGTGACATCATCAGTGACATGATGGAATGTTGCCATTGTGATGTCATAAATGATGTCACATAAACTGTGACATCATAAGTGACATCAGGGAACGTCGTCGAAAGTTTACTTATAGAACCCCCGTTACGCCCATCAATCACAGATCAAAAAACAAGTGTTTTGTTGATACTGCCACGCGTAGGACGACAGGCCACTCGCAGATGGGGACCGAAGGCCGAAGACTCGCAGCAGACGGAAGGTTGCCCGACGCAGACGCAAGGCAACGCCATTAACCACGAAGGGAAAGCATTAATGCTTAATGCATTAATGCTTTCCCTTTGTGGTCATTTTCATTTGTCTTTGTGTTTTTTTTTAGGTAGCATATTTTACTTTATTTAGATTTTTTTTAATCAACATTAACATAGTCGTATTCACAGTTCCCTTGATGAAGTCAATGATCTCCTTCATTCAGACTAAACTAACATTCCTGTGACATCATCATTGTTTCATCTGTGAGATCATAAATGATCATGTCACATAAACTGTGACATCATCAGTGACATCACAGTTTGTGGTTGTGTCCAAAATTCCATACTAACATGCTATTTAGTACGCTAAAACAGTATGTGAGATATTTTAGTAGGTCCGAAACCTAAGTATAAAACCTATAGTACGCAAATTGCATACTATTTCCAGTAAAATATTACAGTATGCAACGCTGAACATTACGTTGGCAGAAATATCCCACAATGCAATGCGGTAGTGAAGACAACGTTGATAATACATGTCGACAGACAGTTCTGTAACATCAATAACACTTCAATTTAACTGTAAATATAAGATTTCACTTTGCTCGGTTTAATAAATATTTGAAATTAATTCAGACTCTATATCTCACAAACCGTCGATTTTAACACATGAGGTTGGCACAGGTTACCATGGTTATGCGTCTCGAACCGGCAAGGGGGAAGTAATGACGTTAATTACTTCTCAGTGTGTCCGAAAAGACACATACAACTGTTTATTCGCACAAAAGTATGTTGAACTTACTATTGTACTATCGTACACCTATTGTGTATTTTTTTTTTTAAATTTACATCAACATAGTAGTAGTCATAGTTCCTCTGATGAAGTCAATGATTTCTGTCATTCAGATTAAACTAACATTCCTGTGACATCGTCATTGAGATCATGGAATATTGCCTCTGTGACATCATAAATGATAATGTTACATAAACTACAACATTATCATTGACATCATAGAATGTTGCCTCTGTGACATCATAAATGATGTTGGATTTATTATGTACAAAAGTGCTTACAATGACCTGCAATAACCTGATTGTTGGATTTGTTGTGCATGAAGTGTTTGCGAGGACATGGGAGGCACGCGGGAACTGCATGCTCTGTTCTTTTTGTAAGGTCAAGGAGAGAAAGGAGTCAGAAGGGAGAAACAAAGAAGAAGATATGCAGCAGAAACATCACGTGCCATAAGCTCATGACTATTGATATTGTGTAAACCATAAAAACGCTGGATCAGGGATAGCTCGGGGGTTCATGACTTCGCGAACTGACCCATGCACTGTATGTTGTCAGGGACACGTAGGTTGGATCCAGATATCTGTAAACTCTTTTATTTACTTATGCAACATTGATTGTTCGGAATAATTGTATTATTATGCTTTAAACCCGTCTGTTGGAAATTCTCTTTTGTCACACAAGATTAACCAGCACGTAACTGGGCCTTGACCTCTCGGAGGTAGAAGGCCAGTTCCTTCAATTGGTGACCCCGACGTGATCTTCGGCATTGAGAAGCGTGTCCAAAGGACGGACAGACCGGCGAGAGAGAGAAAGGGATCCCTGAAATCTTAAAGGTGAGCAGAACCTGTTTTTATCGAACTCTGCATATTGGCTTACTCTAAATTATCTCTCTTGTTGTGCTGATCTCCTTTGTATGATAAATGTTGCAGAAGCAATAGCTGCCCTTTTAAATTTAGGGAGAAAGCTGCCCTTTTGGTAAAGACTAAGAGGAGGGAAAGCTGCCCTTTTTAAAATTTAGGGGAGAAAGCTGCCCTTTTGTAAAGACTAAGAGGAGGAAAGCTGCCCTTTTGGTAAAGACTAAGAGGAGGAAAGCTGCCCTTTGTTAAATTTAGGGAGCAAGCTGCCCTTTTGGTAAAGACTAAGAGGAGGAAAGCTGCCCTTTTTAAATTTAGGGGAGAAAGCTAGCCCTTTTGGTAAAGACTAAGAGGAGGAAAGCTGCCCTTTTTTTAATTTAGGGGAGCAAGCTGCCCTTTTGGTAACAGACTAGAGAGAGGAAGCTGCCCTTTTTAAATTTAGGGGAGCAAAGCTGCCCTCTTGGTAAAGACTAAGAGGAGGAAAGCTGCCCTTTTAGTAATAAAAAACTGTATGAGTGTACATTAATAACTAGTATTCAGAGGAAAATTAAAACTTACTGTTGATACTGGGGCCAACATCGCTGGAACATCAAAGTGTCCAGTAGAAGCTTATGTTGGTAGGATCACAGCGAGGGGCATAGCGACCCATTTACTCTGAATCTAGTTACTGTCATAAACTGAATAAACCTGTGTGAAATAGTACTGGACAGAATGGACGGAGAATTTGACAAAGACTGTGAGGAACGGGTGGCTGTGGGCCTCCCCGTTATCATTTGGACAGCAATGGGTTAAAGTCAGGACCAACGTAATCTGTACATTTGATCCCAAGACTAGAAATAAAGAGACTCAAGACCTAGATGAGTGGTATAACATGACAGTGGAGGAAGGGCATTTTCCAGCCACGGGAAGTGAAGCCAAATTCATGCCAGTGATGAGAGCATTAATACAGGTGATTCATAGAAAGCTGCTGCAAGCAGGACAAGACAAAGAAAAGGGACATATGTTTGTAAGGAGGAAATTGAGGAAGAAAGAAGACGAGTTGGAAGAGGAAAATGAGTCATTAAAAGAGATGGTAGCTCAGTTGACTAAATTACAGTTGGCAGATGCACGGACTCGTGCAACAGATAAGAAAAAGGGAGGGAAAGAGAAAGATACCCAGATGGCTCAAATTGTAACACCAGCTCCAGCCCCGCCACAGAATCCTTATCCACTGCAGGGCCAGTCACAGGCTATGTATCAACCCCAGGATCATGTTCCTTACCAAGCTGCCCCATATCAGCAGCCCCCTTATCATGAAGGTCGGAATAGAGGCAGAGGGAGAGGAGGAGGAGGCAGGGGGAGGAGGTATGCCCAACCAAGAGGAGGCAGTTGTAACATCTGCGGAAGCCCGGATCACTGGGCACGTGACTGTCCTCAGAAACAACAACAGCAGATGAGAGGGCCTCCACAGCAGTCATATCAGCCAGCAATACAGACTCCACCAAACCAAACAGCTAGCTCCAATGCAGGCATACAGCGGGTACTCTGCGCAGGGACCTCCACCTGGTCCATATACGCCAGGAATGTTCCCATAGGGGTGCCCGACGGAGAGGGAGGGACAGGGGCTGGCAGAGCCCTGTCTCCAGTTGACAGTGAACGGAAAAGCGAAGATGGTTTCATGGTGGATACGGGAGCACGTTACTCCACCTTAGCTGAACCTATGTGTTCCCTTTCCTCTCACTATGTTTCCGTTTTGGGATTTTCCGGCACTGAACAAAGACTGCCTTTTACTGTTCCCCTTCCTGTCCGGCTTGGGAGACAGGTGATGGAGCACCCTTTTTTGTATGCACCTGATTGTCCACGTGATCTCCTGGGAAGAGATGTTTTGGCAGCACTGGGGGCTTCTGTACATTGTTCACCAGAAGCTGTGATAGTGAGTTTCCCCGGAGGAGAAAAAATGGTGTGCTCCTCGCCCTCCAGTGCTGATCGCATGTGCATGTTGAGTCCTGATACCTCACCTGATGCCCCACCACCCTGTGCGGACATATATTGGGTCCTGCTAGCCGACAGAAAACCCTCTGATTGACTTCTATAACATGTGGCAAACCATGGATTAGGGCTCTACACCCTTACCTCCCCTGTTCCCGATCCTCCCCACTGCACTCTGAATTATGACAGAAATAATGATCTTACGTATCAAGATGAGTTCCAACAGAACCTGTTAGATACAACCTGGGGGATAGGAGTAAGAGATGTTTATATAGCACCAGCAGGAGTAGCAGCCGCAGTAAAACTAACCCCAGCACAAGAACAATGGTATCGCATGTCAGAAGAAGCTGTTCCCCATGTGTCCCTAGCCATAGCTCCAAAACATCAGGCTAAAGACTTAGGCCCCATGGTTAAAGCAGCAGTCGCTCTGACAGACTGGGTTCCCACTTCCCTTTTGGGGGTTTCAGTCTCACCATCCTCTAACATATATAGACTCTCCTTCTACAATGCAGTGTCAGGTATTTGCAAACATGAGTTACTAACACGCCACCACGGTAGGGAGATGTTAGATGGTGAAGGAGCCACTTCCATGTTGGCAACTCTCCCTTCCTCACTGTGGTCTACGGGCCCCTTTGATGTTGGCAGGTGCAGCATGGAACCGGTAACTTTCGAGATGAATACTTACTGCCCTATCTGGAGACCTCAGTATAAGCATAAAGTGGAAGCAGCCCAGGGTATCTCCCCTACGATTGAAGGACTGATAAAGGCGGGAGTATTAAGAAAATCTTACTCTCAGTGGAACACTCCCATTTTGCCAGTATCAAACCCTCCGGCTCATACAGAATGGCTCATGATTTAAGAGCCATCATGAGCTGGTTTTGACTCCTGTTCTCCAGTACCGAACCCCCACTCTGCTCTCTCGATGCTCACCCCAGCCCATACATCTTTCACATGTATAGATTTGGCTAACACCTTCTTTTGCCTGCCCTTAGCAGATCATTTACAGGACATTTTCTCATTTACATATGAAGGCCAAAGGCTGACATATAATGTGTTACCTCTTGATGGGAAACAATCTGCTCAGGCAGCAGAACTTACGGCTGTAGTTTGTGCTCTGCGGTTAGCGGAAGGGAAGGCAGTGAATATTTTCACAGACTTCTGCGTATGTGTGCAATGCAATTCACAGAGATATGTCTGGCTGGGTGCAAGCGGGTTTTAAGACTAGTCAGAATAAACCTATGGCTCATGAGGAGTTGATGAAAGAGTTGTTGGAAGCAATCCAGTTACCACAGAGGGTAGCTGTGATCAAAGTGAAAGGACACAGTCAGGGCACTGACTTAGAGAGTATAGGAAACGAAGCAGCTGATGCAGCTGCTAAAAAGGCGGCAGGGTATTTACCTACTATGATGGTCATGACCACAGCAGATCTCGGTTCTGAGAGAACTGATTTCTCCATTATACAAGCTCAAGAATCTGCCACAGCAGCAGAACGAACCATCTGGGAAGATAAGGGAGCTATAGAACAGTTTGATGGTATATGGTATAACGGAGATCAAATAGTTATGCCCCCCTGTTGGATGTCCTCAATATTGACTCAGACTCATGGACTTGACCATAAAAGCCACAAACAGATGTTACGAGATCTCCGCCACTGGTGGATTCCCCGGAAACATGCTACTATAACTGACTTCTTGACTAAGTGTGACGTATGTAGTACATGTAACATCAGACCGACCATCACTCCTAGGGCAGGAAAACATCCTTCTCCCACTGCCCCGGGACAGGAAATCTTTATTGATTTCACAGATATGGGAGTAAGGGTTGGGGGGAAAAGATTCCTCCTAGTAATTGTGGACGCATTTTCACGTTGGGTTGAGGCCTACCCTACGGGAAAAGAGGACGCAAAATCAGTCATTTAATGTCTGGTGAATGAGTACATTCCGAAACATGGGTTTCCTAAATTGATCAGGTCAGATAATGGTTCACATTTAAAAAATAAAGACCTGCAATCTGTCGAAAAGGCTCTGGGACTACAACACAAATTTGGCACTGTGTATGATCCACAATCACAGGACTCACACCATTTGAGCTTACGTGTGGCCGACCTTTCCCAGGGCCGTCCCAAAACCCCCTCTCCCCTTCCTGACCTCGGTTACAGACCATACTATTTGAAGGCTAATGCTCTTGTGTCAGCTCTCTCCTATACAGGTGACAAACCTGTCACCCCTGTCACAGAGGACGTTCCAGGACCTGACCCCGGACCCCCGGAACACCTTTGTTGAAGGTGTTAAAGAGGAAGTGGTCGGAGCCACGTTGGACAGGCCCACACAAGGTTCTGGCCAGAACTGCAACAGCTGTGCAGCTTGCAGGAAAAGGACTCAACTGGTGGCACCTAACACAGTGCTCCAGCAGCAGGACAGGACCTGAAGCAGAGGAGGCAGCCCCACAAGGAGCCCAGGCTACGTGAAAAGAGGGTCACGTATAGTATAATTTTTTATTTTTCATATACTGTATAAACTGTGACTGTGATGAGATACACATAAGGGAAAGAAGGTTACAAGGTCTTGCCTGTATTTACAGTTAAATCAGGCTAACATGGTTGTTTAGGTGGACTCATCTAGGTGGTTTTTGAAAAACATTATATATCACATTGTATTAAAAATTGTTGCTTAGAATAAATGCTAAAATAGACAAAAATAGACAAAAATAGATAAAAATAGATAAAAAAGAGAAACCAGGGGTGGGGAGAATCCACCAGAGAGAAATTTCACTTCCTTTCCCAAACCAGTATAAAATAGGATCACCCAGATAAAAGTTTTTCAGTTGCGCGCAGGAAAACAAACTAGAAGCATCATGCAGTACGACAAACTGCTAGTAGCGTTTGCTGTAGCATTTGTGTTTACCTCTCTTGTCCTCGTTCATTTCATATTACTATCTTAATGCAATTCATGTATTTTCGTGTTTTCAGTTACCATTTTAGTTATTCATGATAAAAGGATAAAGAATAACCTGGGAAAGCACAGACTGTACTAGTTTAGATACATTACTTATCATCCTCGCCTCTGCACTCTGCTAAAACTGGCTAATCACAAGTAACTCTTTAACAATAGACAATGCTTTCACTCAGAAGCAGGGTGGAAGGTGTGGGCTACAAGGGGGGGAAGGCTAAACCAAGATTATAAAGAATGATGTAGTGAGGTAGCTCCCCTAATGAATATAAACTAGCTGACCAAATAGCTGCAGGTTTTGAAAACATACCTATAATAAGTGCTCTGATCCCTATCACTCCTAACAAAAATGTTGACCGCATTAACTACATCCACTATAATGTTCTCCGTTTGACTAATCTAACCCGTGATGCAATTGCCGGACCAGCTGAACAAATGGCTCCTACGTCACTGATGGTGATCCAAAATAGAATGGCATTAGATATGCTGCTGGCAGAGAAAGGCGGTGTATGCTCAATGTTCCAAGACTCATGTTGTATTTTCATCCCTAACAATACAGCGCCGGACGGGACTGTAACTAAGGCGCTAGAGGGGCTCCGGACGCTGTCTGAATCCATGCACGATGACTCAGGTATCAACAGCCCCATTAACGACTGGTTAGACCGTACCTTTGGGAAATGGAAGTCCATGGTGGTATCTCTATTCTCCTCAATCCTAGCTGTGTGTACATGCTTAGTATTATGCGGTTGTTGCTGTATTCCATGTATTCGCCACCTCACTGAGCGTGTGATTATTTCTGCTGTGCAACGAAAGCATCCGGATGCACCTCCTTCTTATCAGATGGCCATGTTCCAAGCTGAGAGACAGGGTCTCCTGGAAATGGTGGGGGATAGTGAAGATGTTGACCCTGAAGAGGTTGTGTGATGATGCTTATAATTAATACATCTGTACGTAACATTATCTATGCTTATAATAAATATATCTGTATGTAACATTATCTGTAGGTGAACTTAGTTAAGTTCAAAAGAGGGTCTGTTGGATTTATTATGTACAAAAGTGCTTACAATGACCTGCAATAACCTGATTGTTGGATTTGTTGTGCATGAAGTGTTTGCGAGGACAGGGAGGCACGCGGGAACTGCATGCTCTGTTCTTTTTGTAAGGTCAAGGAGAGAAAGGAGTCAGAAGGAGAAACAAAGAAGAAGATATGCAGCAGAAACATCACGTGCCATAAGCTCATGAATATTGATATTGTGTAAACCATAAAAACGCTGGATCAGGGATAGCTCGGGGTTCAGACTTCGCGAACTGACCCATGCACTGTATGTTGTCAGGGACACGTAGGTTGGATCCAGATATCTGTAAACTCTTTTATTTTACTTATGCAACATTGATTGTTCGGAATAAATTGTATTATTATGCTTTAACCCGTCTGTTTGGAAATTCTCTTTGTCACACAAGATTAACCAGCACGTAACTGGGCCTTGACCTCTCGGAGGTAGAAGGCCAGTTCCTTCAATGATGATGTCATAGGAATGTCTATTCAGCTCTATATGTCAGCATTCTATCACGCTCTTTATGATGCTATTGTATTCTACTCTATATCAAAGCATTTGATCAGTAATTGTGATATTCTGTGCCGCTATATATGACAGCATTCTTTTCTGTTCTAATGTCATCACAACTAATCAAAATGCAATTGTGGATATCTCTAATGTTAATTCCAGATAGTCAAGCTTAGCTATTAAATGTTAAAACAGCTTGCCATAGAATTGTCCAACGCAGACGCTAGGCTATGCCAATAAACATGTAGCCCAAGCATCAAAATGACAGTGCCCTTCATTTTTTTAAAGGTCCCATATGTTTACATGCTGTAATGTTAAAAAAAAACATTATTTTCCTCATGCTGTCTGCCTGACATATACCTGTATTCACCCTCTGTCTGAAACGCTCCGTTTTAGTGCATTTCAATGGAACTGCAACATAATTGCGTTGCTAGGCAACAGTTTAGGTCCATGTTTACTTTCTGTCAGCTGATGTCATTCACATACACTGCAACTTGAAATAAACTGGGACACATTTACATTTAAATGTTCCATATATCGTAGATTTGTGACATCACACATGCATAGTACTCCTGACTGCTTGTTTAAACCTGTTTAATAATAAAAGATACCTGAACATCTCACTTTTTATAATATGGGACCTTTAAGGCTTAGAACAGTTTGATAAATTTGACCGTATTTAGGTTTTTCAAATTAACATCAACATAGTAGTAGTCATAGTTCATTCAATGAAGTCAATGATTTCTCACAGAGATTGACAGAGTAGTAGTAGATACATGGGACACTACAATTGCCAGAAAGTCTTGACAATCAGATCAAACTAACTCTCCTGTGACATCATCAGTGACATGATGGAATGTTGCCATTGTGATGTCATAAATGATGTCACATAAACTGTGACATCATAAGTGACATCAGGGAACGTCGTCGAAAGTTTACTTATAGAACCCCCGTTACGCCCATCAATCACAGATCAAAAAACAAGTGTTTTGTTGATACTGCCACGCGTAGGACGACAGGCCACTCGCAGACGGGGACCGAAGGCCGAAGACTCGCAGCAGACGGAAGGTTGCCCGACGCAGACGCAAGGCAACGCCATTAACTACGAAGGGAAAGCATTAATGCATTAAGCATTAATGCTTTTCATTTGTCTTTGTGTTTTTTTTTAGGTAGCATATTTTACTTTATTTAGATTTTTTTTAATCAACATTAACATAGTCGTATTCACAGTTCCCTTGATGAAGTCAATGATCTCCTTCATTCAGACTAAACTAACATTCCTGTGACATCATCAGTGGTTTCATCTGTGAGATCATAAATGATCATGTCACATAAACTGTGACATCATCAGTGACATCACAGTTTGTGGTTGTGTCCAAAATTCCATACTAACATGCTATTTAGTACGCTAAAACAGTATGTGAGATATTTTAGTAGGTCCGAAACCTAAGTATAAAACCTATAGTATGCAAATTGCTTACTATTTCCAGTAAAATATTACAGTATGCAACGCTGAACATTACGTTGGCAGAAATATCCCACAATGCAATGCAGTAGTGAAGACAACGTTGATAATACATGTCGACAGACAGTTCTGTAACATCAATAACACTTCAATTTAACTGTAAATATAAGATTTCACTTTGTTCGGTTTAATAAATATTTGAAATTAATTCAGACTCTATATCTCACAAACCGTCGATTTTAACACATGAGGTTGGCACAGGTTACCATGGTTATGCGTCTCGAACCGGCAAGTGGGAAGTAATGACGTTAATTACTTCTCAGTGTGTCCGAAAAGACACATACAACTGTTTATTCGCACAAAAGTATGTTGAACTTACTATTGTACTATCGTACACCTATTGTGTATTTTTTTTTTAAAATTTACATCAACATAGTAGTAGTCATAGTTCCTCTGATGAAGTCAATGATTTCTGTCATTCAGATTAAATTAACATTCCTGTGACATCGTCATTGAGATCATGGAATATTGCCTCTGTGACATCATAAATGATAATGTTACATAAACTGCAACATTATCATTGACATCATAGAATGTTGCCTCTGTGAGATCATAAATGATGATGTCATAGGAATGTCTATTCAGCTCTATATGTCAGCATTCTATCACGCTCTTTATGATGCTATTGTATTCTACTCTATATCAAAGCATTTGATCAGTAATTGTGATATTCTGTGCCGCTATATATGACAGCATTCTTTTCCGTTCTAATGTCATTACAACTAATCAAAATGCAATTGTGGATATCTCTAATGTTAATTCCAGATAGTCAAGCTTAGCTATTAAATGTTTAAAACAGCTTGCCATAGAATTGTCCAATGCAGACGCTAGGCTATGCCAATAAACATGTAGCCCAAGCATCAAAATGACAGTGCCCTTCATTTTTTTAAAGGTCCCATATGTTTACATGCTGTAATGTTAAAAAAAAAACGTTATTTTCCTCATGCTGTCTGCCTGACATATACCTGTATTCACCCTCTGTCTGAAACGCTCCGTTTTAGTGCATTTCAATGGAACTGCAACATAATTGCGTTGCTAGGCAACAGTTTAGGTCCATGTTTACTTTCTGTCAGCTGATGTCATTCACATACACTGCAACTTGAAATAAACTGGGACACATTTACATTTAAATGTTCCATATATCGTAGATTTGTGACATCACACATGCATAGTACTCCTGACTGCTTGTTTAAACCTGCTTAATAATAAAAGATACCTTTAGGTTTTTCAAATTAACATCAACATAGTAGTAGTCATAGTTCCTTCAATGAATTCAATGATTTCTCACAGAGATTGACAGAGTAGTAGTAGACACATGGGACACTACAATTGCCAGAAAGTCTTGACAATCAGATTAAACTAACTCTCCTGTGACATCATCAGTGACATGATGGAATGTTGCCATTGTGATGTCATAAATGATGTCACATAAACTGTGACATCATAAGTGACATCAGGGAACGTCGTCGAAAGTTTACTTATAGAACCCCCGTTACGCCCATCAATCACAGATCAAAAAACAAGTGTTTTGTTGATACTGCCACGCTTAGGACGACAGGCCACTCGCAGACGGGGACCGAAGGCCGAAGACTCGCAGCAGACGGAAGGTTGCCCGACGCAGACGCAAGGCAACGCCATTAACCACGAAGGGAAAGCATTAATGCATTAAGCATTAATGCTTTCCCTTCGTGGTCATTTTCATTTGTCTTTGTGTTTTTTTATAGGTAGCATATTTTACTTTATTTAGATTTTTTTTAATCAACATTAACATAGTCGTATTCACAGTTCCCTTGATGAAGTCAATGATCTCCTTCATTCAGACTAAACTAACATTCCTGTGACATCATCATTGTTTCATCTGTGAGATCATAAATGATCATGTCACATAAACTGTGACATCATCAGTGACATCACAGTTTGTGGTTGTGTCCAAAATTCCATACTAACATGCTATTTAGTACGCTAAAACAGTATGTGAGATATTTTAGTAGGTCCGAAACCTAAGTATAAAACCTATAGTACGCAAATTGCTTACTATTTCCAGTAAAATATTACAGTATGCAACGCTGAACATTACGTTGGCAGAAATATCCCACAATGCAATGCGGTAGTGAAGACAACGTTGATAATACATGTCGACAGACAGTTCTGTAACATCAATAACACTTCAATTTAACTGTAAATATAAGATTTCACTTTGTTCGGTTTAATAAATATTTGAAATTAATTCAGACTCTATATCTCACAAACCGTCGATTTTAACACATGAGGTTGGCACAGGTTACCATGGTTATGCGTCTCAAACCGGCAAGGGGGAAGTAATGACGTTAATTACTTCTCAGTGTGTCCGAAAAGACACATACAACTGTTTATTCGCACAAAAGTATGTTGAACTTACTATTGTACTATCGTACACCTATTGTGTATTTTTTTTAAAAAATTTACATCAACATAGTAGTAGTCATAGTTCCTCTGATGAAGTCAATGATTTCTGTCATTCAGATTAAACTAACATTCCTGTGACATCGTCATTGAGATCATGGAATATTGCCTCTGTGACATCATAAATGATAATGTTATATAAACTGTAACATTATCATTGACATCATAGAATGTTGCCTCTGTGACATCATAAATGATGATGTCACATAAACTGTGACATCATCAGTGACATCACAGTTTGTGGTTGTGTCCAAAATTCCATACTAACATGCTATTTAGTACACTAAAATAGTATGTGAGATATTTTAGTAGGTCCGAAACCTAAGTATAAAACCTATAGTACGCAAATTGCATACTATTTCCAGTAAAATATTACAGTATGCAACGCTGCATATTACGTTGGCAGAAATATCCCACAATGCAATGCGGTAGTGAAGACAACGTTGATAATACATGTCGACAGACAGTTCTGTAACATCAATAACACTTCAATTTAACTGTAAATATAAGATTTCACTTTGTTCGGTTTAATAAATATTTGAAATTAATTCAGACTCTATATCTCACAAACCATCGATTTTAACACATGAGGTTGGCACAGGTTACCATGGTTATGCGTCTCGAACCGGCAAGGGGGAAGTAATGACGTTAATTACTTCTCAGTGTGTCCGAAAAGACACATACAACTGTTTAGTCGCACAAAAGTATGTTGAACTTGCTATTGTACTATCGTACACCTATTGTGTATTTTTTTTTTTTAATTTACATCAACATAGTAGTAGTCATAGTTCCTCTGATGAAGTCAATGATTTCTGTCATTCAGATTAAACTAACATTCCTGTGACATCGTCATTGAGATCATGGAATATTGCCTCTGTGACATCATAAATGATAATGTTACATAAACTGCAACATTATCATTGACATCATAGAATGTTGCCTCTGTGACATCATAAATGATAATGTTACATAAACTGCAACATTATCATTGAGATCATGGAATATTGCCTCTGTGACATCATAAATGATAATGTTACATAAACTGCAACATTATCATTGACATCATAGAATGTTGCCTCTGTGACATCATAAATGATAATGTTACATAAACTGCAACATTATCATTGACATCATAGAATGTTGCCTCTGTGACATCATAAATGATGATGTCATAGGAATGTCTATTCAGCTCTATATGTCAGCATTCTATCACGCTCTTTATGATGCTATTGTATTCTACTCTATATCAAAGCATTTGATCAGTAATTGTGATATTCTGTGCCGCTATATATGACAGCATTCTTTTCCGTTCTAATGTCATTACAACTAATCAAAATGCAATTGTGGATATCTCTAATGTTAATTCCAGATAGTCAAGCTTAGCTATTAAATGTTAAAACAGCTTGCCATAGAATTGTCCAACGCAGACGCTAGGCTATGCCAATAAACATGTAGCCCAAGCATCAAAATGACAGTGCCCTTCATTTTTTTAAAGGTCCCATATGTTTACATGCTGTAATGTTAAAAAAAAACGTTATTTTCCTCATGCTGTCTGCCTGACATATACCTGTATTCACCCTCTGTCTGAAACGCTCCGTTTTAGTGCATTTCAATGGAACTGCAACATAATTGCGTTGCTAGGCAACAGTTTAGGTCCATGTTTACTTTCTGTCAGCTGATGTCATTCACATACACTGCAACTTGAAATAAACTGGGACACATTTACATTTAAATGTTCCATATATCGTAGATTTGTGACATCACACATGCATAGTACTCCTGACTGCTTGTTTAAACCTGCTTAATAATAAAAGATACCTTTAGGTTTTTCAAATTAACATCAACATAGTAGTAGTCATAGTTCCTTCAATGAATTCAATGATTTCTCACAGAGATTGACAGAGTAGTAGTAGACACATGGGACACTACAATTGCCAGAAAGTCTTGACAATCAGATTAAACTAACTCTCCTGTGACATCATCAGTGACATGATGGAATGTTGCCATTGTGATGTCATAAATGATGTCACATAAACTGTGACATCATAAGTGACATCAGGGAACGTCGTCGAAAGTTTACTTATAGAACCCCCGTTACGCCCATCAATCACAGATCAAAAAACAAGTGTTTTGTTGATACTGCCACGCTTAGGACGACAGGCCACTCGCAGACGGGGACCGAAGGCCGAAGACTCGCAGCAGACGGAAGGTTGCCCGACGCAGACGCAAGGCAACGCCATTAACCACGAAGGGAAAGCATTAATGCATTAAGCATTAATGCTTTCCCTTCGTGGTCATTTTCATTTGTCTTTGTGTTTTTTTATAGGTAGCATATTTTACTTTATTTAGATTTTTTTTAATCAACATTAACATAGTCGTATTCACAGTTCCCTTGATGAAGTCAATGATCTCCTTCATTCAGACTAAACTAACATTCCTGTGACATCATCATTGTTTCATCTGTGAGATCATAAATGATCATGTCACATAAACTGTGACATCATCAGTGACATCACAGTTTGTGGTTGTGTCCAAAATTCCATACTAACATGCTATTTAGTACACTAAAACAGTATGTGAGATATTTTAGTAGGTCCGAAACCTAAGTATAAAACCTATAGTACGCAAATTGCATACTATTTCCAGTAAAATATTACAGTATGCAACGCTGAACATTACGTTGGCAGAAATATCCCACAATGCAATGCGGTAGTGAAGACAACGTTGATAATACATGTCGACAGACAGTTCTGTAACATCAATAACACTTCAATTTAACTGTAAATATAAGATTTCACTTTGCTCGGTTTAATAAATATTTGAAATTAATTCAGACTCTATATCTCACAAACCGTCGATTTTAACACATGAGGTTGGCACAGGTTACCATGGTTATGCGTCTCAAACCGGCAAGGGGGAAGTAATGACGTTGATTACTTCTCAGTGTGTCCGAAAAGACACATACAACTGTTTATTCGCACAAAAGTATGTTGAACTTACTATTGTACTATCGTACACCTATTGTGTATTTTTTTTTTTTTAAATTTACATCAACATAGTAGTAGTCATAGTTCCTCTGATGAAGTCAATGATTTCTGTCATTCAGATTAAACTAACATTCCTGTGACATCGTCATTGAGATCATGGAATATTGCATCTGTGACATCATAAATGATAATGTTACATAAACTGCAACATTATCATTGACATCATAGAATGTTGCCTCTGTGACATAATAAATGATAATGTTACATAAACTGCAACATTATCATTGACATCATAGAATGTTGCCTCTGTGACATCATAAATGATAATGTTACATAAACTGCAACATTATCATTGACATCATAGAATGTTGCCTCTGTGACATCATAAATGATAATGTTACATAAACTGCAACATTATCATTGACATCATAGAATGTTGCCTCTGTGACATCATAAATGATGATGTCATAGGAATGTCTATTCAGCTCTATATGTCAGCATTCTATCACGCTCTTTATGATGCTATTGTATTCTACTCTATATCAAAGCATTTGATCAGTAATTGTGATATTCTGTGCCGCTATATATGACAGCATTCTTTTCCGTTCTAATGTCATTACAACTAATCAAAATGCAATTGTGGATATCTCTAATGTTAATTCCAGATAGTCAAGCTTAGCTATTAAATGTTAAAACAGCTTGCCATAGAATTGTCCAACGCAGACGCTAGGCTATGCCAATAAACATGTAGCCCAAGCATCAAAATGACAGTGCCCTTCATTTTTTTAAAGGTCCCATATGTTTACATGCTGTAATGTTAAAAAAAAACGTTATTTTCCTCATGCCGTCTGCCTGACATATACCTGTATTCACCCTCTGTCTGAAACGCTCCGTTCAGTGCATTTCAATGGAACTGCAACATAATTGCGTTGCTAGGCAACAGTTTAGGTCCATGTTTACTTTCTGTCAGCTGATGTCATTCACATACACTGCAACTGGAAATAAACTGGGACACATTTACATTTAAATGTTCCATATATCGTAGATTTGTGACATCACACATGCATAGTACTCCTGACTGCTTGTTTAAACCTGCTTAATAATAAAAGATACCTGAACATCTCACTTTTTATAATATGGGACCTTTAAGGCTTAGAACAGTTTGATAAATTTGACCGTATTTAGGTTTTTCAAATTAACATCAACATAGTAGTAGTCATAGTTCATTCAATGAAGTCAATGATTTCTCACAGAGATTGACAGAGTAGTAGTAGACACATGGGACACTACAATTGCCAGAAAGTCTTGACAATCAGATTAAACTAACTCTCCTGTGACATCATCAGTGACATGATGGAATGTTGCCATTGTGATGTCATAAATGATGTCACATAAACTGTGACATCATAAGTGACATCAGGGAACGTCGTCGAAAGTTTACTTATAGAACCCCTATTACGCCCATCAATCACAGATCAAAAAACAAGTGTTTTGTTGATACTGCCACGCGTAGGACGACAGGCCACTCGCAGACGGGGACCGAAGGCCGAAGACTCGCAGCAGACGGAAGGTTGCCCGACGCAGACGCAAGGCAACGCCATTAACTACGAAGGGAAAGCATTAATGCATTAAGCATTAATGCTTTTCATTTGTCTTTGTGTTTTTTTTTAGGTAGCATATTTTACTTTATTTAGATTTTTTTTAATCAACATTAACATAGTCGTATTCACAGTTCCCTTGATGAAGTCAATGATCTCCTTCATTCAGACTAAACTAACATTCCTGTGACATCATCAGTGGTTTCATCTGTGAGATCATAAATGATCATGTCACATAAACTGCAACATTATCAGTGACATCACAGTTTGTGGTTGTGTCCAAAATTCCATACTAACATGCTATTTAGTACGCTAAAACAGTATGTGAGATATTTTAGTAGGTCCGAAACCTAAGTATAAAACCTATAGTACGCAAATTGCTTACTATTTCCAGTAAAATATTACAGTATGCAACGCTGAACATTACGTTGGCAGAAATATCCCACAATGCAATGCGGTAGTGAAGACAACGTTGATAATACATGTCGACAGACAGTTCTGTAACATCAATAACACTTCAATTTAACTGTAAATATAAGATTTCACTTTGCTCGGTTTAATAAATATTTGAAATTAATTCAGACTCTATATCTCACAAACCGTCGATTTTAACACATGAGGTTGGCACAGGTTACCATGGTAATGCGTCTCGAACCGGCAAGGGGGAAGTAATGACGTTAATTACTTCTCAGTGTGTCCGAAAAGACACATACAACTGTTTATTCGCACAAAAGTATGTTGAACTTACTATTGTACTATCGTACACCTATTGTGTATTTTTTTTTTTAAATTTACATCAACATAGTAGTAGTCATAGTTCCTCTGATGAAGTCAATGATTTCTGTCATTCAGATTAAACTAACATTCCTGTGACATCGTCATTGAGATCATGGAATATTGCCTCTGTGACATCATAAATGATAATGTTACATAAACTGCAACATTATCATTGACATCATAGAATGTTGCCTCTGTGACATCATAAATGATAATGTTACATAAACTGCAACATTATCATTGACATCATAGAATGTTGCCTCTGTGACATCATAAATGATGATGTCACATAAACTGTGACATCATCAGTGACATCACAGTTTGTGGTTGTGTCCAAAATTCCATACTAACATGCTATTTAGTACACTAAAATAGTATGTGAGATATTTTAGTAGGTCCGAAACCTAAGTATAAAACCTATAGTACGCAAATTGCATACTATTTCCAGTAAAATATTACAGTATGCAACGCTGCATATTACGTTGGCAGAAATATCCCACAATGCAATGCGGTAGTGAAGACAACGTTGATAATACATGTCGACAGACAGTTCTGTAACATCAATAACACTTCAATTTAACTGTAAATATAAGATTTCACTTTGCTCGGTTTAATAAATATTTGAAATTAATTCAGACTCTATATCTCACAAACCGTCGATTTTAACACATGAGGTTGGCACAGGTTACCATGGTTATGCGTCTCGAACCGGCAAGGGGGAAGTAATGACGTTAATTACTTCTCAGTGTGTCCGAAAAGACACATACAACTGTTTATTTGCACAAAAGTATGTTGAACTTACTATTGTACTATCGTACACCTATTGTGTATTTTTTTTTTAAAATGTACATCAACATAGTAGTAGTCATAGTTCCTCTGATGAAGTCAATGATTTCTGTCATTCAGATTAAATTAACATTCCTGTGACATCGTCATTGAGATCATGGAATATTGCCTCTGTGACATCATAAATGATAATGTTACATAAACTGCAACATTATCATTGACATCATAGAATGTTGCCTCTGTGACATCATAAATGATAATGTTACATAAACTGCAACATTATCATTGACATCATAGAATGTTGCCTCTGTGAGATCATAAATGATGATGTCATAGGAATGTCTATTCAGCTCTATATGTCAGCATTCTATCACGCTCTTTATGATGCTATTGTATTCTACTCTATATCAAAGCATTTGATCAGTAATTGTGATATTCTGTGCCGCTATATATGACAGCATTCTTTTCCGTTCTAATGTCATTACAACTAATCAAAATGCAATTGTGGATATCTCTAATGTTAATTCCAGATAGTCAAGCTTAGCTATTAAATGTTAAAACAGCTTGCCATAGAATTGTCCAACGCAGACGCTAGGCTATGCCAATAAACATGTAGCCCAAGCATCAAAATGACAGTGCCCTTCATTTTTTTAAAGGTCCCATATGTTTAGATGCTGTAATGTTAAAAAAAAACGTTATTTTCCTCATGCTGTCTGCCTGACATATACCTTTATTCACCCTCTGTCTGAAACGCTCCGTTTTAGTGCATTTCAATGGAACTGCAACATAATTGCGTTGCTAGGCAACAGTTTAGGTCCATGTTTACTTTCTGTCAGCTGATGTCATTCACATACACTGCAACTTGAAATAAACTGGGACACATTTACATTTAAATGTTCCATATATCGTAGATTTGTGACATCACACATGCATAGTACTCCTGACTGCTTGTTTAAACCTGCTTAATAATAAAAGATACCTTTAGGTTTTTCAAATTAACATCAACATAGTAGTAGTCATAGTTCCTTCAATGAATTCAATGATTTCTCACAGAGATTGACAGAGTAGTAGTAGACACATGAGACACTACAATTGCCAGAAAGTCTTGACAATCAGATTAAACTAACTCTCCTGTGACATCATCAGTGACATGATGGAATGTTGCCATTGTGATGTCATAAATGATGTCACATAAACTGTGACATCATAAGTGACATCAGGGAACGTCGTCGAAAGTTTACTTATAGAACCCCCGTTACGCCCATCAATCACAGATCAAAAAACAAGTGTTTTGTTGATACTGCCACGCGTAGGACGACAGGCCACTCGCAGACGGGGACCGAAGGCCGAAGACTCGCAGCAGACGGAAGGTTGCCCGACGCAGACGCAAGGCAACGCCATTAACCACGAAGGGAAAGCATTAATGCATTAAGCATTAATGCTTTCCCTTCGTGGTCATTTTCATTTGTCTTTGTGTTTTTTTATAGGTAGCATATTTTACTTTATTTAGATTTTTTTTAATCAACATTAACATAGTCGTATTCACAGTTCCCTTGATGAAGTCAATGATCTCCTTCATTCAGACTAAACTAACATTCCTGTGACATCATCATTGTTTCATCTGTGAGATCATAAATGATCATGTCACATAAACTGTGACATCATCAGTGACATCACAGTTTGTGGTTGTGTCCAAAATTCCATACTAACATGCTATTTAGTACACTAAAATAGTATGTGAGATATTTTAGTAGGTCCGAAACCTAAGTATAAAACCTATAGTACGCAAATTGCATACTATTTCCAGTAAAATATTACAGTATGCAACGCTGAACATTACGTTGGCAGAAATATCCCACAATGCAATGCGGTAGTGAAGACAACGTTGATAATACATGTCGACAGACAGTTCTGTAACATCAATAACACTTCAATTTAACTGTAAATATAAGATTTCACTTTGTTCGGTTTAATAAATATTTGAAATTAATTCAGACTCTATATCTCACAAACCGTCGATTTTATCACATGAGGTTGGCACACGTTACCATGGTTATGCGTCTCGAACCGGCAAGGGGGAAGTAATGACGTTAATTACTTCTCAGTGTGTCCGAAAAGACACATACAACTGTTTAGTCGCACAAAAGTATGTTGAACTTGCTATTGTACTATCGTACACCTATTGTGTATTTTTTTTTTAAAATTTACATCAACATAGTAGTAGTCATAGTTCCTCTGATGAAGTCAATGATTTCTGTCATTCAGATTAAACTAACATTCCTGTGACATCGTCATTGAGATCATGGAATATTGCCTCTGTGACATCATAAATGATAATGTTACATAAACTGCAACATTATCATTGACATCATAGAATGTTGCCTCTGTGACATCATAAATGATAATGTTACATAAACTGCAACATTATCATTGACATCATAGAATGTTGCCTCTGTGACATCATAAATGATAATGTTACATAAACTGCAACATTATCATTGACATCATAGAATGTTGCCTCTGTGACATCATAAATGATAATGTTACATAAACTGCAACATTATCATTGACATCATAGAATGTTGCCTCTGTGACATCATAAATGATGATGTCACATAAACTGTGACATCATCAGTGACATCACAGTTTGTGGTTCTGTCCAAAATTCCATACTAACATGCTATTTAGTACACTAAAATAGTATGTGAGATATTTTAGTAGGTCCGAAACCTAAGTATAAAACCTATAGTACGCAAATTGCATACTATTTCCAGTAAAATATTACAGTATGCAACGCTGCATATTACGTTGGCAGAAATATCCCACAATGCAATGCGGTAGTGAAGACAACGTTGATAATACATGTCGACAGACAGTTCTGTAACATCAATAACACTTCAATTTAACTGTAAATATAAGATTTCACTTTGCTCGGTTTAATAAATATTTGAAATTAATTCAGACTCTATATCTCACAAACCGTCGATTTTATCACATGAGGTTGGCACAGGTTACCATGGTTATGCGTCTCGAACCGGCAAGGGGGAAGTAATGACGTTAATTACTTCTCAGTGTGTCCGAAAAGACACATACAACTGTTTAGTCGCACAAAAGTATGTTGAACTTGCTATTGTACTATCGTACACCTATTGTGTATTTTTTTTTTAAAATTTACATCAACATAGTAGTAGTCATAGTTCCTCTGATGAAGTCAATGATTTCTGTCATTCAGATTAAACTAACATTCCTGTGACATCGTCATTGAGATCATGGAATATTGCCTCTGTGACATCATAAATGATAATGTTACATAAACTGCAACATTATCATTGAGATCATGGAATATTGCCTCTGTGACATCATAAATGATAATGTTACATAAACTGCAACATTATCATTGACATCATAGAATGTTGCCTCTGTGAGATCATAAATGATGATGTCATAGGAATGTCTATTCAGCTCTATATGTCAGCATTCTATCACGCTCTTTATGATGCTATTGTATTCTACTCTATATCAAAGCATTTGATCAGTAATTGTGATATTCTGTGCCGCTATATATGACAGCATTCTTTTCCGTTCTAATGTCATTACAACTAATCAAAATGCAATTGTGGATATCTCTAATGTTAATTCCAGATAGTCAAGCTTAGCTATTAAATGTTAAAACAGCTTGCCATAGAATTGTCCAACGCAGACGCTAGGCTATGCCAATAAACATGTAGCCCAAGCATCAAAATGACAGTGCCCTTCATTTTTTTAAAGGTCCCATATGTTTACATGCTGTAATGTTAAAAAAAAACGTTATTTTCCTCATGCTGTCTGCCTGACATATACCTTTATTCACCCTTTGTCTGAAACGCTCCGTTTTAGTGCATTTCAATGGAACTGCAACATAATTGCGTTGCTAGGCAACAGTTTAGGTCCATGTTTACTTTCTGTCAGCTGATGTCATTCACATACACTGCAACTTGAAATAAACTGGGACACATTTACATTTAAATGTTCCATATATCGTAGATTTGTGACATCACACATGCATAGTACTCCTGACTGCTTGTTTAAACCTGCTTAATAATAAAAGATACCTTTAGGTTTTTCAAATTAACATCAACATAGTAGTAGTCATAGTTCCTTCAATGAATTCAATGATTTCTCACAGAGATTGACAGAGTAGTAGTAGACACATGGGACACTACAATTGCCAGAAAGTCTTGACAATCAGATTAAACTAACTCTCCTGTGACATCATCAGTGACATGATGGAATGTTGCCATTGTGATGTCATAAATGATGTCACATAAACTGTGACATCATAAGTGACATCAGGGAACGTCGTCGAAAGTTTACTTATAGAACCCCTGTTACGCCCATCAATCACAGATCAAAAAACAAGTGTTTTGTTGATACTGCCACGCGTAGGACGACAGGCCACTCGCAGACGGGGACCGAAGGCCGAAGACTCGCAGCAGACGGAAGGTTGCCCGACGCAGACGCAAGGCAACGCCATTAACCACGAAGGGAAAGCATTAATGCATTAAGCATTAATGCTTTCCCTTCGTGGTCATTTTCATTTGTCTTTGTGTTTTTTTATAGGTAACATATTTTACTTTATTTAGATTTTTTTTAATCAACATTAACATAGTCGTATTCACAGTTCCCTTGATGAAGTCAATGATCTCCTTCATTCAGACTAAACTAACATTCCTGTGACATCATCATTGTTTCATCTGTGAGATCATAAATGATCATGTCACATAAACTGTGACATCATCAGTGACATCACAGTTTGTGGTTGTGTCCAAAATTCCATACTAACATGCTATTTAGTACACTAAAATAGTATGTGAGATATTTTAGTAGGTCCGAAACCTAAGTATAAAACCTATAGTACGCAAATTGCATACTATTTCCAGTAAAATATTACAGTATGCAACGCTGAACATTACGTTGGCAGAAATATCCCACAATGCAATGCGGTAGTGAAGACAACGTTGATAATACATGTCGACAGACAGTTCTGTAACATCAATAACACTTCAATTTAACTGTAAATATAAGATTTCACTTTGCTCGGTTTAATAAATATTTGAAATTAATTCAGACTCTATATCTCACAAACCGTCGATTTTATCACATGAGGTTGGCACAGGTTACCATGGTTATGCGTCTCGAACCGGCAAGGGGGAAGTAATGACGTTAATTACTTCTCAGTGTGTCCGAAAAGACACATACAACTGTTTAGTCGCACAAAAGTATGTTGAACTTGCTATTGTACTATCGTACACCTATTGTGTATTTTTTTTTTAAAATTTACATCAACATAGTAGTAGTCATAGTTCCTCTGATGAAGTCAATGATTTCTGTCATTCAGATTAAACTAACATTCCTGTGACATTGTCATTGAGATCATGGAATATTGCCTCTGTGACATCATAAATGATAATGTTACATAAACTGCAACATTATCATTGAGATCATGGAATATTGCCTCTGTGACATCATAAATGATAATGTTACATAAACTGCAACATTATCATTGACATCATAGAATGTTGCCTCTGTGAGATCATAAATGATGATGTCATAGGAATGTCTATTCAGCTCTATATGTCAGCATTCTATCACGCTCTTTATGATGCTATTGTATTCTACTCTATATCAAAGCATTTGATCAGTAATTGTGATATTCTGTGCCGCTATATATGACAGCATTCTTTTCCGTTCTAATGTCATTACAACTAATCAAAATGCAATTGTGGATATCTCTAATGTTAATTCCAGATAGTCAAGCTTAGCTATTAAATGTTAAAACAGCTTGCCATAGAATTGTCCAACGCAGACGCTAGGCTATGCCAATAAACATGTAGCCCAAGCATCAAAATGACAGTGCCCTTCATTTTTTTAAAGGTCCCATATGTTTACATGCTGTAATGTTAAAAAAAAACGTTATTTTCCTCATGCTGTCTGCCTGACATATACCTGTATTCACCCTCTGTCTGAAACGCTCCGTTTTAGTGCATTTCAATGGAACTGCAACATAATTGCGTTGCTAGGCAACAGTTTAGGTCCATGTTTACTTTCTGTCAGCTGATGTCATTCACATACACTGCAACTTGAAATAAACTGGGACACATTTACATTTAAATGTTCCATATATCGTAGATTTGTGACATCACACATGCATAGTACTCCTGACTGCTTGTTTAAACCTGCTTAATAATAAAAGATACCTGAACATCTCACTTTTTATAATATGGGACCTTTAAGGCTTAGAACAGTTTGATAAATTTGACCGTATTTAGGTTTTTCAAATTAACATCAACATAGTAGTAGTCATAGTTCATTCAATGAAGTCAATGATTTCTCACAGAGATTGACAGAGTAGTAGTAGACACATGGGACACTACAATTGCCAGAAAGTCTTGACAATCAGATTAAACTAACTCTCCTGTGACATCATCAGTGACATGATGGAATGTTGCCATTGTGATGTCATAAATGATGTCACATAAACTGTGACATCATAAGTGACATCAGGGAACGTCGTCGAAAGTTTACTTATAGAACCCCCGTTACGCCCATCAATCACAGATCAAAAAACAAGTGTTTTGTTGATACTGCCAGGCATTGACGGTGACCTGGAGCCTACGTGCATCACCTAGGCTCCAGGCCACCAAAGTCATTGTTGTTTCAGAGTCTTCCTGGCAGAGCCTTTTTTAATTTTTCTCTCTTTGTCTCAAATCAAATGAGCTGTCACACAGAGTATATCTGAATACTCTATGTGTCACAGCTTCATAACTGTCACCTGCCGTGGAATGTAACTAAGTACATTTACTCAAGTACTAATCAACGCTGAGATGTCAGCAGGAGTATTACGAGCAGTTCTCACTTTACGTCACAATTCTTGCGTTCTGTGATGTCATGTGTGACGTCATTGGCATACTCATCTGTCTGCTGCTGTGCTTCAGGAACGGAAGGATTTAATGAAGCTAAACAACGCCTCAGAGA
Source organism: Sebastes umbrosus (assembly GCF_015220745.1). Classification (NCBI taxonomy): domain Eukaryota; kingdom Metazoa; phylum Chordata; class Actinopteri; order Perciformes; family Sebastidae; genus Sebastes; species Sebastes umbrosus. Next base: position 10,085,586 of record NC_051282.1, on the reverse strand, counting down.
GGCTTTTCCTCTGCAAAGCTGCAGGTGTCACGATAAGGAGAAGTTTTCTCTCCCCGACTGAAGTTCTTTCTTTTGTGACCAGTGTGGAAAGCCAAGGGGCAATAATAACATAGTACACTGTAAAAAAAAAAAAGTGTAAAATAACGGAAATTTTCCGGCAGCAGGGGCGCCAGAAACTGTCTGTTAAAATACGGAAAAATACTGTCCGTTAATTAACATAAATGAACTAAAAAAACAAAAACTGTAATTATCTTTATATAATTAGCCTTTATTACTGTAATTTTACAAGAAACATTTTACTTTTAACATATATTTATTGTTAGAATAGTCATACACCGTAAATCTAAGACCATTTACATATAAATCACAAATGAAAAATGTAATTTTACGTTGCAAATGCCCAAATTTACATTAACTCAGAAGTTTTGCAAAAAAAATCTGTATTTTTACAAGAAATATTTTTAGAATTCCATGAAATCCTTTTCTTCTAACTTAAATTAATTGTTAAATTAGAGTCATAAACCTCTAAAAAACTGAATAATTATCTTTAAAAATGATCAAGAAAAGCTTAAATACAGATAATTACGATTGTGATTACAAAAAAATACTGTAAATCTAAGACCATTTACATATAAATCACAAACAAAACATGTAATTTAAAAAAAAAAAATTCTGTCATTTTGAAATACAGACAAAACATCGTCCACTGGTGGGGTTTAATTCATAGACATAAGCGCTATGTTTTATTTCCTGTTTTTAAGCCAGGCATTGACGGTGACCTGGAGCCTACGTGCATCACCTAGGCTCCAGGCCACCAAAGTCATTGTTGTTTCAGAGTCTTCCTGGCAGAGCCTTTTTTAATTTTCTCTCTTTGTCTCAAATCAAATGAGCTGTCACACAGAGTATATCTGAATACTCTACTATGTGTCACAGCTTCATAACTGTCACCAGCCGTGGAATGTAACTAAGTACATTTACTCAAGTACTAATCAATGCTGAGATGTCAGCAGGAGTATTACAAGCAGTTCTCACTTTACTTCATAATTCTTGTGTTCCGTGATGTGATGTGTGGCGTCATTGGCATCCGAAACCGTGTTTACAAGTAGAGGTCATTTCTGTCTCTAAAGACAGACCAGAGGGACGCTCAACGCCCCACTAGGGCCTGCCACTGGAGGGCTACACAGCGAGAGCTGTGGCCAGGCATTGACACAGAGTCTGCCTGGCAGAGCGTTTTTTTCTTCTTTTTCCTCTCCGTCTCAAATCAAATAAGCTGTCACACAGAATATATCTGAATAGTAGAACACAATAGTAAATACCTTGAAATAGAAAGAGCTTATCATCAATGAATCTGTGCCGAACAAGAACTTTGTTCGCTAGAGAGTTTTGGTATTTGACTATTATTATATGACTTGTTTTCGAGATATTATACTATGACTTTTTTAAAAATTTAACTTACTATACTGTGACTTTTTGTAATTTCTTCGACATACTATGACTTTTTTATTTTTTCAACATACTATGCTATGACTTTTTAAAATTGTTTCGACATAATATACCTTTTTTTGGACATAATATAGTGTGATTTTTTTTTTTTCAACATTCTATACCAGGACGTATTTTCGACTTGCTATACTATGACAAAAGAAATTTAAAAATACTTTACCATGACTTCTTTTTTTTTTTCAACATACTGTACTGTGACTTTTTTAGACATACTATACTATAACATTAATTTATTCTACATATTGTTCTTTGACTATCGTTCAATATACTATGACTTTTTTTGATTTTTCAACATACTATACTATGACTTTTTAATTTTTTCGACATGCTATTACTTACTAAAGATATTTCAACTATAATATGACTTTTTCGACATACTATAGTATGACTTTTTTATTTTTCAACATACTATACTATGACTTATTTTTTGGGCATACAATGACTTTTTATCACATACTATACTATGACTTTTTTAAATTTATTTGACATATACTTTGACCTTTTTTTCAATATTCTATGATTTATTTTTATTTTTTTCGACATACTATACTTTGACTTTTTTTTTTTACTTTTCGAAGTACTATACTATGACTTATTTATTATTATATTTTTTTGACATACTATACTGTGACTTTGTAATTGTTTCGACATACTTTATCTTTTTTTGGACATAATATAGTATGATTTTTTTTTTTTAACCATACTCGACATGTTATACTATGACTTTTTAATTATTATTTTTTTAATTTGGACTTACTAATACATACATAATTTATTACATTATTCTTATTCTTTGACTTTCGTTCGACATACTGTACTATGACTTTTTTTTTTTTCGACATACTATGACTTATTAAAAATATTTCGACATACTATAATATGACTTTTTTATTTTTTCCCCAAGAGTTCCCCAACTCTGAGGAGTGTTTTTTCCAGCAGGACAATGCTCCATGCCACACAGCCAGGTCAGTGAAGGTGTGGATGAAGGACCACCAGATCAGGACCCTGTCATGGCCAGCCCAATCGCCAGACCTGAATCCCATTGAAAACCCCTGGAATGTGATCAAGAGGAAGATGGATGGTCACAAGCCCTCAAACAAAGCCTAGCTGCTTGAATATTTGCGCCAGGAGTGGCATAAAGTCACCCAACAGCAATGTGAAAGACTGGTGGAGAGCATGCCAAGAAGCATGAAAGCTGTGATTGTAAATCAAGGTTATTCCACCAAATATTGATTTCTGAACTCTTCCTAAGTTAAAACATTAGTATTGTGTTGTTTAAAAATGAATATGAACTTGTTTTCTTTGCATTATTCGAGATCTGAAAACACTGCATCTTTTTTGTTATTTTGACCAGTTGTCATTTTTCTGCAAATAAATGCAGATTTAAATTTAAATTTAAAGTCATAGTATATTATGTCAAAAAAAAGTCATAGTATAGTATGTCGAAAAAAAAGTCATAGTGTGACGGAAAAAATAAAAAAAAGTCATAGTATAGTATGTTGAAGAAATAAAAAAGACATAGTATAGTATGTTGAAGAAATAAAAAAGTCATAGTATAGTATGTCGAAAAGATTAAAAAAGTCATAGTATAGCATGTCCAGAAAAATAAAAAGGCATAGTTTAGTATGTCGAAGAAAAGTCATAGTAAAGTATGTCGAAAAAATAAAAAGGCATAGTATAGTATGTCGGAAAAAAGTCATAGTACAGTATGTCAAAAAATACAAAAAGTCATGGTATAAAATAAAAAAGTCATAGTATAATATGTTGAAAAAAAAAAAGAAAGTATGTCGTAATAAAGGTCATTGTATAGTAAGCCATAAAAAAATAATATATTGTCATTAAAAAGACAGAAAAGGTCATAATATAGTATGCCATAAAAAAATAACATACTATGTCATAATAAATACCACAAATAATATCAGAGTATAGTATGCTATTAAAAATGTCATAGAATGTCTAAAAAAAAGTTATAAAAAAGCTTAGTATAGTATGTCAAAAAGTCATAATATAGTATGTCAAAAAAACACATTAAAAGTCACAGTATACTATGTAAAAATAGTCATCGTACAGTATGTCAAAAAAGTCAGAAAAAAGCCATAGTATAGTATGCCGTATAAAAGGTCATAGTATAGTCAGCCATAAAAAAATAATACATTGTCATTAAAAAGACAGAAAAGGTCATAATATAGTATGCCATAAAAAAATAACATACTATGTCATAAAAAATGCCACAAATAATATCAGAGTAATAGTATGCTATTAAAAATGTTATAGTATGTCTTTAAAAAAAGTCCATAAAAAAGCTTATTTTAGTATATCGAAAAGTCATAATATAGTATGTCAAAAACACATTAAAAGTCACAGTATACTATGTAAAAAAAGTCATAGTATAGTATGTCGAAAAAATTTAAAAGGTCATAGTATAGTATGTCAATAAGTCATCATATTCTATGAAAAAAAAAGTAATTATAGTATGTCGAAAAGGCCATAAAAGAGTAATAGTATAGTATGTCGATAAAAGTCATAAAATGTCTTGGTATAGTAAGTCTAAAAAATTATATAAATGCTCAGTATAGTGTGTCAAAAAATCATCGTATAGTATATCAAAATGTTATATAATAGTCATAGTACAGTATGGTGAAAAAAAATTATTAAATGTGTCAAAAACGTCATAAAAAGACAGAGTAACTAATATGTCAATAAGTCAGTAAAAGCCTTAGTATAGTATGTAAGAACAGTCAGTATAATGTAGTGGCTTCCTAGTAAAATCAAATAGCCACAGTAAACACCAGATAAACAGTTCCAACTGGGAACATCATGTTATTTGTTGTACTCACATGGTTGGATGGACTTGTAGGCTCTTGGGTCTGGGTTGTTTGTGACTGATGTTGATGAGTCCTGATTGAAAGGAACTCAAACTCAAAATAAACAAAACAAACCAATTCTTCTAAAATCAAACAGAAGGAAAATAATCAAATAAATCAATATATTTTGGTTCCTTATGTTATGTTCACGTTTAGGTTATAGCTGAGAAACTAACTTCCTCTTTCCACACACCTGGTTTGATTAGTTTGGGCAGATTCAAAAAGGACACGTGTTTCTCTCTTCACTTTCTGTTAGAGTAAAAGGGACCACTAGGTGGCCTCCATAACCTGTTTTCTAAACTATTTACTTATTTTTTAATCAAACAAAAACTGTCTCTTACATATAGTATGTAAGTCAAAATGTCAAAAAAGTCACAGTACAGTATGTAAATAAAAGTCAGTATAGTATGTCAAAAAAAGTCATTGTATAGTAAGGCAAAATGCAACAAAATCACATATTATAGCATGTCTTAAAGTCATTAAAAATTCATATTATAGTATGTCATTAAAACGTCATAAAAATATATAGTGTAGTATGTTTAAAAGTCATAAAAAAGTCAAAGTATAGTATGTCAAAAAGTCATAGTATAGTAAAACGAAAAAAAAGTCATAAAAAAACATGGTATTGTATGTAAAAAAATAAATAAAAATCTGAGTATAGAATGACAAATAAAAGGTCATAAAAGGTCATAGTATAGCCGGGATGCTGGAAGTCACTCAGAGTTGGGTGCTGAGAGAAAGTCAGTCTATATAACGACATCATCCTAAATGCTGAGCGTCATTCATGTTTTTTGCTTTAATTAGATTATCCAGGATGATTTATATTTAACAGTTATTAACAACATTTTACACAAATGTCCAGGTTTCCCCTGTGAGTGATTTGCCTTAGATGCTCTGCAGCAGCTGGGTGTCAACATGGCTGCATTGATGCTAACATGATGAATGGAATATTGCAGTTCCTCCCAGTGACCACTAGAGGGCAGTGAACACTAGTAATTTTAAATACACAGGTCATCTCTTTGCTTTGTACAACCGGTGAGCATTTTGTTTTGTCTTTTAGATTTAACAGCAGTGATTTATTGTTAATCATCTTCTTGTTAACGCAATATGTGAAATACAAAAGAAAACACTATTGGGATGTTGTGCTTCTTTTCCTTTATGTGTACAAAATAACCCCTAACAAATACTCTGTGTAACATCAAATAATACACAACCTGTATAAATAATACACATAAACAATAAACACCTGCATGTTGAAACATGCAGGTGTGGAGGGATGACAGGAGAGAGGAGGGAGAGGTGATGGATGGGAGGAAAGAGAGAAACCCAGAGAAGAGGGGATCGGCCAGAAGAAGAACAGAGGCAGGCATCCTGTGACTCCATGTGCAGATACGTCTCATAAGTAGGATGGATAGAGGACGATAAAAAACAGTCTGTCCCTGTAACACAAGATATAAAAATGAAATATGACAGAAAACTTCCTGGGTGGTGAGCGTCGGCTCTCTCCTACAGGTGGCAGCCTGGAGCTGGAATAAGACTCCTCTGTTTAAAATGTTTCTAATACTGATGTCAGTCCCAGAGCAGGTTGTTCAAGCTTTACAATGTAGGCTATTTATGATGAAGCCTATGTGTAACACTGTAAAAACACATACTCAACATACTCCCCTATAAAGGCAGGGAACAGTAACAAGGATACAAAAAACTGAAGATAAGAAAAGGGAGTTTAAAGTTCAGTATTTTTAACTTGTGATTTTACGACAAAAAAAAATCTTCACAAAAACTAAAGGGAATATTAGGAGAAACCACATTATTAACATAGAAAATGTGCTTTTTCAGCTTTCTATCTAACATTTGCGATTACCTTGAAATGAATGTAGCCTAATAAACTAATACACAATTTAGGTTAATTCATTTTAAATATGTGATTTAAAAGAAATACCCACAAATTCAGTCAAAAACTGAGATGTCATTTACTTTTATACTCTGCTAAGCTGGGCTGGATAGCGTTAAGCAGGACTAGTTTAGCTGTTTTTAATTATCTAAATTCTAAATCACAGAGATGTAAGTTCATCAAAATGCATATAAATTTACTTCAATACAGGAAGCAGCTAAGGGGGTAAAAGTATGTACTGTATATTTAGCCTATCTTTAACTGGATATAGCTCTCTTGCTTTAGCGGTGTAGTTCGATTTGTTTTTTAGCTGTATTTTGTTGTAACTACACCCTTAACATGCTGTTTTTTTTTTAATTATATATATATAAATGGAATAAAAAAAATGATATGGTGAAATCATAGACTATACAGCCTTTAAGTTGTTCTGGGGGGGTTTCTGGTTAAACTTTTGTTTGTTTCAAATTAACCTTTTCTTGCATACAAACTTCTTTTTCTCTCTCTAAAAACAGAACTGTGTGAACATGTATTTATTTATTATTATTTAATAATATTTATTTTGTATTTATTTATTTATATCAGTGGTGCATGAGAGGCAAAAGTCCACACTACTGCTCTATGCAAAGCTGATTACTGTGAGCGCATGCAGGGTAACAAATGAAGGCAGACCAGATGAAGGTATCATCATTTTAATCAGCTCTTTTCTTGTCTGGATCTTGGAAGCTGGACAGTCAGAGGACAGTGTTAAGAGAGATTTTAGAGACTAAATCATGTCCCCTCTCATCCTCCCTGTAAATGATGCCCTTGTTCCTTCATTATGAGGAGCTGGCAGTCTTCAGCTGTCAGGTATTCAACGGGCATCGCCACGTCTTCACAGCTACAATTGGATTTCATTCACACTGTCCCTACTCTCTAAATACCCACAACGGCAGCTGTGTGTGTGTGTGTGTGTGTGTGAGAGAGAGAGAAGTAAACATGGCTGAAATACAAAGACTGTGATGTTTCATTCATTACGTTGTCAGCATGAATAATAGATATCTAATTGATATGCAGTACATCACACACACACATACACACACTTCCATGTGAGATCGCACTCTGAACTAATATTTGTAAGGCTCAGTTGTCATTTCACATTCAAATTTATCACAAGAGGCAAAAGACAGAGAGAGATCAAAAGCCAGAGAAAACAAAGAACACACACACACACAGAGTTCGTACATACAGTATACTGTATATATTATACAAACACGCAGCAGGTGAATTACAGAGTAAACTAGTTACTCTGTAATGGCTCCTGTGGGAAGATGTCCTATAACAGTGGTTTCCAACCTGGGGTCAGATCAGACCTTCCACAGAGGTCACCAGATAGATCTGAGGGGTCATAAGGTGATAAACAGGATAGTTTATTCTCATAAACACACAGGGAAACAGAACCTCCATGTTAAATCTGCTGCCCGCTCCAGCTCCTACACACACAAATACAGTATACAAAACGGAAGTTAGCTTTTAGTCTGGTGTAACTTTAAGCTATAGCAGCATTTACTCTTAAAACAAGCCTATCTCAATGGTGGGACGCATCAATGCCATAAAAATGGTAGCGTTGCCGAGGTTTTTGTACATCTTTCAGTCAATTCCACTGAGCGTCCCTCAATCTTATTTCATGAAGCTAGACTCTTGTTTCATCTTTCATTTGGTCTGGTAAAGGTACCTCGAATTTCTAGAAAGCATTTAAGTAAAGGTAGAAGTGAAGGTGCATTTGGTCTTCCAGTTTAAATTGTACTCTCTGGCTGTCATTTAAATATTCTTGCTTTCTGGCGTGGTTTCCCTCCTGTCAGTAAACCTTAATAGTCCAACGAAGGCTAAAAAAAGACATATAGGGGAATAGGAAGTATTTTATTTTAGTTTCACTATGTCAAACAGAGAGGGACTTTTTCAGAGAATTTGGCAACCTGTTGTTAGTCGGATTGAAACATTTTAGTGAATGATTAATGGCCTAACAGGTTAACTGTGTCAAGTGTCAATACCTTGTATCTGATGTGATAAACTGTGTAACTTTTCCTTTTTGGTGTTACCACCAATGTCTTTTTAGCTGTTTTTTTCCTGTGCATTTGTTGTTTGTGTGTTTGTTTTCTGTATTAAATGCCAGTTTGTTTAAATCAATATATTGACAGGTTGATATAGACATTATAACACTGTAGGAAACAAAAATATATAAAAAAAACAGAACCAGAAATAATGCGATGGATTTAGATAATAAATGAGGACCAGAAAACAACCAGAGAACAAGATATAGAGGTACATAATGACCCCGTTACATAAGGAGCTTAAAGAAATAGTTTGACTTTTTGCAAAAATATGCTTCTTTGCTCTTTTGCTGAGCGTGAGATGAGAAGATTGATACCACGCTCTGCGCCAACAGAGGAGCTGGAGCCAGGAAGTGATTAGCTTAGCTTAGCATAATCACTAGAAGCAGGGGGAAACAGCTAGCCTGGCTCAGCCCGGCTGCTGTTCACTAAGAAACACAGAGAGAGCTGCAGGAACCAGCTCTTGGTTAGATGCCTGAAATACGCTCTGTGGTTAACACAAGCTTAAAAGATTTCTATTTATTTCAGCCGGCATAAACCAGGAGGAAAACAGACACACAAGTAAAGTAATCTGAGAGTGACGGATGTGAGAGAATGAAAGAAAGACACATAGAAAGAAGGGAGGAGGAGAAAGTAGAGTTAGTATAGAAACAAATACTGAAAACTTTTTTTTCTTTTTCATCCTTTTTGACAAAACCGAGTTGAAGGACACACAGTGTTGTGAAAGTCTGAGAGCAGACTCCAGTCTGAATAACAAGCCTTTCAAACTGTTTGTGCTCAGTGTGTGTTTGAACGCCCCCTCACTCAGATACCTGTCTCCTGGGAAACCGGTGCGTACGACCCACACACCCCCACACACACACACACACACACACACACACACACACACACGGCTGCCTGGAAGTAAAGATTGAAAGAGATGTGGGGGCTTTCAACAGTAATGAGTTCAAACACTCACATATACACAGACACACACACACACACACACACACACACACACACACACACACACACACACACACACTAGCATCTCCCTTGGCTCCCTGTGTTTAAGCTGCAATGAAACCTCAGCCAATAGAAAGCCTCTGTTCATGTGATGTCAGCCAATCAGAACCCTGCACGCTGACACACCCACAGGAGGGTGTGTAGGGCGCTGCTGAGGTAGGATGGAAAGTATGTGTGTGCCAGTGGATGTGTGGATACCTTTCTGTGCTGGTGTACTGTATCTGTGTGTGTGTGTGTGTGTGTGTGTGTGTGTGTGTGGGTGTGTGCGTGTGTGTGCGTGTGTGTGTGTGTCAGAGGAAGCTCCCAGCAGGTTCTGATGTTATGCTGATGTTGGTCCTTTGAGGGAAGCAGAGAGGCGACCGAACCCCTGACTGCTGCTCTCACCGTGAAACAGGAACACACACTCAGTTCATGTCAGCAAAGATTTGATTACACGTGGACACACAGGAATTCAAAAGGCACACACACACACACACACACACACACACACCCACACACACACACACAGAAACACACACACCCTTGCCAGCTCTTTGAGGGCAGAGTCATGAACGGTCAGCGGTGGAAAATGTGTCTCCCGCGGTCAGCTCTGCAGCTCAGCAGAGGAAGCTGAACTTTCCTCCATTTTATCACAACCAGCAGCTTCATTACTGGGCTGCCAAAATGGAGGCCTGATGGAGTCCACTGTTGATTAAAGGCGCAGTCCTCACAAACTGATCCAAGACACACAAGCAAAGAAAAAAACAAAACACGAGAGCAGCTAATTAAGGTGAGTGAACTGCTTCTTCTAGTGGCAGTGAGAGCTGCAGGAGACGCGATGATGGAGGAGGAAGATCAACAAAGTGGAATTAGCTGAATATTTACTGTGAAGTATTACGTTATACAAATAGGTTGACATTTTTAGGGAAACACTCGCTTTCTCGCAGTGAGTTGGAACATAGATTGTATATAAGAAGTGGACATAGACACCGTCACCCATTGGTTTATGAGCTGCTGTTTTAAAGCCTCGAGTTCTGCATTTTGACCGTCGCCGTCTTGGTTTGTGGCCGTCACCTTCCTGTTTTTTTGCAACCAGAAGTGACACGACAGGCTGGTGCGAAGTACAACCGACCGCTGAATAAGACACGTTTAGGCGACAAAATGTTATATTTAACTTTCATGAACTGAAAACACACTGTGAAAGGGTTAAAATTCGAACACGAAAACACGGACAACGCCCAGATCGGACAACGACGTGGTAGCGACCTGTCAATCACAAGGTAGCCCCGCCCTAAAGCATCCCCTGCTTTATGGTCTATTTGACTCTAAATGGAACCGTAATTTACTAAATGAACATCATGCTGTATTGAAGAAGACTTGAAACTAGCGATTGAGACCATAAACTCATGTTTACAATGTTTCCTGAGGTAATAAATCAAGTGAGAAGTAGGCTCATATTCTCATAGACTTCTATACAACCAGACTTCTTTTTGCAACCAGAGGAGTCGCCCCCTGCTGGCTATTAGAAAGAATGCAAGTTTAAGGCACTTCTGCATTGGCTTCACTTTTCAGACCCGGAGGTCGCCCATTGAGTTGGATGGGAAGATTGATAACACTCATGTCTGTAGAGTAAATATGAAGCTCGAGCTAGAAGTCAATTAGCTTATCATAGCACAAAGACTTGGAACAGGGGTAAACAGCTTGCGGGGCTGTCCAAAGGCAACAAAATCCACCAACCAGCACCTCTCAGCTTACTAATTAACACATTATTTCTTGTTTATTCAATTACTAAAGTACTTAAGTCCAGTCTTTAAGCTAAGCCAACCAACTGCTGGCTTTAAAGATAGACTCTTTATAAAGAGGGACGACATGACAGCTCCCCGAAAGTGACGCCAAAACATCTCGATTGCCCCCTGGTGGCTGGCTGCAGTATAGGTCATAAATCCCGCCCCCTTAATGTTAGCGTAAATTAAAAAGTACACATCAAATTCATTTTTCACAAGGATGGTTTCGTAGCTAACTAAACCACGTAGCTGCTAACGTAGCAGCTAGGTTGTGCTCAGCTCGTGTTTGTCAGGAGAGGGTGTGTGGGCGGGACCTTGATACCGCAGCTCCAGCCCCCCGATCATTACCCCGACCACCATCAGAGTGGTTTCATCATGTGAAACTTTTCCTTTAAAGATATCTTTGTGAACATGTAACTAAAACTCAAAATGAATCAAAACTGTGTTCCTGCTCTCTTCTGACTGAAGTGAACAAAACCAGTCAAAGGGAGGGATGAAAGGGAAAAGTGCTGCATTTTAGCAGCTTAAAAGGAACACAAATGTCATCAAACAGATATCAGACAAGAGAAAAGCTTGAAGTAATTAAAGATTACTTTTGTTTTCACGTCAGAGACTCACAGAACACCAGAAGTACAGTTCCATCTGTTTATTGATTAACTATAAAATATCGAGTTACTAAAACAATTTAAAAGAAACACTGATAAACGTGGTTGCTGTCTGTAAAAAAAAAAAGAAAAAAAAAACCTTACACATCCAGTATAGGGTGACAGAATATATCTGGTTTCAGATTGATCTCTAAAATGTATTCTTTTTGCATTTTTACAAGATTAGACGTGTACAAAGTATATTCTGATAGCTTTTTCTCCACTGGACAGTGAAGGATCATTTACAAAACTTAGATGATTTTTCTATTTATTTTCAAAATAATCTTTTTTTTTTTTTCTGTAACAGGACGACAACGATACTGAAGGAACAGCAGACGAAGAACCAGCCTCCAGTCCACCTCTCTCTCTCTCTCCCATTCTCTCTTTCTCTTTCTCTCTCTCCAATCTCTCTCTCTCTTTCTCTCTCTCTCTCTAGCAGCTAGCTCCCAGTGCCTGTCAGCAGTATTGCTTGAGAGGCGTGGACGATTGTTCAGAGAGGGGAAGCAAGGGGGAAAACAAATGATGGAAACATGCAAAAAAAAAATAATAATACAGAGTTGAAAAAATAAATCACAGCAAAAAACAAACATTTTAAAGACAAGCCAAACGGTGAGAAACAGAACGTATACAAAATCAGGCTCTTAAAAGATGATACCGAATGAAAATGAAGGCGAAGTGGGCAATAAGTGTTCATATATGTGTGTGTGTGTGTGTGTGTTTGTGTTTGTGTGTGTGTGTGTGTGTGTGTGTGTGTTTGTGTGTGTTGGACCCTGTTTGAAGGCCTAAGGCTGGGCTTTGGATGGAGATAGGGGGGGGGGGGCAAATAGAGATTGGAAGGCAATAACACACACCTTGAAGGGTTACAATGGTGTGTAAGCATGTGCATGTGTGCGGTAATACCAGAGGATAAGAGTGTGATGTCTTATCACTCTCCCTCCCTCACACACACACACACACAGAAAAAAAAGTGCTTTAGCAGCTCCGGGGGTAAACAAACATTCATAACGGCCACGTTAACTCGTTGACTCTGCACACACCGGTACGACCTGTGTACCCATTACGCTCCCACGGCTGAGATACCAGCCGCGGGTTCCGTTTTGGCCCGACTGTCACTCAAAACTTTTGAACTTTTTTTGTCTGCAGAAATGTGAGTCTCGGCCCTGAAAGAGCAGACATAAGAGCGGCGGGCTTGAGGAGCAGGTGGGGCTTTAGCAGATAAGATTTTCTGGCATCAATCGATTGAGAGTAATCTCAGAAAAAACAGCACATATAGTCACTCTGTACCTGGTTAAAACCACTTTCAATACTAGCAGCACATTATCAAACTTTTCCTTTACCTCTCTCCTGCACTGAAATTGCTACTATACCGGCAGACGATCGACAGGATTCTTTTTGTCATTTATCGGGAATATATATGTCACATTAACAACATTAACATCTCGGGGCTGTCCTCCGGAGGCGTCACGCAGCCGTCTCGGAGTGAGTAAAAACATGATATAGCCTATAATAAAATCAGACATAACCAAAAGATCTCAAAAGAGTAGAAAATATTAAACCTATTGAATATCAACAAGACAATCTTCAGTCTCTGCAGCGAAGCAGAGAGAGGGCAACGTGGTAAGAAACATACAAGAAAATCAACATGATAATCACAGATATATACTATGTATACAGTATACTATATACTGTATATAGATACCGATATAGATCTGATACAAACTCTATACACAATAGTGTAACGAAGTGGGTTGAAAGCTCAGGAACGGAGGGGTTGTTTAAACTAGAAATCACAAAGAAGAAAGGCATTCCTGGGGGGAAAACACCAATCTGATTACTTTCATGATGGAGGGGGGGCGGGACTTAAGCGAGATTTGGCGAATCATCATCATAAGGCCTGGGAGAGTAAGGCCGCCCAAACGCTCACAACCCTGAGCATGACATTCAACAGTCTCACCCTAAAAAAACGGCTAAGCTAGGCACGTGGAAACAAATTCATAAGCAGCCAAGAGCGCCGAAAAGAAGAGCGTGTAAAAAGGGTGTGTTCGTTTCTCTGTTTCTGAGGGCGAAGGGGCATCACCGGCATACAGGAGGCGGGGGGATGGGGGGTGGGGGGGGGGTTAGGTAAATACTCTAGGAAGACACACAAAGACTCCCAGCTACAGAGTCTCTCATTCAAAGTGCACTCATGTCAAAGATGATTGCTTGGAGGTGCGAAATGTGATCAAACGGGTGTCAGATAGACGTCCATAAAAAACAGCAGAAGCAAAAAAGGAAAATAAAATCTAACACAGGACATTTAGAGGTTGAAAACACTGCAGCCAAAACGGATGAAGGAAGCCAAACTGTGGAAGATAACAGTTAAAACTGAATTATGTTCGTGATGTAATCAGTGCTGGCAGCTTCATACGGACTATCGGTGCCACGACCTTGATGCATCTCGGACTGACTGCAATGTTTACAACCCTGAAAACACCTTAAAGGAAAGGACAAATCCACCCTCTGGGACTCCCACACTGTCAATACATCAGCTTGTCTTGTTCAGTGCATTCACGGAGTCGCTTTGTGATCAAGTGTTTCTCGGTTGCCCGTTTTTGTCCTACGTTTCCCAGTATGCTTTTGTAGCTACGCTGGGTCTCTATTGAGGCTTCTGTCAGGCGGAGAAACTGGCGTCTCTAGGATCTACTTCTCCACTTAATGTGGTTCAACCTCAAAAATGGGCAAATACGAGCTACTTCAACAGCAGCTGGTTTCATAGTGTTTACGTGTTCTCAGGGTGGATTTTTCCTTTCAGATAAGGAACTCAAAGATGAAAATGGGAAGTGCTTTTAATAGTACAAGATTCCTTCCTCTCTCTTTTTAAGCCTGAGTCTCTGAGGGAGTCAGAAGTTTTAGTAGCACACGGACAGTTTGCCTGCCCGAGTTAAGGATTGTCAAAGGGGGAATTGAAGGGGTTAAATTAAAGGAGGATAGACTTTAAGTGTTTTTCCGTTTAAGTGCTCTCTGTTGGACAGCAATGGAAGGAGTCTCTACCTCTCTCTTTTCTGTGCGTCTCTTTTCTCTGTCTGGCGCTCCTGCTGTCCTGTAGATACATTTATATGACTGTAACATGACTGTAACATCACCACGGCAACATCATAATCACAACGTCACATCACTGCCGTCTCGCGTCCGGACAGACGCGGGCCTCTCTCTCTCCTCTTTCATCATTCACAGTTCATTAAAGCTTCTCGACTGTTTTTACCTCTTTAGAAAAAAGTACTCTGACATAAATCTATTACATGAAAATAAAACACTCATATTTGTCCTCTATATAACTGTGTGTGTATTACATGGAGGTGAGTATTTACATGTGTCCGTGCATGTGCGAGTGTAAATGTGTCTTTTATGCAGAGGATTATTTACATGTAAAAGGAGACTGAAGTGCTCGTGTGTGTGTGTTCTCAAGCTTTCCCATGAACACGACGAGCCGAACAGTACGTGCTGATGGAGTCTGTGTGTGTGCAAAGGTTTCCAGGAGACTTGTTCCTTGTAATACTGTCTATAGTGTCTCCCGTCTCTGTAGTAGAAGCTGTTCATGACAGTCTGTTTTTGAAGTGTATCATGGTGTCGGAGCGGTTGGGTTTCATTGAAAGATCCATCATGAGTGAAGATCAGTGATTAGACTTGGAAAAGACCGTCGGGGGTCGGTGGTCCAAAGTTGGTGAGTCGGGTCAGTATTTGGTTTCAGCAACTCGCAGTGAGTTTCTGTGTTCGTTCAGCAAATGACTGGGACTCCGTCGGTGTTGAAGATCATGCCGGTGGTGGGTTCGTACGTGCCTGCCAGGTAGTAGAGGTCCTCGCTGTCGGCGTAGCGGCGCGTGTGGGTCATCTGCTCGTACTCCTCCACGCTCACCACCAGGCACTTGTGGCTGACCGTCTGCACGTCGTTCTCGTCGCTGTGAGACGACTGGTAGAGGGCGCGCTGCGACAGAGACAGAGGGGTTTATTCTAAATCTACTGTATATACTGTGGATGAAACACCTGCTTCTTTTCTACTAAACAATTAACTGCATTCACTTGTTGTCTGTGGAGCCCCCAAAAAAAGGAGCAAAACATAAATATAAACATTGATGTTTTTTCCAAGGACAATAAAGTTGATCCTAATCTTGAACACACTGCATTATCCTTTTCAGCTAGCTGAAAGCTTACTTACATCAAATTACACCAGCCAGTGTACATAATGTCATCACCCATACACTGTACTGCATACTGCTGTAGCATTTTCTTTGCCGGGTACTTTATGAAGGAAGGAGTAAACCTCCTGGAGCTTTTTAGAAAATACCGACTTTCTCTTGAGCATGAGAGCTGACTGTTGGCGTACTGACAGGTTCTGTCAGGAAGAGCCACAGGCGTCACAGCAACAGCCCTGACAACAACACATTGATAGATTGACACACATACAGACAAATCAGTGTTGAATGCAGATGTGTTGTTTATGTTGTTATATTGGGTTAGGTAACAATGAGTGGACAGATCATGATAAACATCTACTGTATGTAAGCCCTGAAGAAAAGCATATTATTATTATACTTGTGGTGAAAACTGGGACAGTTTGGTGGTGACTGTTGAAAACAAGGGCATTTGAGTGTTTTAGGATATTTGTTGGGACTCGGACACCAAGCTTGAAACCGGGACACAGACAAACTGGGACGTTTGGTCACCGTATGGCAAACTAATGCTGACAAAGTTAGTTAGATAACCCTATTTGGAAGTTCACAGACACCATTATTATCTTCAAGTGCTTGGACTTTATTGTGTCATTCTTACCATTTTATCTCTTTTCATAATGTTAAACACAAAACTTCTACGTACTACGTGTTAGCTGGCTAACTTTGTCAGCGTCAGCTTGCTGGCTAAAATGCTTCAGCTACAGTTTGTGATGTTAATATGCAGTACAGTGAATGGATGGTGTAGTTTTATGGAGAATGTTAGCTTCTTCTAGATAGCTAACGTTAGCTGAAAAGGCTGGTGTTCAGTGTGTTTAGCTACCGGCGATAAGATAAATAGATAAAAGATCAACAAGAAAACCAAGAAGTTGAAAAATATTTTTGAGCAAGTAAAAGATAAACAGAAGAGTTTAATGAATTGTGGGTAAAAACAATCTTTTTTTTTTTTATCAACTTATTGTAAGTTACAGGAAAAGTATAAAGCTTTCTATTTTCTTTAACATTTTGATTATTTAACATTGTTTATTGATGTATTCAGCTATGTTTTTTGAAATTTTATGTGAAAACATTTTTACTACATTTAGTCAGTTTTGGGCCTTCATACTGTCAAAGCATCTCTTTAGTCTACTTTATGGTTATGATAAAAATCAATAGGGTTTTTTGGGCCTGAAAACACAGGGAAAATAATTCAATTTTTTCCTCACCTCCATGAAGTCCTTCCTCTGGATAGAAGAGTGCAGAGCTGCTGGTAAAGACTGACCACACATCTGATCCCAGTTCTGGAGAGGACAGACGTTTTAGCAAAAAAGCTTCAAACTCATCATTCACAAAAAATTTATTCAGTCTGACGTGCGTTTCTTTTACTGAACAGCTATGGATGAATCTGTCCTACAATACTAAAAAAAAGTCATGATCAACCTTCTCATGATGATGTCATGGTTTGGTAATGATGCAGTAGCATGATATATTGCAGTGAGGAAATAAGAGAGATTACGGTTCCATTAGTTATGATATTGAACTAAATAATTCCCCTTTCATGGATTACATTTCCTGAAATTAAATAGGTGTCAAAACGCTCTCACCTGTGAATAAGACCTTCTGTTATTCAGACAAAATAATTTAAATTATCTTTTACTGAATGACAAATCATAAGTCTCAGATAGTGATTTATTGAGTTTTGAGAGCTCTAGGGGGTTCACTTTAATCAGTCAGTAATTTCTGGGGTTACAAAACTTCCGGCTCCTACCTTCTTGTCGGTGAGTTTCTTGCCGGGGTTTGTCTCCTCTGGATGATAGAACCAGTTGACCCGGACCACCATGTTGCTCCCCCACGACTCCCACATGCTCTGGATGCGGCCGATGAAGGGCAAGTTGGGCCGGCCGGCGGACAGGAACACAGCGCAGTCGCCGATGCGGATCATCTCTCGGCCGCGCACAATAGCCTTATAGAAGAGCTTCTTCGCCTTGCCCTTCATACCGCGTCTCTGGGGGGGTCAGAAGAGGACAGACTGGTCACAGAGTGAAAGGAGGGGGATATCTGGACGAATACAGTCGGTGTCAAAATTTCTATGAGTGATTTTTTTTTCTTCTCACCTGAGTGGGTTTTCCGAACCACTTCCAGAGCTGTCTGGCTGGAAGGAAAGCAGAAATTTTGGGCCGGTTCTCCACACTGGGAAGCCTTTGACGTTTAGCCAGCTCCTTGGTTGTGGGGAGGTGGACCCCCTCTCTCCGCTTTGGTCTCCCCACCTTCCCCTCTCCTCCGCTGGGCTTTGGTTTGGGAGGACGACCCCTTTGCCCCGAGCCCTTCCCGGTGGCTGGTTTAGCAGGTTTAGCGGGAGCAGGAGCAGACGGAGTCGGAGAGGTTGAAGGGGAGGGAGATTGTGAGGGAGGAGACAGCTCTTCTTCCTCCACTTTTACCTCCACCTCCTTCTTCACCTCTTCTTCCTCCTCCTCCTCCTCCTCTTCTTCTTTCGTTTCTTCTTTCGGTTTGTCCGGTACTGGCGGTGGGGTGACGGGGCCCGGTGGAGGCGTAGGGGTCCTCTCTTCATCTGAGCTGGAGGAAGAGTCATCAGTGGACGAAGAGGACGACGAACAGGACGATGATGAAGAAGATGAGGAGGAACCAGAGCAGGATGAAGAGGACGACGAGCAACTTGAGGTGCATTTCTTCTTTTTCTTCATCTTCCCTTTCTCCCCTTCTTCCTCCGACTCTGAGCTGCTGCTACTCTGTGATTCCTCTTTCTTCTTCCTCTCCTCTCTTTTCTCCACCTCTTTCCTCTCCTCCTTCCTCTCCTCTCTTTTCTCCACCTCCTTCCTCTCCTCCTTCCTCTCTTCTCTTTTCTCCACCTCCTTCCTCTCCTCTTTTTTACCCTTCTCCTCTCTTGAGTCCATCTCCTGTCCTCTATTAGCACTTCCACGACTCTCTGCTTTCTCCTTAGCCAGCAGCGGTGCTTTGTAGGTGGAGTCTTTCTCTGGCAGGCCAGACTCTCTATCCGGGGCTCTTGGTTTAGGCTTTAGCAGTTTCTGATTGGTTATGGCTGTGGTGATGGGGGCGTGATCTCCTCTGATGCCCCGAGCCTCTAGCAACATCAGAGCCTTGGTCTTCTTGGTCTTGGGAGAGGTGACACCTTCGTGGTCGAGCTTCACGAGGGGCTCCGCAGACAGGGCCTTGCGCCTCACCACCGAGCCCACGTCACTTTGCCCCGAGCTGGACTTGGGCCTGGAGATGGGGCTGGGTCTGGAGCTGGAGGAAAGCTGGTCGGACGGCATCTTCAGTTTGGGTCTAGGGGCAGATGATGACGACAATGAAGATGATGATGATGATGGTCTGGGAGTTAGTGATGAGCCGGATTTGCCTGTTGACAGCCTGGAGATGGGGCCGGCTATGAGTCCAGAGCTGTGGCTGGGTCTGGAGCTGCCGTGATGGTCCGAGGAGGGTTTGGTTTTGGGCAAGGAAGCAGAGGTGGGTCTGGGCGTGGACGAAGCGCTTGGCTTGGGTGCAGAAGACGATGTTGCCATATTGGGTCTGGACATTGGTCTGTTGGTGGTGGGACTGACACCGCTGCTGTTCTCTCTTTCTCTCCTCTGGCTGTTGTACGAGCTGAGGTTGGGCTCGCTGTACAGATCCACAGTCAAGACCTTTCCGTAGGTGGAGGGGTAGAGGGAGGGAGGGAGAACGCGGGCTGGTTTAGGAGCAGAAGGCTGAGCTGAGCTGGTCTTCCTGGGCACCGGGTTGGGAAGGGTGGGGCTACTTGTGGGAGACGTGGTGGAGCTTTTGCGGCCCGGTTTTGCCTGGGTTCCCATCGTTGGCCGGGAGGCAGGCCGGGGCTTCTCCTGAGCTGCCTTCTGGATGGAGGAGGTCCTGTCCTGGGAGGGCCTGTCCTGGGAAGGCCTGTCCTGGGAGGGCTTGGCTGGAGCCTGGGGTCTCTCTGCAGGCTGGGTGGAGGAAGACGGAGGATCAGCTTTCTCCCGTCCATCTGGATTCATGGAGGTCTCTGAAAAATAAGAAAGGAAAAACAACAAGAAGGTTTAAGAACTCTGTTTTTTTTTTTTTTGTAAATGGGTTTACATTGGACACGCTGACATTTTCATTGTGTGGCTTCGTGGTTTTTGTGTTCCGCAGCCTCACGTGCTGAGAACAGAAGACAAATGAGCAAGGAAACAACTCTGAAGTGAAAACATTGCATATAAGAACTGCTTACCCAGAAGAAACGAGGCCAGCGTCAGCAAATCAGACAGGCAACATGCCATTTATTACAGCTAGAGTAATAGACTCGGAGCTTTACAGAACGAAAACAAAGCTGTTTGAGCAAATTCATGAAACCGATATCAGAGACGACAGCCATGGTCAAATACGAGATGTTTGATGAAAGATCTGTCTGAGCCTTGAGCTATTTTTGTTGGTTCTGTTGTTTTAAAAAGAGTAATCAAAAGAACAAAGATGACAAAAGCATTTTTGATTTGAAATCTCTAATGGTCACTATGATAAATATGTTCAAATAAGGACAGCAACAAACTGCATTAGATGTAACTCATTTCTATTATTATTCCCAATAATCAACATAAATGAAGTCCATGTCAAACCGTCTTCAATGGATAAGAGAGGCACTCAGGGGAGATGATGAGCACTGAGGCAAATAATGTGAAATCCATCCCTTATTTTATGACGTTATGCAGACACGTTTAACTCCAGTGTGTGAGGAGACGTCCTTTAATGGTATAAGGGAGTTACAATAAGAAGAAAAAAGGCAGCATATCTCAAATAAAAGCAAACGCGATGGCAGTACTTAATGTACAGTGCACTAGTTTGATCTGAAGCACCATTATCTTTTCTTTCTTTGATCATTCTAACAGATTTGACACGTTTGGTCCATCATTTCACTGATACATTACAGTCAAGTAGAATTACACTCAGAGGATATTATAGTAGGATAGGCAGCGGGTCGGTGGGATGGTAATAACAATTAGTAAGCAGAATAATGATGACACTAAAAGTCAAGCTTAAAGCCCCAATGAACCGACAAAAGACTTTTATTATTCAATCAATCCATCCATCAGTTCCTGAGGAAGCCGTCAGAATAGCTCACCTGGTTTGGGTTTGGGTTTGCGTCCAGGTTTTCCTTTGATCTTAGGAGCCGTCTCCTCCGGCTTCGTTCCAGCTTCTTTGCCCCCCTCTTTGCTGCATTTACGCACTCTCCTCCTGGAGCAGCTGGCCACAAGCAGCGCAGGGGACGGCTCAGCGCCTGGACAGAAGCAGAGAGCAGGCGGGCTTTATGGTGCATCTGAAATATTTGACCTCTTTGCTCTTCATGCTTTCATTATGACTGCAGGACATTATAGCTATTCAGGTTTCTTAAAGAGTAACTTCGGTATTTTTCAACCCGGACCCTGTTTTCTCATGTTTTTGTGTCTAACTGACTAATAGTGACAACAATTTCTGAGATTGGTCCAGCATTGAGGGAGAGTTCTGTAGACTGCAGCTGCATAACGGGCTGCAATATGGTGCTATTGGGGCAAGCTGGCACCGTCATTTACATCCACTAAAAGTGTTAGTTTTTTGCCATGACAGGCTGTGATTGTTATTATAAGTGTCTGACATTATGGAAAGAGTCTCGCTCAAGGAAAAGTCTCGTTCTAAAATCTGGCGAGGTGACGAATAGTGGAATACATCCATGGTGGAAACGTGAGTGCCGGCCAGGCAGAGTTTGTTGTGTTGGAGTACAGAAAGCGTAGCTTAGTGTTATCTAAAAGGTTCTCAATGTAATGGCTGAATATTTAGATGATTTCGACAACGTGGATGAGGTCTTTGAATTCAATGGCTGCCCGTATTTATTTGAGCCAGAGTATACGGATAGTCAGATTTCACAACGAGATTTCTCCTTGAGTGGGACTTGGACATAATAACAAACAGACCGGATCGAGAGAAAGGTCTGAAAAATGATTTATTTCTCTGTAGGGTCCTTTCTATAATGTTGTCAGACACTCATAATAGCAATCTGAGCCTGTCAATGGCAAAAACAATCACTTTTAGTGAACGCAACATTACATTGATGCTGCTCACTTGCCCTGGCAGCTTGTTTTGCGGCTGCTGGTTACAGCGTTCTCCCTCAATACTGGACCAATTTCAAAAACAGTGGTCCCCGTTAGTCATTTTGACACAAAAACATGGGAAAACAGGGTTGAAAAATACCGAAGTTACCCTTTAACAAGGAAAAACTAAAACATCTGAAAAGAGGCATGCTGTTGTCTGCCAACCTCTCAATTGTGGCAACATGATAGAATATTTTGAGCAACATTGTGTCTTTTCGAGTGTGTTCACTCCCTCATAAAACATCAACATGTTGGAAGCACCTTGCTTTGCAAAAAGGAAAATATTTTACACCAGCTTCTGATGTGCAGAAATCAACAAAAGCGCCCCAAAAGAAATTTGCCACCACCATCATTTTTGTAAGCAAAGTGCTTCATGTTGTTTCTTTCCTTTAGGAAGCCCTATTTTCCTCTCTGTATATGAAGTGGACAACCATGAAGGCCGAACCAAGGCCTTTATACTTGGACAACACATACACTTAGGAACAACTATATATATCCAAACACACACACACATCCACACACGGCAGTTCAAAGAGTAGGTATGTACCGGAATAGCTGTAAGTTAGCAGCAGTCTACTGGGAAAACTGTTATGCAGAAACCATCAACACACACATGAATAGCAATCATGCAAAAAAGCAGACAGGCGTGATCCTCGGCCTGCACGCACACACACAAATATATTACTTGTTAACCAAGCAGTGACGGAGAGATGCCATTTAAATATATGATTGTGTGTGTGTGTGTGTGTGTGTGTGTGTGCTCACAGTGGATCTTGTAGTCTGGCGGCAGCAGTCTAATGTGGGAGAGGGGGATGCGGCCTGTGTCGCCATCGTCAAACTCCACCGTGATGAGATCATCCTTCTCGTCAATGTCGGAACTTCCTGTTTAGGGCGAAAAAAGTAAGCAGAGAACATTTGATTTTGACACATTTTAGAGATTAAAAACCCGTTGTAACGTAATGTGTTTTGATTTGTATAAACTGTGTGACACTCGAGCAACATTATTGCTTATTGTTCACTGCAGTAAAGCTCACTGAAATGTTCAATAAGAACAGAACCCAGACCAGTTATGTTCCCATTACCATTCAAAGTAATAAACTCTGCCGCTTTATACTCTGTAAAGATCTTTTACATTTGTTTTGTGCTGCTGGCTGTAATTAAATTGTCCATGTAAGTGGATTATGAGTCCTATCATGTAAGTGGTGGGTGTGTGTGTGTGTGTTGGTGTGCCGGTGCTGTACCGTTGACAACAGTGCCGGGGTAGAGGCAACGGTACTGCTGGCTCCAGTAGGCAGCGATGCGAGTGCCCTCTGGGAGGTAGCGCACGGACGGAGGTTTCACATCGATGATCTGCACACACACATAATGCACATACATTATTTCACAGGACAGACTTTGCACATGCACGTATAACGCGTTCTCAGGATCTCACGTCACCAGAAACAGAGAGACGTGGAGCTTTGAGTCATCCGCAAATGTAGAGTTTACTCACAGCCTCCTGCAGCAGTTGCTCCAAGCAGTAGATGTGTGGTCGGTTCCCTCTCTCCCCCTCCACCACCACGCTGTATCTGCAGGACGGACATGTGGGAATAGGGTGGGGGTCAAAAGTTTGGGGTCAGTGAGGAAGGGCCAGAGCTTTTAACGCCACCGTTCGACAGTTTCAAGAGTCACATCAGAAGTGTTAAAATGGTCTCTTTGCCAGAGACAGCACTCAGCCTTTATCTTGATTCTGACCGCTATGATGTGCAGCCGACCGGGAAATGTGCTGTCTTTTACCAACTACCACTATAGTACTTTGGCTCTGCCTAAAATACAGAGCGGAGTGCGGCTAATGTCCACATCCCCCTGGAATATTAATCCCGTCTGAACAGGGCTTTAGTTTGTTTGTTTTCTGTTAATTAAACCTCTCGGGATTTGAGCGTCAGCTAAATGACCAAAATTAGATCTTAATGTAACGTTTTCATGTTTGTGTGTATGCAAGTTTGTGCGTGTTTGAACGAACAGTTTTACATTTCTGTTTGCTTTTTATGCCACGAGTTAGATGAGAAGATTAATACGTAGGCCTGTGTCCGTACGGTAAATATGAAGCTACAGCCCGTTAGCTTAGCTTAGCATAAAGACGGGGAAACGGGGGAATAGCTAGCCTGGCTCTATCCGAAGTAGGACTGTCCCGAATGCCATTTTTTTGGGCTTCGAAGCTTCGGTGAGAAATAATCGAAGCTTCAGCAGGCTGATATGTTCTTCTGTCTGTATGTCTCCATCTCCCCTGTTTCAGTGCCCAGAAGAGTGCAGCTGCCACACTGATGTACATACACGCATCTCTACACACAACAAACTGTGACATCCGTCTGAAAATAATTATTAATAATTAATGATGTTGTGGTATTATTCCTATTTTGGGATTTATTCAATATTATTACATACTTATATTCAAATTAAAAACAAAGCATTCGAATGGTGATTTGGAGGTCGAATACCATGGCAACGGTCGAAGCTTCAAAGCATTCGGGTCAGCCCTATTCCAAAGGTAACAACATCTGCCTACCAGCACCTCTAATGCTCACAAATGAACACACCGTGTGTCATTTGTTTAATCAGTACAAAGACCTAAGCGTAAAAACAACAATTGAGTTAGGCTAGCCAGTCTTTATGCTATACTAAGCGGCAGCAGGTTTTAGCTTTCTAAGCAAATAACTTTATTTCGTAAAATGTGAAACTATTTCTGAGTACAGAGAGTGTCCCTGCATGCATGAAACATGAAGTGACCGGTTAAAATCCTTCTCTCTGTGTTGTGCATATGCAAAATCAACAAAGCGTTGTAACAGGTCACCGTGGTTTGCACCTGCAGACGCTACCTAATAATATTTCCTCCCATGGTTTAAATGTCTGGAGGTTCTCCGAGCATCTTCCAGCAATGTGCAGCTGAATCAGGTACTTTGCAAGGACAGAAAACTTTAGCGGGGACAAAAATTGGAGCAGACTGATTGATTTGCTGCTTTTAATAGCGCGAACAGATGTGTGCTTCCACTATTAAAAGGCTACAAATCAATCAGCGTGCTCCAGTCTTTTTTTTTTTTTTTTACTCTGTTTAAATGTGTACTCACATGTCAGGGGAGTGTACAGTGTTCACATGTCCTGCGTACAGTAGTTGGTCATCCATCGGGATCAAAACTCGGAGTCCGTCCACCAGAGAATCCTTATCCAACACACACTGCACTGGAGCTGGACGCACTGGAGCTGGACACACTGGACCAGGTGTGGAGGACCTCTCCGATACGCTGGTGCTGCGCGGTGGGACGAGTTCGTCTTCGCTGAAGCTGCTGTCCTGGTTGGGCTCGAAGTCTTCGTCTGCCGCCATGCTCTCCATCAGCCGGCTCACCGCTCCCCTGGAAGGCTGCAAAACACACATAAGGGCTTTAATTTCCCAGCACTAATTATCCAATAAGTGAAAATCTGATTGTGGAATGCACCTGATTTAATTTTTACAAGGTGCTCCTGCTACTTGAGATTAATTTGTGGCAGCCCACCAAACTACCAGGCTGACACGCCATAAATTAACTTTTCAAAGGGAAACAGTAACATATTACAACACTTATGCTGTTGAATACACAATATTTTTTTTCTGCTGTTCCACCACCACAACGAGCTCTGCACACACACTTCAGCTGCCTTTAGTGTTTCCAAAACAAACTCCAGTTTGTGGCTGGTGGCAGATGGAGAGCAATGCAACACTTTGGCAGAAATCACACATTGCAAGAGGTTTACTTTTTTTCTCTCTCTCACTAACAGAACGAAACAGTGTTAATTACAACACAAGCTATTAGTTAACGTCTTGTGACTTCTTGTTGCTGCGTCTTCATGTGTTTGTGCAACACGGCGAGCTAGAAAAGTAAAGTGGGAGTGTGCAGATTTAGGTCTAACAACTTAAACGTTTCGTGTTTTGTCCTTGCCAGGATAATTAAGTTCACATCCATAATGAGTTTGCAGCTGATCCATCATCCCACTGACCTCTCTGGCCTTGGTCTTGGCTTTTGGTTGGATCTTGCGTGCCGGGCTGAGGCTCAGAGGCGCAGGGACGTCTGTGATTGGACTGCACAGAGTGGACGGGCTCACTGGCAGAGGAGAGTCCTTCAGCTTCTTTTTCTGGTTTTCAGAAAACACAGAGTCAAAAACATGCATATGAATAACGGCACTGAGGATGTACTGGACAGATTTACATCTCTACACACACGCACACACACACACTGAGGGTGGGATGCTGCCAGGCTTCCTGCAGTTGTCCTTTCTTGTCAGCAACACGACACAGACAGCAGGGGACTGCTGCAGTGACTGAAGTACTGGGAAACCCTGCTGGCACTCTGACACACACACACTTAAACACACGCTCTCACACACAGAGGTGTCAAGGGAGACAAAAGGACGTGAGGGAACCAGAGTTTGGGAAGGAGGAGGAGAGGAGTGAAACAGTAACAGAGGAGAAAAGAAAGAGGAGCAAAGAGAGGCTTTGTTTTTTAGGCTCGTCTCAGTTGGTGAATCACAACCCGATGAATTATTGACGTACCTTCACCACATCTTTCCCCTCTCTGCTGGGCGGAGAGGGTTTGGGTCTGGAAGCTGGCTTTG
Organism: Sebastes umbrosus; assembly: GCF_015220745.1. Taxonomy (NCBI): domain Eukaryota; kingdom Metazoa; phylum Chordata; class Actinopteri; order Perciformes; family Sebastidae; genus Sebastes; species Sebastes umbrosus. The sequence continues at coordinate 10,058,912 of NC_051282.1, read as the reverse complement.
GGGTGAGAGGTGGCGCCGAGCTGGAGGAGGAGGAAAGGCTCTGACTGGTGGTAACGGAGGCCGGCACTGGCATCTGATTGGCCGAGGTGGTGGCATCGTGGAGGAAAATCCTCTCGCTGCGTCGCCGGGTCCAGCCCTCGTCTTCGCTGAAGCCTCCGAACCCGGAGCCGGAGGGGAGGTCGAAGCTGAATTGTCGTGGCGACCGAGGCGTGGGCCGTGGTTTGGGCAGAGGCTTGCGTTTGGCTGGCTCATCTCGTTTGCAGGGGCTGGTCTGGTCGATGCGACGGGTTGCCGGGGGCAACAGGGGGAGCTCAGGGGCGGAGCGTTTGCCGTGAAGCAGAGAGGGGAACTTCCTCAGTCGCAAGTCCGAGCCAGAGTCCGACCACTCACACTCTGATGACCCTGATGGAGGAGAGGAGAGGGTCACATGTGTAAAAACTCTTCCCATCTCTCTCACACACAGCACAGAAAAAAAAACATACATCCAGTAATAAACTCAGGTGTTAGATTCTCTGAAATCAATAACCCTGTGAATAGGACTATTGATCAATTTGAAACTAATACATAATTCAAGAGTGAATCATTACACGCAGCCTGATGTGACAATTAGAAACGAATGAATATTTAACCATGAATCAATAATATAATCCTGAACAAACGCTCAGGCAATGAACCTGCTCAACCACAAAAAAAAAAAATCACAATTATATGCTGGAAAGCTGGCAGGAGAACCTGCTGTGAAATTAGTAAAAGCAGGAGAGTTTGTGCAGACAAAAGGGCTTCTATGTATTTTAGTTAAATATAAGAAGGAAAGCCACATCACTGTGTTTTTCTCTACTTTTCTTCTTCTTGCTACTTTCCACCAAAAAGGCATTCTCCATATTCATTCTCATTATTTGCACAGACATCATGCTCTGTCACGTGCAACTCATTTGTATCTGTTTTTTTTTTTACCCAGAGTGCTTTGCCTGCTGCGGTGTTTGCCGTCATGGAGAAGGCTCAACGGCGTGGAGCTGACGGGGATCGCGCTCGCCGCAAACCTGGCCAGCAGACCCAGCCCGCTCTCCTCGCAGCCGCCATCGTCGTCCGAATCGGACTCGTCCTCGTAGTCGTCTTCGGAGGTTTCTGTTTCAGAGAAAAGATTTTTAAGCTCAGAGAAACTGTGGCTGCAGCGTGGGGGGTCTAGGCCAAAGGTCAAATCACTTCCTACATGACTGCAGACACAAAGACTGCACCACTGAGGAGATGAATTAACGAAAGAAAAAGACAAGAAACTAAATAAAAAGACTGAATTAAGCCCTGCGCAGGATTAGAGCAGCCTGGACCTTATAATAACCGACTGTTACACACACATACACACACACACACACACACTCTCCCACATCTTAACATGGAGGCTGATCAGAGACAACAGTGGAGAGAGAAGAGATAGACCGTCCAAACCACTGCAGCCTGCCTTCACACTGTAATGCTGTGTAAGCAAGATACAGCAGGAAAAATTGGGCTTTACCACATACATGCATGTGAACCACGCTGACACACACACACACACACACACACACACACACACACTGCTGAGACTATGTGAGCACTCTGAAACTCTGACTCAGATCATTTATTATTTAAAAAAAACCACAGAGAATGTGACAGAGAGAGAGAAGTGAAAAACTGCTTCCTTCTTCCACTAAGTCTGACAGGCCAGAAGAGCACACAAAAAGGCAGAGGCGCACACAAACACACACATATATATACATACTGTAGCATACTGCTGGTTAGCTGTGTGTTGCAGGTAAGTTAGCAGTTAGGTCCATGGCAACAGACGAGCAGGAGGAGCGTCTCCGCAGGGGTTAGCATGTTAACGTTGTGGGTGGATTCACAGTACAACATCATTTTGTATTTATTTTGTCTTACTGATATTAAAGTGTGTAATGACATTTCAGAAAATAAGCTATGATTTGTGTTAACAAAATGTTTTATTAAGAAGAAATACCAGGCTGAATGTCAGTGTTTTGCTGCCCTCTCTGGTTTAAAGTTTCAAGTCCGTTACAGCTGTAACCATAACGATCAGTGATGTCATGATGTACCGAAGTACACCTGAACATCACTGCAGCGAAACGAGAAGTTAAACCAACGGGGGTCAGCAAAAACAAGATTTTTAAGGGTTGTTAAGTTACTCTTTAGCCAAAAGAATAATGCTTGATTTGATTTATGAAGCTTGTTTGAATTAAACAACATACAGTAGAATGAAATAAATATTTAAAAAAACTAATTTTAAGTTGTCCGGACTTGTTTTAGGAGCCAAATCTGGAGTTGCACTGTGAATCCATTATGTGTTAACTGAAGCAGGCAGACGATACAACAAGCAGGCACTGAGAGGACAGCCCTGTGAGGCCCATTGGTATAATGTTGGTACGAGTAACCATGGTTACATCCTCTTTCCCAGCAGAGCACCAAAAGTCTCCCTATTAACTTTTACAAGCCATCAGGAGACATAAAGTCGGGAGAGTGGAGGTAACCGTGGCTCTCATTAAAGAGCTTTAATTTGTGAGAACAATAAAAAATAAAAAATAAAAAAAGGTAAAAGTTAATGTTCTGTAGGTCAATTTCATCACGGTCCATGTTAGCGGTCAATAAAGAATAGAGGGAGGGGCACTTCCTACTTACAGAGCAGGTGACAGGGGTGTGGCCTCAGGCAGGGTGGGGCAGCGAGGTGGCGAGAGAGCGGCCTAGCTGTAGCGTAGCCTGGCCTTAGCACAGTCAAGCTTAAGCAAAGCTTTAGCCTACTAGCCGTAGTGAGGTAGCGTAGGCTCAAGGCTGCGCTAGTCCTTTGCCAAGCTTCTGTAAATGCAGCAGCAGCACAAGCACACGGAACAGGCTGAGAGACACTCAAAGCATCATGGGTAGGACAGGGAGGGACGGGACAAAGGTGAGGAGGGAAAGGTGAGAGGACAGAGCAAGGTGTCGGACAGAGCAACGTAAAAGGGAGAAGGGTTATTTGAAGGTTTAGTAGACACAGAGGAGGGCTCTATTGTCCAAATATCCCCAGCAGCTAATATGATTGGTGCCGTCAAGAAGTTTAGAATGAGTAGCGATGCATTTATTTCCCCAACACCAGCAAAAAACTACACCACATCATCAACAAACATTTAGTAAATTTAACTAAAAAAATCCCCAAAATTAGAAAAACTATCGTTACATTTCTCTTTATTTTAAACTGACCAGGAAATAAATGTCTTGTTATCCGTCCCATCAGATTCAACTCTGTGTGCTCTGAACTAATCTCCTAAATATATGTTTCAAGTTTCACAAACATAAACCTTAAGCTGAACAGTGTTTTCCAACCTTTTTTCTCAGGAGCTCTAAAAGGGATATTTGACGAACAGAGCGGTCTAAAGGATGTGTGAGGTGCAGCTGGACAGACTGACGGAGACGGACAGACAGATGAAGCAGACACAAGGACCACAGCGCTTCGCTTTCTGTGCCAATCAAATCAACACCTTTAATAAAGCTTATAGGTACCAAACTGCAATACAACTTTATGAAAGAATCTCACAATTCACACAATTATTCAATGTACAAATGCTACAAAATCGGTTTTTGCAATCCAGGCAATAAAAAACACCATAGAAATAGGTCAACTCTTTAAAAAACAAAAGGCAACTTTATAGAGAAGCCAGCAGCAAGAGAGGTAGAGATCGTCGAGCTAAAGCACAGTCTGCATTAGCGAAACGCAAACAAAGACACAAGCTGTGACGAGGCTCAAAGACACGTTTCTGTCTGACTTAACAGCGAGGGGCGAGGAGCTGTAAGATTTGGTCAGTAACCTTGGTCGAAGGAGTCGTCGGAGGAGCTGAGGCCCGCTTCCTCCAGCAGCAGGGATAAGTGCTTGTGTTTCTTCTTATGAGACTTCTGGCTGGACAGCAGGGACGTCGGCGACGATGCGGATCGCCTCTTCCTGGTCAGGTTGCCGTGGGAACGCGTCCCTGAGAGAGGGGGCCAGCCCCTTCGAGCAGAATTGTGCTCCTCTGAATCTGAGTCTGGTGCAGAGAAAGTGCGATTAATGATTCATGAAATAAAGAGTCGGACACCAAGAAGATTTCTGCTCGACCTCAACATCATTCTTCAAACTAAACCTGAATCTATATTATATTATTTTGAATCTCTGACTTGGCTACGGTCAACATAACTAGATGACCCAATGTTCTACTACTACCGTGATGTAGTTTTATAATGCCACCATGTCCACACAGCATGCTGGTCTCAAGAGGAAGAAGCACACGCAGATGGTTTGATTGGAAGAAGTCTTTAAGTCTACAACTCAACAGGTTAGATGAGGAATATTCTCCATTCAACGAGATAAAAGTGGCAAGTGTAAAAGCCGTTCCACACAAAGCATGGATTTTGGATTTTTCTAAAAATTAGCACAGAAATTTATAAAGACTTATTTTGTGGGTTCTTATGAATGCGGTACTTCAGCGGATTTCCACCTGTGGAAATATGTTTGACCAATGCAATCCTTTGTTCCAACTGATCGCTGTCATTCTGCATAATAATTAGCCATGTGCTGGTGATGGCGAGATGAAGCTTCATGAAGCATTGAAGCTCTCCAGCAAATTGGTTCCCAAAAGGGTTCATTTCAGGAGGCTTCATCTGGGCTTCATGTGCACAAAAAAACAACTACAGCATATTACAGATATGTGGCAGTGGTTTAACCGGGCAGAGGGCAGTGAATGTGCTTGTGTAACTGACAATAATTTCTCAGCTGTGTTTTGGCTTTTGGAGTCTTCAATTATATCATTGGTCTAAGACGATACAAGCCTTGATTTTCCCTGTTAAACAGGGGTTTTTTTGGTTACGTTTTTCCTTATCCAATGAAAGGTTTGCACTGTAAAGGACAGAGGGTGTCGTATCCTGTACAGATTGTAAAGCCCCCTGAGGCAAATTTGTTATTTTGGGCTATGCAAATAAAATTGACTTGACTTCACACGCTTCACAGCAAACTTCCTGGATTACTCGACACACGCTCTGAAGCCTCAGCACAGCATGTAACATCATTACCATGTGCTTGTGTTTGCTGCATGGTGAGTGTGTATTCTGGGGGCCTTAAAACAATGGCCGTTTGTTTTTGGGTTAACGGACTGTCGAGAAATATAGGCTTTTTTCGGTCCAATGGGACATTTTTCTGTGTTCCGTAAATAATAACGGGCCATCCCCTTCACAACACCCAATAAAGTACGACAAGCGCTGCGACGATTACCTCAACAACCAAATAAAGGACAATTTATGGCTGGAGATCACCCAACAGCTGGGATGCGATGAAGATGGTGATGTAGCTGATATTTACTTGCTAACGTTATACGTTCGTCACGGAATGGGGCTAACCACAACAGCTAATGTTAGCATTAGCACCACATTTGGGGTAGTTAAGCTTAGTCCCTTAGATATTCTCTGACTTGATAGGTTTTTGTTGTGTGGAGTGGACACGGTCACTATTTAGGAGGAAACTCGTTGTGCCTCATTGACGAAAATGGAACACAGAAAAGCGGATAATTTGCACCGGAACCGCTGTGCATAGTTGTCATGCTCCATTTGCGATTTTTCCATATTCCTGAACTGCATTTTCGCAATGAATACCTTTACCACTGAACTAACCTATGAGTCCGATTTTAAAAGGATAAGTCTGGTGTTATACTATATTTTGGATAGATATAAAACTGTGTTTTGATGAAGAAACATTATTTGGACTCTCTTAGTTCTTCTCTGACAGCATCAGTCACATAAAGCAGTTATGTTCAGGTACTCACTGTTGGAGCAGCTGCTGAGCTCTGATCTCATGGGAGAGAACAAAGCAGTCTTCTTCTGACCTTTCACCTTCCGGACGGTCTCCGAAGAAGAGGCCTTGACGGCAATCTTGTGTTTCCCTGCTTTGGCGGACGGGTGGATGCCGTGCTCCTTCATCCGACTTTCCCCAGACTTGCCCTTCGACTTGTCCAATTTGGAGCTGGAGGTAAGTTTGCGAGATGCGCCGAGTGAGCCGAGCTGCGAGAGCGAAAGCGCTCTGTCGAGGTCCGACGCCAGCTGCTCCTGCTCGCACATGTGGTCACGCTTCGCCTTCAACACCTGACAACACCACAAAAAAATATGTTGTTATTTAAATCAGAACAACTGGTGTAACACTGCGGCCAAAATCTAAACATGCACTTCCAAGTGGCCTCCTACCTCCAGAGCATGACTGGTGGATGGCTCCTGGTCATTCCAGCTCTTCTTCTTCTTTTTCTTCTTTTTCATCTTCACTCCTCCACTTCCCGCCTCCGTCTCTTCTTCTTCTCTGGACACCCGGAACCTCTTCCTTTGCCCCTCCCCAGCTTCAGAGTCCTCGGAGTATTGCACTGTCCTACCCACCCTGGGACATCGGGATATTTGAACTGTTTTTGTACTGAACAAAAACGAAACAGGCAAACCAAAAAACATGCAAAAACTGTCTGAATGTGGAGGGTGGAGAGCTGACTCACTTTCCAGGCCTGCTGTCCAGTTTGGGAGGTGTAGCCAAGTGTTTCCTCTTCCTGGGTCGCCCTCTGCCCCGTCTGGTCAGACTCCGCCTCTCATCCTCCTGCTGCTGCCGCTCACTGACATATGCATAAAAGAGTTATAGGTGTGTGTTTGTCTGGGGTGGAGACGTGGGAACATTTTTAAATGTGTGTATGATAATAGCAGCAGTGAGATTAACTCCTCTTGTATGTGTTTTCTTGCAGTAAGTGTGTGAGCTCACCGCTTGTCTCTGCGTCTCTGCAGCCTGCTCAGATCTCGCTGCTTCTCCTTGTACGTCTTCTGCAGCTCGGCCAGGCGGACACGGTATTCCACTTCCACTGCGTCCAACACGTCCATTGACATTTTACTGTACAGCTGCAGATAGGGGAGAAAAAGAAGTGTCACGGCATTACACAGACTAACACATTTTCATCTCTAGGTGACCCGTGACATTTTCTTCATCTTACCGGCTCTTCCTTTCTCTGCCTCCAGCTGTACTTCTTGTTGGGGTCCAACGTTCTGGGCAGATCAATGTGGGACTGTTTCTCGATGGCCTCCAACAAAATTTGTCTGCTTGCTTCAAGAAGACAGTCCAGACCCTCTAATGTCAAATCTGAATGGGATGCAGAGGATTTTAAAACATAAGAGAAATAAAAAAAAAAAAATCTCTTTTATAAACTCGTCTTCTTTATTTCCCTCATTCCCGCCCTCTCTACTCTCTTATTCTCCAACTCTCACCCCCTTATATCTACTCACCTTGCTCCAGGCTGATGTGCTCCATCTCTCGCTGGGCCATTTGGCTAAGCAGGGCCATCCCCTCCAGCGCCACCATCTCCAGAGCATCGGTGCTGCTGCAGTCCACACCCAGGGAAGGGTTTTCTATCTGCGGTAAGAGTGTCGGGGCCGGTGGGGTGCTGGGGCGAGCCTGGACCATTTCACTGGCTGCCAGCAGAGCGAACATCCCCGCCATGGGATCCTCAGGTCCGATGACCAGCGGGAGCGGCGAGTTGGAGGTGGGAAGAGGATAAACGGGAGTTTCATTGACACTTTCTTTCTGACTGGGAGTGAACGAGTTGATTGGAGTGTCTGGCTGTTCTTGTTCACACACCGAGCTGGTGATTTGTTCTAGCGACGCACACATCTGAGCTGATTCCTGACTGTCTGAATTTGCAGTGATGCACAGTGGATATTGTTCTGGATCCGTGATGACCTCTGGTTTAGGCTCAGCCTCTGTGAGTGGAGGAGGCAGGGGGTATACTGCCTGACAGGAGTAAGATGACGCCTCCATTTTTATTTGCCCTACTTCCTTCTCTTCCTCCCTGACTTCTTCTAGTTGTTCACCTTGAGGCGGTGGAGGGCTGGGGACATGCAGAGGTAGCGGTTGAGGCTGGGGCTTCGGGGCTTCCACGTCTTCCTCTCTTTCCCGGCTGGCTAGCGCAGGGCTGCGAATCCGGCGAAGAGGACCCAAACGTTCTGGCGTCATGTCAAGCGGAGGCTGCTCCGCACCAGGTTCCTGCTTGAGAAAAGATCCCGTCTTTGACGGCTCTAGCTTCTGTGGCTTGATGTCTGCGTCCAGCAGCCTTGAATGGACGGTTGCTGAGGGCAAAGGGGCAGCAGAGACAGTAGAACGAGAGCGGTGGGGTGGGACAACCTCTGTGTTTGCCCCTGTGGGTGCTGGGATGTGATAAGGTGGGAAATGTGAGCCAGATGGTGGGTAAGGGTAACCAGAAGGGAGATCTGTCATAATAAAAAAAGAAGAAATAAAGGAGGTCAGAGAAGATTAATCCAATATCATGCATGATGTATCCATTGCTCAAACTTTCTTCAATAGTTTAAAGTATCAAACACATAGTAGATGAGCCCCAACATCTCATAATGACCTGGCAAAGTACAGGTGGCCTTAAGCCCAACAAGCTAACAAGACATTTCAGTACACAGGTCAGTAATTTGGCTTAGCAGCTGATGAATGTTGAGTTGTTAGATTCCTCCAGACTCACCAGAGTAGATGCCTTGAAAGGGTGCAGAGACCGGCTTCTGTCCTTCTCTCTGCTCCCTCCGTCCCACCTCCCCCTCCTCGGCCGCCTCCAGTTTAGGCCGCCGTGGCGAGGACGGGGGCGGAGAGGCTGAGCGGGGGGAAGGCGCATAAGGCAGGGGCGTCGGTGGGTGAGACAACACTCTCTGCCCGCCTTCCTCTGACTTGAGGGTGGTCACCGGTGAGGGGAGCGGAGGCAGCGGGGTGAGGGAGGAGGTAGACGGGGTTGGCGAGCGAGAGGGAGGGGGAGGTTTGCGGGGGTGCAGGACGGGCGAGGGAGACGGAGAAGATATCGAGGAGGGGCGGGGTTTGGGGTCGGCGTTCCGCTTGTCTGCCTTTTCTTCCATCTCTGGCCGGTGCTCGCTGGCCTTTAAACGCTCCTGAAACACAGGAGAGGAGGTGGCTTTATATGCGTGTACGTATGATGTGACACACTTTGCTTCAGGGCATAAATATTAGTGTGTGGCTACATTGTTTGGACTTCCTGGACTGTATTCTCCTGCAGCTGCAGGATGTGCTGTGTGAGTGGCTGTTTATTGAATGTGTTATACAACTTCAGTATGACATGAAATGTGTGAAGGGTGTACATCATCTCTGGGAAACTACTGAGGCTTTTTTCTCCAATTGAAAATATATGTGTGACCCATTTTTTAAGATTGAACTCTTCAGCAGGGATCAGTGGGTTTGGGGCTGAGTGCCACAGACAGGATAGGGAAGTCAGAGAGTATTGAGATACAGCCACATTGTTGGTTTTGGTCTTTTTGTGGGATTTGTTGACAATAAGTAGAATACCGAATATCCGCCTTATCCTTTAAGTATTGCTGTAACTCTTCACCCAGTCGTAGAATGTGGGTTTTATGTGTGTATGCAATATTATTTGTCTCACTTCTAGTTCTCCATTCCTCTACAGAGCCAGGAGCATCTACAGTATGTGTTTATTGTGGATGTGTATTTGTAAGGACATTAATATTTGCACATAAAAGTCTCCTGCAGCTGCAGGACTGCTGTGTTTTATGTTTGTGTTTGGAGATGTAGGTGGATATATACCATATACAAGCATAAAGGTATGTAAATGTCTTTGAATATGGGGTTTGAATTATGTGTAGCTATTGATACGTGTGTGTGTGTAAGTCCACTTACGACTAGCTGTGCGTTCCTCTGCAGCTCCAGGACCTGCGCTGTGTGCTGCTGGATCATGAGCAGCTCCTGTTGCCGGAGCATCTGCTGCTGGGAGAGGAGCTGGAGCTGGGCTGCATGCTGCAGCGAGCTGCCTGTACCGTATACCCCCGGCCACACCGAGGCTCCACGCTCCAGTACATCACCTCCTGCGGAGCGATGGAGGAGAAGTAAGGTGTTTAAGTGGCATTCTTTGCCATGACATTTTTCATATTTAAGATGAAGTGTTTGACAGTATCGTTGCTGCTTCATCTCTCAAAATGAAGACTACATTTCCCACAACCCAATGGAGGAAAAACATCCACCCTCTACTGCAGTGGGACGTACCCCCCCTGCCCTGTCAGATGAACTACCCCTTCATTGACGCCACCCGTCGGGCTCCAGATGTGTTCATTGGAATTGAATTTATACTGGATGTTATGTTACTATTAATGATTCAAATGTAGACATAATAGCAGATGTTACAATATCGTTTGAATACAAATTAACTTATGTTTAGGTGGGTCTGATTAAGTTCTGCATCTGTGCCACTTGGATTGGCAGAAGCCAGATGTTTCAAATGTTTAGCCATTACTTTCAGCTAACTATCTCAACTGTTTATCTGTTACTTTTAGCTAACTAAAACCACTTACACATTATATTTAGATAACGGTTTCAAATGTTTACCCATTACTCTTAGCTGACTGTTCAGACTTTTCTTCTCGCCTGCTAAACTAGTTCTCAGGATTGGTGTTACAGCTGACTCAATATGTGTATATATACATTTGTAATCAAAGCTTAATTTATTGTTTGTTTTCCCTTTCACTTTACAGAAGAGGATAATCCTGTTTAAAGTGCATCACAGCGTTCTCTTGTTTGTGCTGAAAAGCAGCAAAACTACTGGCACACAGTCCACAATGACATATGGAGGCTGTCAATCTTGTTGGATATGGTCTCATTTGTTTACAGTAATTACCAACACTAACATCTGTTTCAAAATGAACATGGTTATCATTTCTTTTTGCTAAAATGCAATAAATTGTAATTTTATAAGCGATAAAATCAGCAAACCAACATCTTGCACCCATACTTTAGATTTCATACGCACACATACAGAGAGAGACTGGCTTTCATACCGTAGTGTTGCAGGTGTTCAGTGGGGATGACTATTAGCTGTCCAGACTGTGGGTCCCTGGCAAACTGGTAGGGAGGGGGCATGGAGCCTGGCAGAGAGGGTTGGTAGCCTGGGGGGAGGGTCTGGTGGAGTGAGGAAGGACCCAGGCCTGAATGGGAGGGGAGGGGAAGAAAAAGTGTGAAAAATGTTAGAGATTGAGACGAAAAAAAACATTTTTTTCCAGCAAAGCTAAAACTAACATTAACTCAGCATCATTCTTCACCCAGTATGTATACCCCTGCTGAAGCCATAATAGAGTTACATCAGTGAGCACTCACTGAACGCTGCTTTTTGAGTGATTTTGTTTTTTTGCCCTCTGTGTCTAGACAGAGCCGGCCCTTGGGGAGCTCCTCGTGTTTGTGTGTGTTTCCATACTTTCAGATGTTGTGTGTACAGTTATGTTTAAACTCATATAAGTATGAGTGTGAGTGTGTGTGTGTGTGTGTGTGTGTGTCTTGATGCTGTTATTTCTGGACAGCGAGCGTTGGAGGAGCAGGAATGTCCTGCAAAGATCAGGAATGTCTGTGGAACTTGACCCCTGGAGGCTGCTGCTGGACGAGCCTCTGGACACAAAGACAACACCTCCCTTTTTCTGCTACACCAATCACTAAACGCTACACAGGCGCATGTAGAATTTTGCAAGCACGCCACGTTCTGGTGTTGAACTGATTTAGACTCTTTAGTCTTTCGCACCACATTGGATAACTGCTGACAGAGAGAAGACATAGATGCTGACTGAAAAGGGCAAGAGCTGCTGGTACTACTGTACTACTAATGCTCTGTGTGGCGTGCTGCTGTACTTGTCCACATCTGTCACCCCAGTGGACATATGAAGTGGCAGCTCACAGGAAGACATGGAAGGTCATTCATGTCTGACAAGAGAACTTTTGTGGTGCATGTAGATGCTTGTTTTATCTAACAAATAGTCCAAACCCCACAAATACTCAGATCACTATCAAAAAAAGAGAAATCTTCCGAGTTAGAACTTGGTAATGTTTGTCATTTAGCTTGGAAATTACTTTTTTAATCAAAATGAGTGTTGAGTCATTTTCTGAAGTACATCTAATCCTGATATAAGCTGTACAATTCTTGAAATCACTAAATAAATGCCTGAGTTCAGCCGTTATACAAAAGGTGCCACAAGGAATGTTAAGTGCAATTTTGGGAACATCTAAACATATGCTTAAAGCAGTTAGTAAGTGTCTCCAGTCACGTCCACATACTGTATGGGGAGCTGGAGAGCCAGACTGGGGGCGCTCCAGGTCGGGGCATCCAGGGGTGAGAGGTCAGAGTTGAGGGGTCGTGAGGCCATCGCCCCGCCCCTGCCAGAGCAGCCCCTCCCGTCACCATAAGGTTGGGGGTCATGAGGCTGGGCGTCATCATACTGGGTGTCAGGCCGCTAGACAGCGGGGTGGGGTGCATCTGCGTAAAGTCTGCCAGCTCCTTAGACTCTCTGGGAGGAAACAAGACACAGTTTTATTTAATAATGTGAGTTTAGAAATATTTTTTATGAACCCAAAATATGTAATTGAAAACGGAGTACATATTTTTTGTCACGGTTGACGCCTAACACAAATATTTTTTTCACTATTTCCATTGGCAACGGTTCATGTTTGGGTTAATAAGGGTAAAATGACTCCATCCACCACACCCCCCTTACCTGAGCACCTTCTCCTGCTCGCGCTCCAGCCGGCCGGCCAGCATTCGGTCGTCGTGGTGACGACCACGGTCCTCCCCTCGCTCCTCATCTATGGTTTCAGGCACAGATAAAGATGTTTAGTAGCTGCATCACTGAGGCTCCTTGTGTGTCTAAACCCTGATCCCAAATGTGAAATGGATAACGATTAATCAATTTATTGTCAACTATTTTGATAATTGATTAATCGGTTTGAGTAATATTTTTTTAAAGAAAACAATCTAAATTCTCTGATTCCTGCTTCTTAAATGTGAACATTTTCTGGTTTCTTTACTCCTCTATGAGAGTAAACTGAAATATCTTTTGAGTTGTGGACAAAACAAGACATTTGATGACGTCATATTGGGCTTCAGGAAACACAGATCAATATTATTCAACATTTTCTGACATTTTATAGACCAAACAACTTATTGATTAATCAAGAAAATATTCAACAATGAAAATGATCATTAGTTGCAGCCCTAATTGAGAGGTAAGAAGAAGCAATAATGTGGTGAAAAGTAAAAGAGGAAACTGTGCGACAGCAGAGGAGAGCGGGGGAGAAGACAAGGTGACACTGGCTACATAATGGTGACACGACACAGCATGTCAAAACAAGGGGAGAAGCTAAAAATACGATGTTGGGCCAGTGTGTGCACACATACTGTACAAACGCACACACACACACACACACACACACGGAGTGACAGCTCTCACTCGGAGTGTCAGCTCTTATCAGTTATTAGTCTAGTGCCACAGGAGATGTGTGAACATACCACTACTGCCTCACTATACACACACACACACAGCCTGAAACCCATGGTGCTTACTATGAGGGCCACCGGCAAAAGACAGAGATGGAAAGTAAAAAAAATGTAAAAAGCAGGAGCACTCAACCAAGCAGTCCAGAATAAACATGAGGCTCTCCTCCTCGCACTCTTTCCCGTTAACCCTCTTCCATCTCATCGACGCTGACTGAAGGTCCCCGAGCAGCAGAAAGGTTTTATACGAGTGTGCTGAACCCTTCAGTTCTGCTCTAAAAGTGTGTGCATGTGTGTGTGTGTGTGTGTGTGTGTGTAGCCTGTAAAGGGACAAGGGACTTTAACAATCCCTGACATGCTCCGCAGGAAAGGTTTCAAGACTGTTACCAAGGTTACAGGGAGCCTGTCCCACATGCTATCCTCCCTGCATCAGAAAGCCAACGATTAGCGCTGCACGCCCCCTCTTTCTCCCCACTCCTCCATCTCACACTCTCTTTTCACTTCTTTACTTCCTGACATACCTCTCTCTTCCCGTCTACCAACCTATCGATCTACGTCCATCTGTCCATGTCTTATCATTAGCCTATCCTTCTTCTCCTCCTCCCTGCTTCCCTCCATCCATCCGCTCATCCATCCATCCATCTATTTGTGTTTTCTGCGTAAATCCTCTGCTGTTTATTTAGAGCTCTTCTCAGCGAGAGGGGCTGATGCTATTAGACCAATCACTCTGCTCGAGCAAGGAAATGAATAAACGCCCCCAACAGGCATGCACGTGCATGCACACGCATGCAGGCAAATACACAAACATCTCCCGCGGTTCCTCATATACGCTCGCGCACGCACACACACACACAGTCCGTCATTCTCAAGAGTGATCCATTGCTTAGCAACGCACCCATGGTCTTATTGTAATTCAAGGCTTGTTTGTAGCTTTTAGCAGCACTCTGTAATGACATGTTTAATGCAGAGCGGGTGGTGGTGGGGTGGAGGGGCTGAAGAAAAGAGTGGAGAAAGAGCAGGGGGCCTGAGGTGGGACAAGGAGGGAGCGCCGCTACAAAGACCTTCTCAGAGAGGAAGGAAGGGTGGGGAAGGAGGGAGGCATTCAACGAAATGAAAAGAGCAAGAGACTGAGAGAGAGGGAGAGGGGCTGAGCTGTGGGAGGACAGAAAGAGCACGGAGCTGAGACAGAAACAGAAACAAGGAGAAAGACAGAGAGATGGAGAGGGAGCACTGTAGCTGAATGACCTTGACGTACAAGAATAGAGCGCTGTATGGCAGGAATTGCTATGCAGCACAGAGAGCCTACAGACTCGCCAAAAGGAGCCTTTCAACAAAATACAACCCATGACATAATTAGTAATATTGGGCGGGGGGGGGGGGGTGGGCTGGGGGGGTTGTTTCTACAATCCCAATCGTGCATGAACATCTCAAAGTCAAACAGGGGGCTGAGGAAACATGACTTTGATCTGAAAAAGAAAATGAATCCTCCATTATTCATGGAAACCAAAATGAGGAATCATTTGCTCTTGGTTCATTTAACTAAGGGGATCTATGATCCCTGCAGTGCCATTCTGAGGGGAGCTACAGCGGACAGAGTTGAAAGCAAAAGCAGGAGGAAATGCATTAGGAAAATGTTTGAAATATAGTAAGTATACTTGATTTAACTTGCCAGAAACTATCAAATATAAAATGACTTGTGTGATTGAGCGAACGTCGCCACACGACTCCTGCAAGCATTTCAAACTTATATCCAATGATAATGCATCACAATAGAAATTATTCAGCTCCACGTGTACCTCCATCATTCATATGCAAGAAAGCCAATATTTTACTAGAGGGTTAACACCACAGGAATATAGGTCATGTGTTAAGACTGTGTTAAGCAGTAGACCAGCGATGCAGTGAGTTTTCTGGTGTTTCTTACATAAAAGACATCATTACCTTTGATGGCTGTTTGCAGCAGGGTTCTCTGTGTGTCTGAGGGTCCACTGGTCTGTTTACTGTGGCTCCCACTGTCTCTCTGCCGGGCCACAGCCACAGCAATGCCAACCGGAGGGTGACGCACCTCTCCCTCCGCCTCCCGGCCAAACGAGCGGGCGCTGTCCGGCCGCTCCTGCTCTCTCTTCAGCTGGGGAGGCACCCTCAACGACCCTGAACCACCCGATACAACTGAAACCCTTTCCCTGTCTCTCTCCCTCTCTCTTTCCCCCCTGTCTCTCTCCCTTTCCCTTTCCCGCTCTCTATCTTTTTCCCTCTCTCTTTCCTTCTCCCTCTCTCTTTCGGCTTCCATCCCAACGCTAGCCAGACCCCCGAAGGGCCCTCGGCCATCATTAGCGTGCCTGGAGGACCCAGGGCCTTCAGCGGCAAAGTTTCCACTGTATTTAATCAGACTCTGCATGGCTGAAACCTCTGCGGGATCCGACCCTGCTCCCCCGCCTCGCTCTCCTGCCAGTGACCCCCCAGGTCGGTAGAGCGCAGATGGGTCCAGGTAGCGTCTCTGACTCCCCTCCTCGCCCGCACGCCCGTGTCCGTGTTGGGAGGGGTGTGTTTGGGGGGAATGGCTATGGGCGGAGTGTGGGTTGTTGCTGGGCCGGTGCGTTGTGTGAGGGGAATGGGGCATTTGTGTGTGTGTCGGCTGGCTGTGGGGGGAGGAGAGTGTGTGTCCGTGTTGGGCTGCCAGGGCAGCCATGTGACTCGTGGCATAGTTGGTTAATGGGCTGATAGTATTCCACTTAGGCTCCGCCCCTGCCCGCTCTATGCCCAATCGGATTGAGTGTTTAGAGATGTCCCTGGTTTCCGGGCTGAACCTTGATTGACTGGAGGAGTAGGATGCGTCCTGGCCTCGTTTACCAACGGAACCATTGGAACAAATGACAGAACCTTCCTCTCTTTGATTGCCTGAATCGCCTGACTGGGAGAGTCGAGGATGCTCCATCAGGCTCCTCTCAGGAAACCTGTAGCTCTCCCTCTCCCTGTTTCTCTCCCGATCGCGCTCTCTGTCTCTATCGCGCTCTCTGTCTCGCTCCCTTTCTCTTTCTCTGTGTTTTTCGGCGTGTTTGTCGCGGGCCTGCGAGGCGATCTGGATGGGCCCGACCCGCTCGTCATAAACCTCCACAGAAGGCACATATGTCGGTGCGGTGACTCGCTGCTCTCTCATAGACTCTCTGGGTGTGGAAGGGTGAGGCAGGCCAGCGGCGGCGGGCTGAAGCGCAGGAGGAAGGCCGTAGATGTGGACGGTCCCAGCTGACGTGGCCACAGAGTCATTCCTCCTTTGTCTGTCTGAGTGAGAGTTATTTGAGTTAGCGTTAGAGTTATGGTTGTGGTGGGGTCGAGAGCCCCCCTCTTCATCCCGACCCCCTTTGTCTGTTTCTTGTCCATGAAACCTCCCACCCCCGCCTGAAGGGAAGGAGTGCTGTGGAGGCGACGGCCTGGATCTGGGCTGCACTGTGGAGGGCTGGGAGTGTGACTTCTGCTCGTGGTGGTGAGGATGGAAGGACCAAACATCTCTGTCTCGCTCGGTGTCCCGGTCCCTTTCTTTCTCTCGTTCCCGGTCGCCGCTCCTCGCCCTGCGGTCCTCCTCACTCCTCCCGTCCTGTGTCAGGTCCACCACGCTGTGCGGCCTCTGTTCCTCTCTCGACCGCTCCCTCTCTCTCTCCCTCTCTCCCCGGTAAGGCCGGTCCCTACCCCCGTCCCGTGACGTCCTCTGAGGGGGTGTGGAGCTGGACGGGGCGGTCGGAGGAGCAGATGGAGGGTGGAGAGGCAACTGGCTCAAGGAGGCTGGCAGGTAAAAGCCCTCTGAAAACACACAAAACATAAGAAACATGAGTCTAAAACCACAAACACGCACCTACTATGTGAACACAAACTGTTGAAACTGATGAAGATTCAGCAGGAGCACGCAGGCAGAGGTGAGCATGATAAATATCTAAATGTCAACTTGCCAAGAAAATATAACAGTAACACAAACCTACAGTAGATCAACAGTCATATCCAGGAAGAGAAGATGTACTATACATTTTAGCATGAAAATAAAATAAGAATCAAAGCAGCCGAATGTTGCCCATTTCAGCCTTCTCACTAAATGAAAAAACCTATTTCCACTGTTGAATCATCAGGATATGAGAGAATCTGTACACTAAATTCAGCCATTTGTCTCCATGAACGTTGTTGATGACAGCGACTGACCTTTATGTGAGTCGTAGAGAGGGTGCTGGGAGAGCGAGGGAGGATCCAGGTGCCCGAGGGACAGGTAGTGGCTGGAGTACAGGCTGCTGGGCATCGGAGGGTAGCCTGAAGACACACAAACACAGAATGTGTCATTACAAAAACTACACAATAACTCATTCTCTGGCTCAGTTGTCTATATAATAATGCATCCTTGTCAAACATATTCTGATTTCAGCTTCTCAAATGTGAGGATTTGCTTCTGCTTTTCTCTATTGTATATCACTGTGAATCATATATCTTTGGGTTTTAGACTGTTGGTCAGACAAAACAAAACATCTGAAGACGTCAAATTGTGATCAGCCTTTTTTTCCCCCGCCATCTTCTTTATAGGGCTGTCCTCAATCAAAGAAACACTTAGTCGACTAACACTCATACGATTTAATCAATTAGTTGATTTAATCAAAAGATCTGTCAAACTGAGTTTCTCCACAAAGAATCACTCAAAAGCACCACCTTAAATCTTGTGTTTATCAGAGATGTGCTCATAAGTTTCTTCGAAATAAGTAATTCAGGATGCAAAAAAAGCATAAAAAGCAACTAATCGGCTAAAGAAATCTTAGTCGACTGAGACCAAAACGACTGAATCATCTACTTTCTTAGATTTGATAGACCAAATGATTCATTCAGAAAAGAATCAGCAGGTTAATAGATAATGACACCAATCCTGCAATAAACCCTGCCTTCATGAAGTCTAAAATGTAATTTTGGAGGCTGCAGTTTGACTCTCGGCTCTAATTCAGACTATATTTGAGCATGTAAACCAGATTTGACCACTTTTAAAAACATATTAAACTTTGTGCCCGGACTCCTGTTTTGAAAGAGAAGGTTACAGTCGACCCCAGGTCACCTGCAACAATTTGTTTTGGCCATGAGTTCAGCTGGAGGTTGACGTTGGGCGAGAGTCTGCCCGTTGGCCAGCTGCTGCTCTCAGAGACCAGCTCTTAATATAGACAAAGCCTCGTGCCTGCTGTAATGCTCTGGATTTCTGTGTTAGGACTGAGCTGGCTGCAACTCTGACGCTGGCTGGGTGTCACCACGTGGAAAAAAAAAATAAAATAAAACTGCCACCCAGAGAGGGTGAGACATTCCCCTGTTCCCACACTCCGGCCACTTCAAGAAATATCAAAGACGCCGCTGCCGTTCCAGCACGAAGTGGAGAGCAGCAGAGCCGGAGTATAAATCTGTCTCGTCTCCGTTCCGAGAGGCAGAAATGGAGAAGCAAGAGGAGGCGGGTGGTGAGGGTGTCAGTGGTTAGAGGAAGACAGAAATATAAGAGGAATGATGTGACGGGACTAAAGGCATGCAGGATAAGTTTCTTGCAAAGCTTCCTTTAGCTAACAGCTAACCTTGATCTCTAACAGCTTTGATATGGTGTTCCCGTGCAGCTACGGTGCATCCCAGGCATATCCAAAGTCTGTCTCTTAGCTGCCGCCCGGAAACGTCTCCAGCTTTTAGTAACTTTAGCTGCTATTAAAGCCAGCCACCAGGTATTAAGGATCTCTCTCAGGCCGTGAATGATTCTATTCATATCAGAGCAAGTCGATTGTAAGGCTTCTTTAGTCAGCAGGAGGTTTTTAGCTTCTTCTTTAGCTTCCGATAGTTTAGCCTCAAATCAGGCTAAACTTTAAGTCGAGCGTCAAAAATCCATCCATCCTTTATCCCTCCTTCTTTGGTTGAATATAAAGTATAACAGGGTGCGTCTTGGCGGGGGCTGAAACTCTCACTTAAATACACAAACTGATTTGTGTATTTAAAGTATAATTTAAAGTATAATCTTTTAGATTTTCATAAGATCAAACCCTGTTTTTGATACTATTCATGGTCTGCATTTTTTCTGCAACAGCCATTCAACAGACTTACATTCTTTAATTACCTCTCAGTAAAGTAGTTTTCCTCGTTAGTGGCGGAGTCCTCCATTCCCGCACTGGGTTAAGTTTGAAGTCACAGGAAACATGGTATGCATGTAATCCAGCGTTAAAGGAAGAGACCTTTTCAAACCCTTTGTTTTTCCTGTGTAATGTTTGTTAATGCAGCAGCTGACAGGAAGTAAACTTGGGCCGAAAGCTGTTGCCCTAGCAACAGAACGGTAATGAAAAGGTCTATAGCTCATCATAAAAAAATATATCTATATATAAGCCAGCTGCCGTTTAGCTTATCTTGGTATAAAGACTGGAACCAGAGGGAAACCGCTAGCAAAATGCACCTACCAGCACATCTAAAGCTCACTAACTCACACATCATTAGAGCTGCCTCCTCTTAGTCGGTTTGGTCTCAGTCGACTAAGATTTCTTTAGTCGATTAGTAATTTTTTTGTGCTTTTTTCATGCTGAATGACTGATTTCCAAGAAACTTATGAGCACATTTCTAGTAACCTCACAAGATTTAAAGTGGTGCTTTTGTGTAATTCTTTGTGGACAAACTCAGTATCACATATCTGTCGATTAAATCAACTAATTGATTAGTCGACAAAATCGTACAAGTTTTAGTTGACTGAGAATTTCTTTGTTCGAGGACAGCCCTGCTCATTATATCTTGATTGTTTAATCTGCACAGAAACACAAATTAGCCATTTTATGGTTGGTTATGTGCTGTACTATTCTTGGCTCTGAGCAGTTGCCAGGGAACCAGCAAAGAGTCCAAGAAGTTGCTGTCTATAATCATAGCGCCGCCCCCCTTGAATCGTCCCTGAACCGAAGACAGTAAGATTGAGACAAAATCTTTAAAAAAAAAAAAACTAATCACACACAATCTGATTTGCTGTGTTTGGGAAGCGCCGGACAAGATCTGTGTCACACAGGCGATGCAATCAGTTTTAAAATGAACCCTAAATAGAATCCATTCGTCCTTCTCCCTTTACCTTGCCAAAACACACTGCGGGATACGCTCCCTCCTATCTGACCTTCTACTCCAGCGAGATTTGATAAGGAGACACAGAAGGACAGGAGGGAATGAAGGGGGGGACAAAGATTCAATCACTTACTGAACAGGCCTTAAGAAGAGCACAGAGACAGAGCGGTCCACGGAGAGGACAAAGACACACAAAGGTATATATATATATGTATACCTTTGTGTGTCTAAAAGTGTGTTCATAAGCTAGGTCAGGAGAGAGAAGTTGTAGAAAAGTAGGGCAGGACAGCTAGAGAGAGAGACAGTCAGAGACAAAGTGCATAATGGACAGGAAGCTCAAAAAAAGAACAAGAGAGAGGAAGATAGATTACAGTAATGCATGATAGGTGAAAGTAAGAGACAGGTGGAGGACGGAGGAAACAAGACGCATATAGGACAGAGCCGGGAGCAGCGCTAGCAGCAGAGAGACAGAAATGGAACAGGATCCCACTGGTGTAAGCAATGAGAAGCAGAGGAAAGAGACTCCTGGGCTTTAGACTGTGAGACATGTCATGAAAATATGATGCGTCTTTAAGACTTCTGTACTGAGACAGAAAAAGAGAGAGAGAGAGAGAAATGCAAATGTTTACTGATGCGAACGGTGATTTTACCTTCATGAGCATGTGATGCCCAGAGCTGAGCCATCTGCAGACCGCTGGGATTGGCCGATCTGTACGCAGGGTCAGAGGTCAAGGGGGAGGGCCCGGGATAACCTGACAGGAAGGGACTGGAGCCTGCCGGGAAGGCATCGCCTAGGAACAAGAAGCAAGACCGTCAGTCACCCTCGCAACCACAAGAACTCAAACTAATAAATGACAATCGATTTACACTGTACATGCTGTCACTTTGCTGTGTGCGTGCGTTTTGGGGTGTGTGCGGTGCACAATCGATGCGTGCTGATGGTTCTGTGCCAAAGCAGTCTGTTGTAATCACATTATTACTGAGCCAACATGCACTCTGCTTCCACAACACAGACCACAGACAGACTGCACGCTGAAGAAAGGGACAGTTAATGTAACCAACAACTGAAAACCACAATCGTCACAGCAGGAGTGATGAAAGGGTATGAAGGGAGCTGCGTACATCTAGTTGGATCAGACACGTTCGCTCTCTTGTCATTAGATCTGTCACTGTGTGATTTAACCTTTGGACCTCCCTTCACTGAATGTGGTTACCTCCTAATCCAATTGACAAACTAATTAGTCTTACCTTTAAACCACTTGTCTAATTGTTATCTTGTAGGACTAGGCAATATATCAATAATATATTGATATTGTGATATGAGACTAGGTATCGTCTTAGATTTTGGACATTGTAATATCGCACAAGTGTTGTCTTTTCCTGGTTTTAAAGGCTGTATTACAGTAAAGTGATGTCATTTTCTGAACTTACCAGACTGTTCTATTATTCATTATATCCACATTAGACATTACTGATGATTTTTTACCAAAAATCTAATTGTGTAAATATTTTGTGAAAGCACCAATAGTCAACCCTACAATATCTTCGCAACATCAGCATAGAGGTATTTGGTCAAAAATATTGTGATATTTGATTTATTTTTTTTCTCTCCATATCGCCCAGCCCTATTATCTTGTGTTTTTTTTACCTACAATAAAACAACTCTATTTGATTTTAAATTCTCCAGAAGATGCAGAACTAAGCTGAGTATAGCCCCACATATGACATCAGCACTCTGCTGATGATTTTCTAAATTAATCATTTGCTCCATGACATGTCAAAGATTGTGAAAGAATGCCAATCATAACTTCACTGAGCTCAAGGTGACAACCTCCATTTTCTTGTTTTGTCCGACCAAAAGTCTAAAACCCAAAGATATTCAGTTTACGATGGTGTATGACAAGAAGAAGCAACAAATCCTCTCATTAGAGAAACTCAAATCTGAGAATGTGTAGGATTTTTCACTGTTTTTGCTTGAAAAATGACTGAAACTACTAATCGATTATCAATATAGTTGCATATTACTTTTTGTCAACTGACTAATAGAACAATTGAGTTCCAGCTCTACATCGTAGGTTAGTCCATGATTTAGTCACATAGTGTTCCCTTCGTCAACCTTAAAGGAGAAATCTAATGTTATACAGCAGCAGGTATCTCCAAAGGACTTTCTTGTGATCCACAGATATCTAATCTCTGCCCAGAATGATAAAATATTTGCACGGCACGAAACCAACGTTTAAATCCAATATGTCCACAGACTGCTGCTATGGCCTGTGAGGAAGACTTTAATATCATTGATGTCAACTCTTCTATATTAGATTCATTTCAGATTCAGGCTTTTCAACAAACTTCCTTCCATCATGTGAGGGTTTGTTGGCATTAACTTTTCTGTTATGATAAAAAGACATTACCAGAGTTTCATTCTGACCCTAATAATGTAGAAACGCCAGTAGAGCAACCACCACTCCTTCCTTGTAAACATACACTCCGTTCAAAGCATGTTGACGTCACACACTTCACCATTAACACCAACTCCATCACTGCAACATGCACACAGTAAATCCTCGTAAAACATTTCATATCTCAGCATGATAAAAAAGTTATTGATTGTTTTTATTAGACTCCACCCTCTGCATGTGTGACCATTAGTACACTTTGAACCTTTGAACCATTAGTGCCTCTTCCAATCACAAACTCCTAAGAGCTGGAAAAGGTTTCATGTTTAGCTGAGGTTTCCCCCCCACACACACCCGGCCCATTACTGAACGCACTGCACAGCCATTACCCTGATAAAACTAACCATGTGTGTAGGGGAAAGGGTGCTGTCTGTATATGGGCGAGGGGGAAGGGTGTGTGTGTGTGTGTGTGTGTGTGTGTTTCTGTATTAGTCCTGTGGGAATCTGAGAGAGACATGCTGTGCTCACTGAGTTTCCCCTGCATCTAAATCAGTACATTAAAACCGCAGTCCGTCAGCGCCTGCACACACACACACACACACAGCATTTTAAATCAATAGCAAATGCAGCTTTCTAATTAATCACAACAGAGGCGTGTACACACTCACACACACACATACAGGAGTAATGCAGTGTGCCTCTGATAATACAGTGACGGTGGATCCTTCCACACCCAGCTTCATAAGATAGATTTATTCAAGTCTCTCCATGTTTGTATGTGTGTCGAGTGTGTGTGTGTAGCTGCACTGCATCACTGTATGATCACTCACATGTGCAAACAGTTTTGTGTGGGTTTGCAGTGACTGCCCTTTGAGTCAGAGACACTGCAGGAGTTTCAAACACACACACACGAACAAATACACGTATAAGATAGATGTGCAAAAACATAGGCATGCACATATAAATCCACACAGTCAGACATGGAAACATGCACAACCGACCACACGCACGCATGCACGCACGCACGCACGCACGCACGCACGCACGCACGCACACACACACACACACACACACACACACACACACACACACACACACACACACACACACACACACACACACACACACACACACACACACACACACACACACACTCACACTCGCACTCACAGCCTGTGATTAACATTCAGTCTCAGTCCGTTAACTCTGCAGGAAAACACACCCCCCTCGTCCTGTGAGGAGCGCTGAAGAGCAGCACGGCGGTGAGGTTTTACCTCCAAAAAGAGACAACTTTCTATCTGTGTGTGCAGTCTAATAATACAATCTATTATTCATCATCGCAGAGACATATTCACACACAGAAGTGATTATACTACTCTGTCCTGTTCATCTGTACATCGTCGATGTCCAAAGAAAACCATCCACATATGGTGATTTAGAAAACTAAAAGCATAAAGAGCCTTTTATGCAGTGAGAATATTATATTTTGTCGACACCCGTGGGAACTGGTGATAAAAGTAAGTGTGGTTTAATACTACAGCAAACACCCGTTGAGCAGCTACTTGGTATATCTATTTTCAGCGCAGCCAAACATCTGCGCTGTTTTAAGAAAGAAGTCAGTCAATAATTTGTCTTTTTCCAATTGTGTCGTGAACAACCGCAATCTGAAATCACATCTCACACGATGCAAGTAGCAGGGTTCTCGCACCTTCTTATACATCAGATTCAAGGACTTTTCAGGCTCAATTCCCTCAAATTCAGGGACCCAACACGGCATAGTTTGAGACGCGGATCAAGGTTAATTACTGATACAATACTGAGAAGTATTTCTTTCTTTCTCGAGGCAGATGGTGCGTGATAAAATGACGCAACTGCGGAAGACATGCATGCATGCAACCTCGAAGTAGTCTTCCACTCTTCATCTTTTTTTCCTCTTTTTTTTACTATTTGCAAAGCTTTATTTCTCAGTGCAACTTGTGAACATTCACACTACATCATTCATGACGCGGTGGTAGGTTTTTTCTTCATCCATCTAATGCATCTGTCAGGCATTATTTATATAAAAGAAATTCCAGCAACCCAAAAATCAAAGACTAAAGACATTTCCCTCACAAAGTAGTGGTATTTAATTTTTAATTTATAAGGGACATGTAATGTTTTATACTTCTATTGAATATAATCCAATCAATCTTATTTCCATATATGTATTTTGCATATACAGTTCCCTTTGTTAACACCTTATTTTGAAAACCGAACGTAGTCACACGTGTATACTTCTGCTAACTTTGCCAAGTCCGTCGCTAGCTCACCTCGTTAGCTCCGTTCTCATTATACATCCATGGTCAGCTCCATCGGTGCTGTTTGAATGCATTTAACATAAATGTTAGTATCTGGGTGCTCTACTGTTGTAGCGTCGGTCAATTTGACCACGGAGATGAGAGTGACGGCCGGCTTGACTGCATAGTACCGCAATACAATAACGTTTCCTGTCCATGACAGAGCAGCTTTAGCCATGATGTCTAGCTCTGCTTTTCCTGTCAATGTGTGAAACCCAAAGTGTTTCCATACTTTACTGTATGTGTAGTGTTTAACACTTTGGATTTAAAAAGGGTGAAGGTCGTATTCATGTGGAACCTCCACCATTTTCCATTATCTCGTATCGGCTCACTGGTTTGTTTTGGTTTAGACAGATACGCAACGGATATGACGTCACGTTACTCTGACTACAACAATAAAAGCGATAACTTCCTTCTACCTCTGCATAGACTCAAATTAAGCAAATATATTGATTTTCGCATTAAAAACATCGATTTCAAAATCGTAAAAAAAAACAAATTGTGAAACATAGGTGAATCGATTTTTTTCCCAGCCCTACTAGCTGTACAATATACCGCTTAGTACACGACTCGAACTTAAGAAATCAATAATTAGACATAAAAATGGACCTCCAGAGTCCAACATCAGATCTGCGTACATAGCAGCGGTCTGTTATACATAGCAACAATCTGTTATACATAGCAGCGGTCTGTTATACATAGCAACAATCTGTTATACATAGCAGCAGTCTGTTATACAGAGCAGCAGTCTGTTATACATAGCAACAATCTGTTATACATAGCAGCGGTCTGTTATACATAGCAGCGGTCTGTTGTACATAGCAGCGGTCTGTTATACATAGCAGCAATCTGCTATAAAGAAATGACAGACCGTAGGACGCCGTGTTTGACCAATCAGAATTGAGTATTCTACAAAGCCTCTACAAAGCCGTGTAATAAATGATATGAAACTTTGTGTTCTGTTAAAAACACATTGTTCTTTTATGGACGTCAGATGCCAAAGTCAAATAACTCGTGACATTTACTGACTGACTATTGAACTGAACATTATGTTCCTGTTTTTTTATGTATCGCCATTGTTTTCAGTGTGACTATAAAATGTGATTTGCCGTTTGTGACTAGTGTAACATGTGAGATAAAGCATGGTTTAACTCCAGCGACTCATGACTTTTCTATGTAATTTGATAATGTGAGCTATAATATAAATCAACCTTTAAAAATGCTAAGAAACCCGTTTTCCATCATTCCCTCCAGCGTGTGTCAGGATACGTGCCAGAAATGTTGTTCTAACAAATTATTCTCACCTATGATCCACTTTCTAATTGTTACCTGGTGTGTGTGTGAGGAACAAAACGTAGACACAATGAACACATTCACAACCAGCACCTGTCAAAGATGTTTAAGTCCTGCTAGGATGCCAGGCGTTTAAAATTCCTCCAGGCCAAACACACACACACACACACACACTCTAGTTGATGTCCCACTAGAGTATGGATCAATCTCAGCATCACAGCCGCCTACAGGCCCTTTATCCATGTGTGCAGCGAGTACACACACACACAGCTACATACAGTCCGCTACGTGCCAGTGATCAGGAACAAAAAAAATACAATCCCAAATTCCCTTTTCCCCTTCCTGAACAGTCGAAGGGAGGAAAAGGAGGGAGGGGTAGAACGAGGGAAAACATTTGCTCTCCTCGTTCCAGAAACAACATCCAAATGGTAGCTGAGAGGGAAATGTTCCTTTAAATGTTTTGGAATTACTCTCTCATTACCTCCCTCTCTCTCTCTGTCTGTCTCTCTCTCTGTCTCTCTCTTTCTTTCAGCCCTTTCCTTCCTCTCTCTCCCTTCACAACTCCATCCCCGCTTTCCCCCCCACACACACACACTTTGGCTCCCACTTCACAAGACAGTTAGTTTGCCATATTGGGATAAACAAGTTGCCAAGAAACGCGCTCTCTGACTTCCCAACACGTTCTGAGCCTCCATTTTCAGATCCTCATAAGAAACGTATCTCCATATCAGAGAGGAGAGAGGAGGCCTGCTGGAGATCAATTCTGATAGAGCGGCAAATCTGACACACACACACATACACAATGAGAAACCAGAGGAATCAAACTTGAGATCGCAAATCGATCTTAGATGGACTGAAAAACAATAGAATCCAAAAACGACAATACTGGATCACGTACAAAAAGCCTTAAAATACAAGAGAAAAATCTCTGGTGTAAATGTTCGCCAAAAACACACACACTCACCACAAACACGAACACACACACACTCTCTGTGAACCCATCTGTTATCCATCAGTGGTACTCAGAGCAGGGTTAGCTGGGGGGGAATCTCTATTATTGATCTCTGGTTTTTATTCCCTGCAAGAAAAACATTCAGACTGTAAAACTCTGCTGTGCTGTCCGCCTCTGCCACCGCTAACTGGCACACTGACACTGGTAACCATTAATCCTGACAGGAACGCAGAAAAAGAGGTCCTCACTCACTCAGGATTTGCATACACGTCTGGCAACACGTATCTGTCTTTATGTGTGATGGGCGTGTGTTCACTCAGGCTGTGAGCATGTGGTTTAAAAAGTGTGCGTCGGTCTGTTAATGATTTCAAAATGTACATATGTGGTTTTCCTGCCTTCTGAGTTGTTTAGAGAAAAATATTTTGTTTGTGAGCTCAAGCTGAACACAAACAGTTTCTCAACTTCACTTAAAAATGTCTCTGTGACAAGTTCACGTTACGACACGTCAACCTTTAGTTTGACAAACAAACCGCACTGCAATGTGTTTATATCTGATGTGGTTATATTTTGTGTTATTGTTTGTTGATAAAAAGAAATTACATAATACATTTGCATAAAAAATAAAATAAAATCTGGTACTAAGCATGTTACTAACTACTGTTGTATAGAAAGTAGGGCTGTCAAAGTTAACACGATAATAACGTGTTAATTGGGTTTCTGGACAATATTTGTCATTGTTTTGTGTTGTTAATTGATTTCCAATAACAGAAATATACATACATTTGCATAAAGCAGCATATTTTCCCACTCCCATGTTACTTGACAAATCTCCCTTTAAGGTACATTTTCAACAGATAAAAATGTGCGATTAATCGCGATTACATATTTTAATCGATTGACAGCCTTAACATCAAGTGTTGTATAGAAAGTGTACTGGGAAACAGCAGATATCTGGTTAATAATAATACTATTAATAAAAAGTAAAAAGGCAATAAGAAGAGGAATTGGGGGGGAGGTAGCGCCCCCGACACAAGACAAATGGCGAGAAATTGTTGAAGGAATATTCTGACATATAGCTTAAGATAAGATAAACCTTTATTGATCCCCAGAGGGGAAATTAGGTTGTTGCAGCAGCGCAGGGACGGCAATAAAGATAAATAGATAAAGTAAAAGAATAATTAATAAGAGGTATATAACACTAAAATAAACATAAAAATTGAACTACACAAGAGACAAAACATCCGAGGTAATGTACCAGTACTGTGTGATTAATGAGGCAAAACTTGGGACTTGAAAGCACAACTGAAACAAAACTGGAAACATTACAACGGACATTACACAAGACTCAAGGATCCACCAACGAGACCACATGATTAATAGAAAATGAATTTCCCAAACAGTTTTTTGTTATGGTTATGATCTAATGCTGCAAATCTCTTGGCAATAAAGATTTAAGTATAAATAATATACATCTTGCCGTCACTCCCAAAACACGCTGCACATCATTGCTGTAATTATATAAGTGGGGCAGAAACCAGTGTCTTTATTAGTTTCTTGTAGTGCTGCCCCCTCTTAGTCGATTAGTCGACTAATCTGTCGTTTTGATCTTAGGCTACATCCACACTATTACATTTTAATTTTAAAATCCGTTTATGCCTAGCGTCAACAATACTTTGGCCTTTTTGAGCCACTAAAATGGAAATGTACAGACAACAACTAAAACGAGGGGAAACGTGTGTTGACCAAATTTCTTGACCCATTACGAAGTAAAACTTTGATTTGTAACTGTTAACAAGAGTAGCAACAGTAGCAGCCTGTAACCGCGTTTGAAGTTAGTCGACTAAGAATTTCTTTCATCTAGTTTCTTGGAATAAAAATATAAAATTTGACTAATTAAGCCAAAGACAAATTATCCAGAACGGTTTAGTTAATGTGTTTCACCCGTTGCTACTGGAGACTTTTTTAAAAGATTTCACCATTTCTAATTTTAAAAGCCAGTTAAGCTCATAGTTGTACTTGGTAAATTGCTCACGTTGTTATTGTATGTTCTTGCAACAGTTAATGTATGTTTTTGATTGAGTATTAAAGCTGGATTGAGTATTAAAGCTGGTTATGTTTACATTTGCTAGAATACAGGTACATTTGTGTTATTTATGATCGGTGCAATGGGTGAAACAAGCTTGTGTGACTGTTATAGTCTGTTATGTTGTAATATTGTGTAAATACTAGGACTAGAGCATCAAGTCTGGAAAAGAAATCATCTGCCGTGGGAACATTGTCCTGACTCCTGGACTTGTGCGTACACTAACTAACTTTGTTAAAACAGCTGATACACTAACAATCTTTAAAAATACTGAAATTATAATAAGTATTTTTCATGGCAGACATTTTGATTGTCATAATAGGAGAAGCAAAGGACTTACTAATAATTAGGGGTGTCTTGATTTTGATTCTAAATCAGAAAAACGATCCAAATTAGCTTACGAACTCGATCATTGAAAAAAAAAGCGTGATCGCCGTTTTTTTGTTTTTCTCCGCCCGGCCTACATGCGTGTGAAGGAGAATACAGCTTGAGCTCAATGTAACAGCCACCACCTCACTTATAGTTAAAACTATAAACCAGCACAAAAATCCCAATTACTAGCACAAGCCATCATATTCTGAAAAAACACATTACATTACAAACACTAACAAAAGTATAATTTGCATTTTGGAACATAAAGTACCAAACTTAAAATACTCAGTCCAGCACTCGGGACTAGGCAGGCATGATGGGAAGTGTGGGCCGCCCCTGTCGCAGCACTTCCTGCATATGCCTGTGGCATTTTACACTGCATGAATTAGCCTAGCAGCTAGCAGACTTTAGTTAGTTAGTTAGTTAGTTAGTTAGTTACTTCTCATAGCTCTTCTACTCTTACTTGGTTTAACATTAAGTCACTGCATCTCCTGACAAAAGAACACCACGGTTGAATTTCAGTAAATGACAACAAAACCACATTTTTGTAGATTACATCACACTTGTAATGCACTGCAGAAGGATTTAAGTTTTGTTTTTGTAATGATTACATACTGAGGTAGGTCACACAGATACTGATATTGAAAAGATGCAGCTTTTTATATTATATTTTTAGTTTTTATTAATATTTCATATTGTAGACTTTTTGAAAGACTTTCTAAATATAAAGGAAGTGCAGTTCTCTTTTTAAAGAAGAATTTGAAATTATAAACGACAGTTGTCAGGGCATAAAACCAAGGCTCTGCTGATCTTCACGAATCAAGACTTCATAGTCAAACAATGGCATGTTTAAATCGAAAGTCAAATCGAATCGCGACACCCCTACTAACATTAACAATGGCTCTGTTCTATTGAAATGCCCCAGTAAGCCATTACAGTGCGACAGTGAGCCACCGTGCACAATACCAGCACCCTGAAACTGAAGCAGCTACAATGGAGCAACTTCAATTAAAATCCAGCTAAAAAAAGAGCAGTCTGCCACACAAAGACCAACGTATTCACCTCAACCAAACAATAGAAACGACACAAAGTTTGTGTTGTTGTTTTTCTTGCAACTCTTTCATGCAGAAGTTGCTCTGCCAGTTGGATGGAAACACACCTCATGTGTGTGTTTGAGTCTCGCTGCGCCGTGCTGTTGCACTCAGAAATCTCCCGTGAAGACGGCAGGTGTTATTTTGACACACACACACCTCGATAGCAGCAAATGGAAACAAGCTCGCAACACACACACAAGATCATGCGGTGTCAGAATGGCATGCACAGTTGCAATGAAACACACATGCACATACATTCAAGAAACAAATGTCATCTACACTTGTAGCACAGGGCGGGTCGACTTTTGGTTAAACATTCATCATTAACTAAAGTGGCAATGACACAAAACCACCGAGGGGCTGACTAACAGGAAATCATCTGATCTTTTTTTTAAATATGTGATGAATGTTATCAGGACATTTCTCGGTGATAGAGAAGATTAATCGAGACTCTTCCTGTGATGTTGGTGCAGAGTAAAAACCACATGACAGAGCGAGTGTGCCATTCATTCACTAGAAGAGGTTATCGGTAAATCTCAGGGACACTTTCAAAAATAAATGTCAGGTGTTGAACAGTCAAATGTGTAGGTTGGCTGTGGCTCAACAGGCTAAAGCACATACCACATTAGTTAAACAGTCCAATTAGACATGTCAAACCTGCTCTGTGTGTCTCTAACATGTCACTACACATTTTAAATCTCAACTATGTCTGCTGGGAGGAATACTATAATGTGATGGGACACGTAGAGACTCAACAGACAGACATAACGCAGTGTGTGACCTTTGTGTGTTGTTTGAGTTAAAGGGAGGGTTTCTGGCAGAGTGAACGACTTAGCTAATGCTTTGGGTATTTCGACATGCCGCGGCACGCTCGTTTTCCCACATACACACACACACGCACACACACTGGCCTATCACTCTTGTGTTTGACAGCTGTGTGTGTGCGTCGTAGGTGTGTTTGTGTGTGTGTGTGTGTGTGTGTGTGTGTGTCGTTTGTCTGCCTCCGACAGGTTTATTGTAGCAGGGCAGCAGTGCCTTGTGCTTTCTCTTAAGGGGCCTGTTTTCTCTCCTGAAGGATTCAATTAATCTGAGAGGGGACGTGTCCGAGCCACGTCTTCTCACACACACCCACACACACACACACACCTACGTACGTAGGGGTCTGTGTCTTGAATACATATAAACACACACTCACCACATTAATTTTAAAGTAAACAGACACACTAAGCAAGTGGCGTGGAAGACAAATTGGTATTGGCCAAGACAACGCTGCCCTGCCCCGCAAGCTACATGAATTATGCTTACACTCGTGTGTGTGTGTGTGTGTGTGTGTGTGTGTGCGTGTGTGTGCGTGTGCGAGAGAGAGACTGAAAGAGAGAACATTTGAAGGGCTACCACATTTATCTAACCGTGTACGACTGTGTTGTGGTCAGGATAAATCTCTTCCTTTCTCTCTGCAGAGAGTCCCAGGGGGAAACCCCGGCTCTAACTGCACTAAGCACAATCACATGCTCCCGTTCCCATCAAGACCTCAATCCTCTCATCTACACTGTTCCCCTCTCTCTCTCACACACATACACACGCACACACACACACAGACAACAACCTCAGCTCTTATCCCTTGAAAACAAAACGCTGCTTTCCACCTTAGGGATTGTGCCCACTTAGTTCTCCTTCTCCATTTGTCTTGAGCTGTTTTCATCTCCATCTATTGACTTCCCTTCTCTGCACTCGCTGCAACACCTACATTTGCCTCTGTGTCTCACTCCTATCTGCTGCTACTCCCTAGTGAACACTGAAAATGTGTGTGTGTGTGTGTGTGTGTGTGTGTGTGTGTGTGTGAGAGAGAGACAAAAACGCAGAAAAGTTGCTGGTTCAGACGTGTTATCTCTTAAGTCTCACCGATGAGGGACGCCGCCCCTGAACAACATGTTCGCCTCATTAAACATGCATTTGTTCCAAACTGTACTGCTGAACGTGTAAAGGTCATTCCATACAATTGAAGCAATGCTCTACAACAATGCCCACTTGATAAAACACAACAGAGATTCAACATGAGATGCATGCTTCTACAATTTCTACCGCTCTCAATGCCCGGGAAAAAAAATGCTGGAGGTCAGGGAGTGAGTTGTTTTACGTTTCCCACAGCTGCAGCAACATTGTGTTATTGGTTTAGGGCTGCAACTAACAATTATTTTCATTGTCGATTAATCTGTTGATTATTTTCTTGATTAACCGATTGGTTGTTTGGTCTATAAAATGTCAGATAACGGTGGAAAATGTCAATCGGTGTTTCCCAAAATCCAAGATGACGTCTTGTTATGTCCACATTTAAAAAATATTCAGTTTACTGTCACACAGGAAACAGAAAATTTACATTTAATTAGCTGGAATCAGAGAATTTTTAATTTTTTTTTCTTTAAAAATTACTCAAATCGATTATTAAAGTAGTTGGTGATTCATTTAATAGTTGACAAATTGGTCAAAAGCCAAGGGAATTTATTTCACATTCTGTTTGATTGTCAAGTGATCTCTAGGAAATGCGGTGCAAAAGAACGCTTAGCATCAAAAATGTTGCCTATATGGAAAGTAATCTTCAACTTCTTCCCCTACACAGTCTTGATTCTTGATACTCGCCCTTCAAAATAAAATAATCTGCAACCTTTAACAGTAATAGTAGTCTCTCTCCAGCACCGTCTCCTCGGTGCAGTCACATTTCAGCAGGTCCTACCTCCGCTGCTCTCAGATGCCAGAGGGAGGGAAAAGGACAGATGGCCTCAATCTGGTGATGGAGGCTCCGGCAGACCTCCTCGAGACAGAGGACCATTTACAGCCATTTTACATCTATAAACAGTGACTCAGACCTCGCCGTGTTTAGATAAAAACCTGAATGAATAGGAATAGGTGCTGCTGCGGGGTTTGCTGATGGAAAACGGTGTCTTTACAGAGTGTGCACGCAGCAGAAATGTCAACAAACTCTTTGCAGCTTCACAATGCATTTAAAACAAATGTTGAGCTGCCTCACACACACGCCAACCTTGAGTTGTGGAAATAAAGGAGACACTCTATTCCGTTAAGTCAGGTGGAAACCCTATTAAAACAGAACTAAAACAGAAAATAAGGGAGACTCCTGGGAAATAAGGGTGTGTTGGCAGCAATAAACAGTCAACCCTTCTATCGAGAGGTCAGCCAAGAACAACAGTGCAAAACAAATGTCTTGAATTCCACGAGACGCATGTAAACAAAAACAGTAGCAGGGCGCCCTTGGCTCCTCTGATTACACGCCGGGTCCTTGAGCGACTAGATTCACGCTGTTATATTGCAATTAAACGGGAACATTATGAACATTTTGCAATTACCGGGTAATTATCACGTAATAGGGCTGTATGGTGTTATTACAAGCATGGGACTGAGATCTCAATTGGGTTTGGTTAATGTAATGTGTGGGGATTTGATATTGAGGAGTGCCATAAAGCTAAATGACCTGCATCGTACAATAGTGGCGTGTTTTAGTGGGTGGAGGCAGATAGAGAGAGTCAGAGAGTGAGAAGGTCAGTGTGTGGGCAGAATAAAATGTATCCCGTTTTAAAGGAGTGTTTAAACTGCCAATCTGGGTTGGAACAGTGGTTGGTCGTCCCCCCTGCTCCTCCTGGCTGCACATCAAGTTGTTCCAAGCAAGTCTGCAGGCACACACACACGCACATACACACACACACACACACACACACACACACACACACACACACACACACACACACACACACACACACACACACACACACACACACACACACACACACACACACACACACACACACAGCAAGCAATTTTCAGCTCGTTTCAGAGCCACGGGAGGGGAGATGGAGGAACATCATCCCAACTGAAACACTGCTGCTGCAAACACACATTTTACCCTGTAATGGTATTTGCATGATTTACAGCAAATTCATACATCTGATCACCTGAAAATATTATTCTAGAGCCACAGAAAAAAAAATCAGTTCAACTAGCTGCAATAAACTGGCACATCTCGTTGCCACGGTACACCCATCAATCATCCTAACGCTCCCTGCTGCGAGTTGATTTTATCTCTGACAGCTTTTTCATGTGCGTGTGTGAGTTGGAGTGTGTGGGCTCTGTCGGTGTGTCAAATTAACGTTTCATCAGAGCCCTGCCCTGGGAGCACCGCCTCACTTTCCCAGACCTCTAGTACCACAGTTCCAAGTGACAAGTGCTGCTGCATTGAACCCACGCTCTGCGATAAGGACGGGGGGGAACACACAACTAAACTGGAATATTATTATCTCCGGGGGTTTACCTCTGAAAAGAAACCAGAGAAGCTGTAATTGTATCTGTCTGCAGCTACATGACTTCAGGGGGATGCAAGTAACTCGATGAGAGCATTTGTCAGACTTTCCATTTCCCCAAAAAAGACACAGCAGACCTATCTTTTCCTACACATATGGTTTGAACCTAGATGACAGCGCTCTGACTTTCCCTTTGACTGACCACAAAACTGTATGCAAAACATGCAATGTTATCTTGCACGATGTTATTTCAAGGCTTTCATTACTAATAGCAGGAGCAGGCATCAGTGTGTGTGAGGGCAAAGTAGGAAGGAAAATCACCAGCTCAGCAGGGAATAACATATAGTATACTGTAGATGATGTACGGACCAAAGGGGGGTAAGACAACACACACACCTACGTGATGTAAACAAACACGTGGAGGTTTGCTTTAAGGAGCATCTGCCTTCATGCCACACCTTCTCTTTATTAACCAAAAACATTGAGTTTGCACCGAACATGTTCTCATTTCACACACACACACACACACACACACACACTTGATCTCTCTCTCTCTCTCACAGATTCCCAAATATACTTAGAGCAGCAGCAGGGATGTCCAACACAAATGCAGGTAAAAGCAGCATCAGCTATTTGCCAAATGTTCCAGGAGAGTGGCTTTTACTCCAAATACAGCAGATTGAACCACAGCCATTTTTCCCCCTCTCACAAACACTCCCCCACTACAGAGTAGAGGTGGTCTGTCATCCCTCTGAGGTCTCAACTTTACCACCCCCCACTCCTCCAAACACACACACACACATAAACTGCATCTGCTCTCACAGCAATGACGGTGTAATGGTCCACACATGCAATCCAAGACCATTGCACCCTGACCTGCATACTGCTGCAACAACACACCCACACCACCACCACAACCCTCCACAGCCAGCCAGCCCTCTGACTGTGTTTGTGCCTTAAAAACACACCACTGCTGCTGTGTGTTGCAAGTCATTTTCCACTAATGCATTGCCCGTTAGAAAAGGCTGACAATCCTTAACACGATCCCATACTTTCACATCTGAAACTTGTGTGTCACAGCTTTATAGCAGCCACACCTCCTTATGGAAGCTACATCTGGGTACATTTCCCACCGTGGCGACATCCAAGCGATGACCGCACATGATGCACAAAATGCGCAGCGTTTATTTCAAGTTAATCATTTAAATGCAATGCTTTTTTGTGGGGTTTACATACAGCATTGAAGCAGTATAACGTCATGTTACTCACTGTGGTGTGGATGTAGGTTAATGGCCGATGAATGCATGAATTTTCCGGAGTGGAGATTCGGCGGATGACTCGAGCCCAAGTGCCCGGGCGAGGGAGCGATCCTCCCGGCTGCAGCAGCTGCTCCGAGTCGGTGAGACTCCATGGCGAGCCCCGCCAACAACGGAGGTGGTACGTGGACGGATCGGGGAGGTCCAAAATCTCTGCCATCCATTATCCACAGTGGGGGAAAGTTGTGAAAAGAAATAGTCCTGTTCGGATTATTATAGGCCCCCTATTCCGAATAAAAAGGCTATAATAATAATGTCTTTAGTTTTCCAGGCGATTGTGGCTCCTTCTCGGCCATCCTGCTGACCTAGAAACACAACAAGAAACACGCTTTATATATATATATAATACGACGCTGAACAAACTGTTGGTAGTTTTTAGGATTTCTCCTCTTTTCCAGCGAACAGGCGGTCCATATGCGCAATGACGCAGTTTGGAAAAACACTCCAAAAACTAAACCTGCTCGACAGTAAAGACTACATGAGTTGCTCCTGATGGATCCTGTAACTGCAGCTCTAACTTATATATCTACAATATTAAGATTATTTTTTTTCTAGCAGCACAGCTCCACCCCCCTCCCATACACCGACTCACTGAGCAGGCAGCGGCCGCTCTAGGAGCTCCTATTCCCGGGTAAACACCACCAGGAGAGCGGGGCTGGACAACCGGCCATGGAAACACACCTTCAGCGATCATGCGATGGAAACACGCACACGGTCACATTTAACAACCTATTCCACCTTTTTTTCCGATTACCCAGCTGTTTCCTAAACCAGCTATGTGTTATTGGGCTCTGGGCCGAGTCGTCGTCCTGTAAACCAATACACACCATAAATACTGGAGGCGCATCAAATATAAATTTCAAACGGGTTAAAAATAAATAAGGTTGCAAAAAGAAGCCTGCATCATTAATCAGCGAGGTGAGCGGTGTTCTGTTGCCCACAGATGAGCATTTAGTCCCGGCTACATGGGTGCTGCCCAAAGGACCAAAAACACTTTAAATCCACTGTTTTAAAAACTAAAAATCTAATTTCATATATCCACTTTATTCATGCTCTATCTTATTAGTTTGAGCTAGTATTAATATATAATAATATTATTATTCAGTTTATCCACATGGACTCGAGCAATGCGTCTTGAATCTGTTGAAAATGTTAATCATTTTTGCAAAACAGCTGATAAAACATAATCTTTGCACACATATGTAGGTGTGATATTAAAAAACACTAAAATACAATAAAAGCTACTTTAAGGAGAACAACAACAAGCGACTTTAAGCGATTGGGATGACATTTTTGTGTGTTGTTTTTTTTAATTTTTTTTTTTATATTAACCAAAAAATATAGTGAAACACTGTGAGTTATATAAGTTAAAAACAAAGTTAACCTTCACAGGATTGATGCAAAGTAGACACATTAACAGCGAGGACTCGTGATATATCCAGGCGGGCGGGATCTGACTGAATGCTTCACTAATCACAATAATAAACCTATTTTTCCTGGAGAGAGAAATACACCAGATGGACACAAATGTTGCCTCTTTTATCCCCCTAAAGCACACGCACGGCAGGTCGGCTCTAGCTGGTCCTGTCGCTGTGGGTGTCCGGTTGTTGGTCCATGCGGTGCGGCGGCGGAGCAGCGCGAGGAGCAGCGCGAGGAGCAGCGCTTCAGCCACGTTTCAAACTTTTTTCACGGTTCCATTAAACCGACACGCAAAACTTTCTCTGGCGGAAACGTTATCGAAAGTGGGATTTTTCTCACCGACAACAGAAAGAGCTTTAAAAAAAATCCAAAATGTCGTCCTCCGCGCCCTTTTCACTCACATTAGCTTTAATTATTGTTTTTTAAACACTTTAATGTCGCTTGAAGAAGAAAACTGAAGAAAAAAAAACCTTCCGCTTACTTGAATGTGATAAAAACCTGGAGGGGGAAGAAGAAGGAGCTAAAAGTGTTTCCTAAAACCCGTCCAGGTTGCTGGGAGCAGTGTAGTAGTCCATTACAGGCTGGTCCGGAGGTAAACTGGGGGATAACTGGAGAGAGAGAAGCCCCTCTGCTCTGACGCGGCGCGGCCGTAAACTCCTCAGCAATGAAGCACAGCATTGTTTTTACAAGCCCCGCCCATCACCCCTCGCTGCCGGCCAATCACAGAGCAGCCCTGGACGTTCCACACAGCTGCTCTCTGATTGGCTGTATCAAGTGTCAATCAAAAGCAAAAAAAAAACAAAAAGCAAACCCTGGCCGCTCGCCAGCACTATAAAACCAATTATGGAGCAAGGAGGTTGAGCCGTTTCAAGGTCCCCTCTCCCTTCAAGACTGAGTGATCAAAACAAGCAGTGGGTTTCTTTTAGTGGTGGTGGGGGCCAGTTTCAAGGCGACCCCCCCCCACCCATTTCCACGCTAATTATAATAGACGCTCAAAGATTTGGAAAGTATGGGGGTACCCTTAAAATATTGCACTCGATATTTATTTATTTATTTATTTATTTATT
Source organism: Sebastes umbrosus (assembly GCF_015220745.1). Lineage (NCBI taxonomy): Eukaryota > Metazoa > Chordata > Actinopteri > Perciformes > Sebastidae > Sebastes > Sebastes umbrosus. The sequence continues at coordinate 10,019,878 of NC_051282.1, read as the reverse complement.
TATTTATTTATTTATTTATTTATTTTACTTTATTTTTTTACTATGATTATTTTATTTGTACATTTGTGTGTACTTATTTATTTATTTATATTTATTTTTGTACACTTTTTTTTTGAGTGCCCTCTGGGTATTGTCATAGGTGGGATATCTATCAGTCAAAACATGTTTGTGCAGTGGATTGTCAGAGTTGTATTAACAAAATTCAGAAATAAACTAAAAGATTTGTATTTATTATTTTAAATACTGCACTCTTTTTTAATGTTTGTAATTCAAACTTTATTTCAGAAACACAGGAGGGTCCATATCAATAAAAGAAAATAAAGAAGAAGAAAACAAAACATACATAAGATAAAACCATAGCAATTCATCATTCAATTAAAAAGAACATTTGTATGTAGGCTCAGTGTTTTCTGAGCCTTGATGAGTGCGGCTCTTGCACAGGCTGGTTAAAGCCTCTATGATGCTGTTCTCTGACTCAGTCAAGCAACACATGAAATTATACATCAAATGTCTTAAAAGTGCCTCATACCAGAGGACACACAAACAGTCGATTGGCAGTACGCCATCTGGGAACCTGAAGCAACAACCTCATTGCATCGTTGTAAGCCACTATGAGTCTCCACATACTACTTTTCTTGTAGCTCTACACCAAAGATGAGCTGTATACAAAGGCGTGCAGAAAGCTCTTAATAATGATCATTTATCATTTACAGAACACATACTGAACTTACGAAGCAACATATTTGCCTGAGACTATCATGACATTTCTCTTTTTGGCATTCAATTTGATGTCATAGTCTTTGCCGTACTGTGAGCACACCTTCAGTAATGTGAGTCGCAGTTTACTTCTTCTCACTAGGGATAATTAACTTAGTCAGTAAATGACTTTTCCCTTACACCTCTGCTCTCCCCCAAAATGAAAGAAATGCACCTCAATGCAAATGTCAAAAGATAACAATCTCACAATTTCTAAACGCCCTTCAATTAATTCTAATTGGATTATTCGGTTTCATTCGTGCGACCGCAGTTTGGGCGTTGTTTTCCCATTGGCAAACCAATCCATAATAGGCCTGTCATTATGGAAATATGGTTACGGGCATAAAGGAAAAGTGAACATGTTACAAGCCAATAACATAGATTAGCACAAACATTAGGCTTGTTCTTGCACATCTAACACAGTCATGAAGGCTGGGAATAAGTGCAGAAAATATTTTTTTTTGCACTGCACCACAAAGTTAGATGGCACTTTAAGCCAAAATGTGATGTTTTTCCCTAAACCTAACCAAGTGGTTTTGTTGCCTAAACCTAAAGATGTGTTTTTGTTTGTGCTCAAAATGTAACATTTCATTCAGTTTTACAATGTGTTAGAATGTGTTGCTTTTAAGTTTTGCTTTCACTTTTACAACGTAGCAGGCCCCTACTGACCCACATCTATGGTGCTTATAGCGACCGATAACGCACATTTAATAGCCCGATATAACAGTCAAATCGGATGCACAGCAATGAATGGGAAGTACATACTGTATATGACCTTATATGTCATAACAGTATATGACCATTTTTGTGCCCTGCAACATCCAATCATCCAAAATACAGCTCATTTTATTGAAACAACCATTGAAATAAAAAAATTAAGGTATAAGACGTATAGCCTACGAATGGAGAATGTGGCCTACAGTCAGAGGAGATGTCTTTATCCCATCAAATGCTCTTTTAGCCTATTAATTAGTGTTAAACGGGTTCTCTCTGAGCCATCACTCATGGTGGGTCTGCAGGGCATCCTGGATCTTTATCATGTCAGCCAGGAACGCATGCTAAAACTTGTTGTCGACGCCTTGATGACCTCTATATTTGTGATTCCAAACACCATTTCTTACCAGGGATTTAATGCCCAGTTTTCGTATGCAAATGCGCATAACAGGCTGTAGTAGAAGCAACGCTGAATGTCTCCTTGTCTCTAATCTGTTTTAAGCGGGGGACACATTTGCATTAGAAGAGGAGAAAAAAGTGGCGCTCTCATTTTAGTGCTGTTATGCTAAAATTCAGAAAGAGCGTTAGGCTCGACCTTTAAGGCTCTAAAAACATGACCTCTCCATCCCTCCTCGTGCACACTATACTGTCTCACTCTCAAGTTTTTTTTGTTGCATCAATACATTTTCCTTTGAGGTTACATAGTTGCAAAAATGTTGATTAAAAAAATCTGAGACGGTTTCAAGCTGCCCATGTCACCCCCCCCCCACCCTCCTCTCCTCCAGCCCCTCCTCCTCCACACTGCGGGTCGGTTTCAAGGCGGCCCCTCCGGTAGGAGAGAGGAAGGAAGCGCCACAGCAGACAGCAATCATCGGTTGAAGGAGAGGAGAGAGTACAGTGGAGGCGCGTCTGAGCCAAAGCTCCGGACGGCAGCTGCGAAGAAAAGAGCCCGCTGTGTGGTTGTCCGGTGTTCCAGTGAGGTCGTGACGCCCTCGGTGGTCACACTGGTTGTTTTTTTTTTTGCCCATCAGTCGCAAAACAACCTCACCAACCGCACTGAGCTAAAAGAAGAGGCCGCTCAGTGACCTGCGTGCTTCGCAGAGGCCGTCAGCCACTGACGGGACCCGCGGAGGGAGTTACCAGGCGGAGATCAGAGTGATGCCGAGTCCGAGGGGACCAAGTCAGCCTTTGTTCTCCAAATCTCTCCGACTGGGAATTCAGACAATGCCTTTAGATTAGGGCCCTATTGTTGCTGTCTTTTCACCCCCGCGAGCAGGAGGCAGGTTTCATCTTCTCCTTGTTGTTTTTCTTGTCAAATGCCGCGGCGTTATCTCCACTTTGAGGTGGGTTTGGTTGCTGTACAGGTTGCTGGTATTCATACAATTTTATGAAACAGCTATAGTCATGATTCCATCGGATAATAAGGGGCTTAATATATTTCCGTTCCATAAATTGAGCATTTTTACGCATGTTTTACGCACGGGGTTAATTCATGTTTTACGCACAGGTTTAATTCATGTTTTATGCACGGGGTTAATTCAAAATTAACTTAAATTTAAAGGTCATATCTTAATTTAATTAACAGGCTGATATCTTTCATGACAATGTGACCGTCCTAAGGTATAATAGCCTGACATGGTGCTGAAATTAATATCAGCAGTTTAACCAAAATAATCCAATAAACATTTATTCAACAATTCTTTATTGCCCTCTCAAACAGAAAGTAGCCAATAAGTAGAACAATGTGTGGTTTATGTGCAGCATCCCACCTTCCTGATTTGATGGTAATAACACAGATCTTTTTATTTCTAGGTTAGGCTTATTCCAGCGATGCTTTATTGCAGGAGCAGATGGGACCATTTGGTAGATTATGTCTTTTTATAGCCTATACACCAACTGGGTTCTTTGAAGATGGTCCAATTTAAAGCTCCAAGCTTGTCCTCTATGCGTGGCTGCAGTGGAAAAGTACTGAAAACCATGATTTATAGCCTGAAACGCTGCTGAGTCAATACAATACCACGGCCAATTATTCATCCAACTAACATTGTTTTTTTATTCTGCCGACCAATGATTACAGAATGAGAACATTTGTTATCCCTGACTCTTGTTTTAGGCTTTTTGTGTTTTTCTTTCTTCCCTTTGTTTGTTTGCCTCTTATCTCTGTCTGAACACCATCATATCTCACATCAACCTCCAGCTGTGTGGCTGTCCAAATATCATTGTTGGGGGTTTGGGTTAATTCTGTCCTATCAGTTGAAGGATCAGGTAAATGATTTTATTTGGCGGCCAGACTATCTGATTTTCCCCAGGCGTGTGGCTGCGTTAACCCACAGGGGACGGAGCACAGAGACAGCATTGATTAATTCAGCTGGGGGTTCAGTCCTCTCTGGAAAAGAAATACATAAATAAATAAATAAATAAATAAACACAGAAAGATGTCCCCCTGCACAAGCACCCACCCTTCAACACAGCACTTGAGTTAGCACATCTTTCTTGGGGCTGGAGGGGGGTTGCTAATAAAGCCTGGATTTATGATCAATTCTAAGCTGAACATATTTTATACAATATCCCTGAATGAGAAGCAGGAATAAATAACAGTCCAGATATTTTATGTGACCCCTCCCAATCCACTCTGCTCACACACCAGTGCACACACACACACACACACACACACACAGAGAGCGCCTGCATGCCCAAGCTGCTAAATCATTCATCATACCTTGTCTCGTGCTCTACACAAGTACTGTGTTGTTATTGAAGCGACTGCTGCTGCTGCACTGCAGCAATACAAAACATGATAGTGAACATGGCTAATTGCAGTGTCATGTTTTCTGATGGAAATGAAACCAACATACAGGGGCAAACACACACGTATATATGCAATAAACAACATGTCGCTGAGTCTGAGATGACTGACATCACCACCACACACACACCAACCCCCCACTTGAAGCACACACACATACACATGCAGCTCTCATGGGGTACCTGTCAATCATCGACAGTGGGCCTTGCAGGGTTTTATGGTGGACTACAGCAGGAGGGGGAGGAGTTCTCTGCTGGAGGACAAACAGCCGGCCACATGCACACCAGCCTAATAACAGTCACACAACTGAATGTGTAGAAGTCAGAAGGCATGAATGCACAAAGAAAATCTACACACTTTCTGTTACCACAAATATTATCAGTTTTCACGATTTTGTAATTGCATTATTAGTTTCATTGGTAACTTCAATAAAATCAGCTGTATTATGGAGGATTGGATGTTGCAGTGCGCAAAAATAGTGAGATTCAATTCAATTCAATTCAATTCAATTCATTTTTATATAGCGTCAAATCACAACAGAAGGTATCTCAAGACGCTTTATATATAGAGCAGGTCTTTGACCGTACACCATAGTTTAGAGACCCAACAAGATCCACCAAGCGCGCTGTGGCCAGGAAAAACTCCCCGTTTAGTGGGAAGAAACCTGGAGCAGAACCAGGCTCTGGGTGGGAGGCCATCTGCCGAGACCGTGCATCTCATGGGTTCTTTTACGTTGTAAAAGTGAAAGCGAAATTTAAAAGCAACACGTTCTAACACATAAAACTGAATGAAACCAATGAAAACACAAAGAAATGGCTTCTTTGGGTTTAGGCAACAAAACTACAACTTTAGGTTTAGGCATAAAAAACGCAGTTTAATTTAGGGAAAAACATCATGTTTTTACTTAAAGTAGCTACATTTCAAAAGTGAAACTTAACGCTTGTGAACACAAAGACAAGTACACATTGTTAGTGTAACACGGGATGCTAACCCCGGCCTCCTGGGTGAATACTTCTGCTCCTGTCATAATAACTACGGTTGCTAGAGGTCGCTGTTGTCTTCTTTTATTCCTTCTTTCGGTGATCAACCATGTGAATAGATGATAAAACCTACTATTGGGTGTAGTAGGCCCCTATTGACCCACATCTATGGTGCTTATAGCGACACCTATTTAATAGCCTGACAACAGTCTAATCGGCTATATGCCACCACACATGCAGCACTACAATTGGAACACATAAAATGTATAAGTTACTACATCTAATCTAACCAAGTTCAAGACCTGTAGTTAGAATTCACAACATCTACTATATCTTCGTAAATTGATGTGTGCTGTCGTTAAAACACCGCCAAAAGGCTGCAGTTTGAATTCTATTTGAGTCGAATCAAAATAAACACCCTTATTTCTGGAAAAAATTGTACAAAAACAGGGACACACATGAAATTTAAAAGCAAAGTGATTCCCATCTGCCACCGCCTCAAACCAAGCTGGGGGATGGAGGGTGGGTTGGTGGGGAGGGAGAGGGGAAGATGTCAACTGTGCATGCAGGGTGCTTGAACAAGCCTGCATTGCACAGGGTGTGTATTTTTAGGTGCCCTGTTCCTGTGCCTGTGAGTCGTGCGGTTGGAGCTCTGAGAAATCGTGGGGTTTTTCTCGAGAAAAACCACCCGGCCTCACCACAACCGTGAGGAAATGTTGATACAACAGACAACATCTCCTGCTGAGTAAATAAATGTACGGCGGTGATGTGTCAGGGCCGCTGAAACCTCAAGAAAAAAGAAAAAAAAGAAAATGCCTGCATAGGGCCACCACACCTCTTTTCATCCCTGACACAGCCTTTCTCACTCTCTTTTTCTTCTTTTTTATATCTGCAATCAAGTCTGCTGTCACCAAATCCTTTAACTCAGGATTGTAGAACGGTATCTTGGGTACAGAATATATCTGAGATAGCCTATGTGAAAACACAGAGAGAAAACAACAGATGATAAATGAGCCAACTGACCAGCGCTCACTGACGAAAACAACACTTTGCATCTGCTGTCAGTCAATCAGACTAAACTAAAACAGTGGGATAGCTGTGCTGAGAGGGCTGCATTGCCTCCAGTGAACATGTCATCCTCGGCAGAATGCAAATCACTCTGAGAGGCATACAAAAAACCGGAGCTACTGTATTTGAATATGATCAATTATTCTCTGCTGGCCTCCTTCTGTCAGCAGTAGTAGCCTTCTATTTGCCTTTCACCCACTTTTATGGGCCAAACAGGCTCCTGTAAGCGCAGCGGCCCCATCTGTTGGAGAGAGATGAGAACTGCATGCTGGGTGTGGATCAGTGACCCAACCAATGGCAAGTAGCTGCTGTAAAGCTGCACAGCTGTAGTAAATGGAGGAGCACAGCAAGCCTCATTTTCTGACAAATTGGTCCCCCTCTGTGTCGCCTCTCTGGAGCGCCTCATTCACAAACACCTGCAGCGCTCGCACACCTGCTCGGGCAACACACAAGCACACATCACCTCGACAAGCACAGGAGAATGAAGTATGGTTGCACTCTCACACACACACACACACACACACACACACACACTCACATGCCAAGCCCTGGTTCCCTGCCAGTGAGTGTTTTGCTGGCGTGGCAATAAAAGGATATCAGAGGGAAGCAGTCTCAGCAGAATCACAGGCGGGGGGGCTGCAGTGAGATGGAGTAAATTTCCAATAGCAAACACACTTGATCTTCAATGTGTATGAGCATGCAGCCTGTATGCACCGTGACTTAATGCATGCATATATGAATTCATATCAACTTCCATATGCATGTGCGCACAGGCCTCCGTGTTCCCTCAAACCACAGCAGCCCTCCAGGCTCATCATCTATCACCAGGTGCTTCCGTGCAGCCCAGAATACTGTATGAAACTGGGACAGCCTGACTAATGGATGCAGCATGACTTTGGCTATAGAGTGCTGGATCTGTGGTGTCACACACACAGAAACAGGATGTATGATGCATGGAACATGAGGGTGGGGCCGCACCATCCACCATCCACCATCCACCATCCATCTTTTGCTCTCTGTAATGTGCAAACGCTGAGATCCGTTTTTAGATGTGGACAGGAAATGTGCCCGTGTCAGCAGCGGATCTTTCCCCGCCATTCTAGGAAAGCTGGTTTAAAACAAGCTTGGTTATTTTAATGGCTCCATCTTTTTATCCATCCAGCTGTATTGAACACGCAATCCTGTCTCCTGCACTCCCACCATTCCCACATTCATTGTCATTCTGTCCATTACACCAATCCAATAATACCTCGGATCAAATTTAACTTTATTAACCAATACATCAGCCAGCATGAAAAAGCATGGGTTCAGATCTAGCTCTATGTATAAGCTTTAATGTGAGTTAAAGTGTTGGGATGCAGAGAAAAAGGATGGCAACATACAGCACAGACACGCCTCACTTTTGGATATAAATAAAAAATGGACCTTCGCTGCCATCTGCTGCCTAAACTGTGTAACTGCAGCACAATCAGGTTACGACTACAGGGGAGAGTCAGAACAAAATGCAAGAATATTATTTGGTAATATATTGACAATGTCCTCTAATAATAATAACAATAACAATAATGAGATGAAGAAGAAGAAGAAGACTTTTGATGTTCTTTAATTAAACATCACACTTAAAAATCCACTAGTACAAGAAAACCTAGGGAAAAAGAATTGAAAACTACACACCTAAAATCAGCCTCCCTCATGCACTCGTCCACACACACACATCCACACACCCAGAACCTCCCACTATCCCAACCCACGAGATTTCCACCAACACACAGAACCATTCTGTTCATCATTACACAGCAAACCAGTCCACCTAACAACCATAAAACATTACACAATCCGATACACAAAACCATAGCAACCAGTTTCCTACCATGTAAACCCAGCAGCTCGTAACAGTTCACATACATATAGTCAAGCCTCCCTCCCCAACAGTACACACTGAAACCCCACAATATTGTTGACCAGCGTGTATTATGAATATTGTGTTCTAAGGCGCAGAGACCAGCCCCCTGAACTACATCACTAGGTCAACAGGCCCAATCGCCTTCACCTGGTTCCTCCTGGGCAGCCATGTGGCCAGTTTGGCCTGACCAAACAGGAAGTTCAGCAGCACACATTTTACCCTCTTTCTGAATGAGTACATTGGTCCCAGAATATATATATATGAGAAGAAGAAGAAAAATAAGACAAGAACAAGAAGAACAAGAAGAAGAAGAAGAAGAAGAAGAGGAAGAACGAGAAAGAAAATAGGAAGAAAAAGAAGAACTTCATTTATAGAGATCTTCTCGTAAAAAGACATTTGCCTCAAAGTGCTTTACAAAAGAAAAGAAAAATTCAAAACCCATTCAAACAAGGGCATTAGGGCAATACAATAATATTACAAATGTATAATAAAATATATTAGTGAAATTAAAAACGAACACCATTACGAATAATACAAATTTGAGAATTAGTTTAAAGAAACAATCATAATTAAAATGGTATTAATTATAAGCTAAATTAAATCAAATTCAGCTGCATCTCTATACCTTTTGGTAGGGTATTCCATAAATTGAAGCATGGTTTAAAAAAGCTGTTTCTTGTGCGTATAATTGCGTTAAAAAACCCAGTAGTGTAATGTGGTTATGGAGAGCCTAAACCAAATAAACTAATGGAAAGTGGAGATCGACATCCTCATTACTCATCTTCATAGCATTTTTGGCTCATAAACAATCTCATGATCCCACGAGGGGAGCATGATCAGCGAATGATGTAATGTGGAGATGCCCGAGGATGGAGAAGAAAGGTTTCTGTGTGACAATAAGTGACTGATCTCTCTCTTTCCTTATCATGTGACCTGAGTGGCGTCCTTCCTTAGAGCCTGCCCTGACCTTTTAATTCCTAATTTCACGCCCGTCGGTCAGCTGAGCCAGGTAACGCTGCAGCAAGTAGGTCAGCATAACCCCTGAAGCATGAATACAGCAGATACTGATGAATGGAAATAGATAAGACAGATAAATGCAGCCGAAATCTGTGCACAAGCAGCATGAGCCACATTCCTTTACAGTATGAACCTCTGCTGCCTGTATTTTAGTTAAATTCACATTATATTTAATTAAATGACTGAATGAAATGTTCATAAAATGCACTATTTTTATATTTGTTATAGAAGTAAATGAGAAAAGCTGTGTTCAGTCTCTGTAGCATTACTGGGTGATGAGTGTTTATTGATGACTAGGCTGTTCTAATGGGATTGATCCACACACACTATGTATTAGTTGTAAGATATTACATTGTCAGACACTAAACATAGTGTTTTAATAGCCCTGAAAGTGGCATCACATCAAGGAATAAAAAAATGGATCTTGGTCATTTGTACATTTCCTGACTAGAGCATTTTTATCTCATATCATCCAGGATTTATGCTGCTGCTATTTGAAAATACAGTTGCATCAGAGTTCAGTTTAACTCAGAGACAGGCAGTAGCCGACAGGTGAATAACTGTTACTAAATACATGATGTTTAGCGTTGGCTCAGGTTTTGCATTCACACCTTCGAGTACTGACTTGCCTTTTAAACTGAACTACCTCAGGCAAACTGTAAACTTTTGATCTGTCATTATGTATGTTTCTGGCAACATCCCTTCACCGCAGAAACATGAGAAGGGCTGAACAGGTGAGACAATAAGCACTGTAGGGGTCAACAGGATCAGCTGTCTTGTCTACTGCATGTTATGTTTGTAGAATCAAGCTAAATTACTGCCTGGAAAAGTGCCTACATATGATTATATAACTCTTGTCAAATTTCTCGGATACTGTGATTCACACTGCAATAAGCAGCCCATAATGGGCTGTGAAATTCATATTTGACCACTACCGACTGGCCTGTTAGGAGCTCAGATCACAAAGAGAGTTTACATCCAATTTCACAAACTTTATTTTTTTATAAAGGACTTTTTCTTGATAAGTTACAGTATTTACTCAGGTTTTTCTTTAGTATTCAAAATCATCCAAAATCTATGTTTTGGTATCAAGATTCAGATTTATTCAAGCATTCGATTCTTGAGGTTAAAGGCCTACATGTATAGACTGAAAAACATCCAGTGTTTCTAATTATACAAACTAGTGTGTAAATGAGATTGTATTCTATTAGATATAGAGTTGCTTTAAAGAAAAACAAAATCTTCTCAGTGTTTGCAACAAGCCCAGTGCATTCTGGGTGTTGTAGGTTCTTTATCTTTTGAGCAAAAGGAAATACCACAGCCCTTTCCTCTGGTCATGCAGCACCAGTTTCAAAAATAATTGTGCCTTACTGCATAGACAGACCAGTTATATGGAAGACGATCTATCTAGCAGTGAAATACTTCTTTAGACACTAGTTCAAATCTTTTGTAAGTTACTGATCAAGTCAAAAGCAGCTAGATGTTTTGCTGCACTACAAATTCAAGTGTGGATATACACACACACACACTATACACTAACACTTGAAGCATAGGTTATCTGAAGAAAACTTATTTTCCTAGATGAACCTGTCCTGTTATATACACAAATACTCCCTTCATCAATAGCTCAACAGTTGAAGTCACATTCAAACACAAATAAATAATTTTATGGAAGACAAGAGTCAGACGTCATGTCGGAACACATGTGCACTTTATTGGGATTGTTTAGTCAGTGTACAGGTTGGCCCCACCGGTCTGGCACCCCATGTTACCCCATCACTTCGAGACCCCTTGCCCCACCACCCCGGGGATGAACCTCCAACAGGGGGAAGAAGAGGTCACGATCGGGTTTTGCATAACAAAAACAAAAAAATTAACAGGACCAAGATATTTTTAAGGCTGAAAGTACAAAAAACCCAGACATAATTTACATACAAGCGATACTACAACCATGTTTAAGTATGCGCCAACCACTGGGCAGCCTTCACAGAGGCGAATACGTGTCTGAACAATGCAGTTAACATTTGGAATCATGTGTCTGAACAATGCAGTTAACAAACATTTGGAATGACTCAAAAGAAAAACAAAATGTACATTTTTAAGTCCCCAGATGCAACTGCAGAACCTTGGGGTGCTTTTTTTTTTTAACCTAGCCAAAAACATTACGGTCTCCTTCATCGTTCCAGTTTAAAATCCTGAGTCAAGCGCCAAAAATAACTGAAGCCATGCCAATGAGTTGGTCATCGAGGCTCTGCGCCTGAGTGTGTATGAGAAATGTGTGGTGTGTGGTTGTTTTGCACAGAGCTGAAGTTGTTGGGCGTTTGGTCGGGGAGGGGGGAGAAGGAACAGTCTGTTTAGAAGCATTTGCGGTGGACGATGGAGGGGCCGGACTCATCGTACTCCTGCTTGCTGATCCACATCTGCTGGAAGGTGGACAGAGAGGCCAGGATGGAGCCTCCGATCCAGACAGAGTATTTACGCTCTGGTGGGGCAATGATCTGCAAGGAGAGAAGATGAAAAAAAACCATTAGGACACCGAAGCATTTTTAAGCAAACATCATGAGAGCAGCAACAAAATGTCACTCTTGCTGGCTGCACAGAAAGTCAGCTCACCTTGATCTTCATGGTGGATGGGGCCAGGGCTGTGATCTCCTTCTGCATCCTGTCAGCGATGCCGGGGTACATGGTGGTACCTCCAGACAGCACGGTGTTGGCGTACAGGTCCTTACGGATGTCGACATCACACTTCATGATGCTGTTGTAGGTGGTCTCGTGGATTCCGCAGGACTCCATACCTGTGGGCAGATGCAAAACACTTTGTTAGCCAAGTTGAAGTGCAGTGTAACCATAAAGGTTAGCATGTTTTTAGCATGTAGTGCAGGTGAGGCTTTAAGTTGGGAAACCTACCGAGGAAGGATGGCTGGAAGAGGGCCTCTGGGCAACGGAACCTCTCATTGCCGATGGTGATGACCTGTCCGTCAGGCAGCTCATAGCTCTTCTCCAGGGATGAGGAGGAGGCGGCGGTGCCCATCTCCTGCTCGAAGTCCAGGGCGACGTAGCACAGCTTCTCCTTGATGTCACGCACGATTTCCCTCTCAGCTGTGGTAGTGAAGGAGTAGCCACGCTCTGTCAGGATCTTCATGAGGTAGTCTGTGAGGTCGCGGCCGGCCAAGTCAAGACGCAGGATGGCGTGGGGCAGAGCATAGCCTTCATAGATGGGCACTGTGTGGGTCACACCATCACCGGAGTCCATGACGATACCAGTGGTACGACCAGAGGCATACAGGGACAGCACAGCCTGGATGGCAACGTACATGGCGGGGGTGTTGAAGGTCTCGAACATGATCTGTAAAAAGAGAAGAGAACATTTTAGCATTTTCACTAACAGCGAAATTATCATCTGTGGCCACTGCACTCACTACATGCATTAAATGTAAGGCTAAGATTGAAGTTAGTAGAGGAAATAAGGTGCAGAAGTCAACATTCCTTCACACTTGTGCATGTCAGATGTCTATTAGGTGCTGATCTACTGGCTCAGCTAAACATGGACACAAGTGCAGATAAGGCACACAGTCAAGAGACCTGTTGATGATAGATCATCTTATAGGAGAGAGGTCCTGGAGGAGAGGGGGAGGAAGGAGCAGGTGAGAATGGAATGGAGAGGGAAACCGAGGAAGAAATGAGGCAACTAGTTTTGAATAGTCAATACTGTAATGTACCGTCTATGCTAATGTGCACAAGTAAGGGTGTGTACCTGGGTCATCTTCTCCCTGTTGGCTTTGGGGTTCAGGGGGGCCTCTGTGAGCAGGACAGGGTGCTCCTCAGGGGCAACTCTCAGCTCGTTGTAGAAGGTGTGATGCCAGATCTTCTCCATGTCATCCCAGTTGGTAACAATACCGTGCTCGATGGGGTACTTCAGGGTCAGGATACCTCTCTTGCTCTGGGCTTCATCACCAACGTAGCTGTCCTTCTGGCCCATACCCACCATCACTCCCTGAACAAGAGATCAGATAAATTAATACACAATTCTGCATTAAAACATGGCGATATGTAGGGCCTTCCATAGTTAAACATCTTGACTACATGTACTTAGATCTAGAAAATGTGTAAAAATGTCATAAGACTTTCCCATTGTTTTCATATTGGCTGTGTGTATCTTCAATGCAGAGTTGATAAATACTTAAGCCTCCCTGCAAGCCAGTTCAGAACCATACATCATTAATATTTAGCCTCGCCAGTTGTGTAGGTGATGTAAAATCTCATTAAGTGCATTTAAGCAAAACTGAAGCCATTACCAGCAGCATTAAATAAGTCATAAATAATTTAAACTGCTTAGAAATAATTCAATTGGGACACTAAAGTGTGCATTACTGAGACATGCCACCAAAAAAGGGGAAAATACTCTAAATCTTACGCGAACCTGAAGTGAATGGAGATGAAAAGTGAATTTATTGTATATGCATTTTGTTGTGGGAAAACTTTGCTTCCTTCTCCCATGAACGATGTTGGACTAGAGGGACCTCTAAGACTTTAAAGGACATTCTGCAGACTGCTATGTAACATAGCTTCTTTTCTTACAAATGTATATAATGTCATATGATGTTAAGCATTTCGCCTGACTCAGGATGACCCTGTGTGTCTTATGTTGTCTGTATTGTTGGTTTTTGTTATAAAACAAAAAATAAAATATAAAAAAAAAGTGTGTGCATTAAAATTCATAAATGTTATATTAGCTATTGATTGAAATCATGAGTTTTTCTTCATTCTATTGGAGATCAAGCACTCACCTGATGTCTGGGGCGACCGACGATGGAGGGGAAGACAGCACGAGGGGCGTCGTCTCCGGCAAATCCGGCTTTGCACATACCGGATCCGTTGTCAACAACCAGTGCGGCGATTTCATCTTCCATGGCTGAACTGTTAAGGGAGAAAAAATAAATAAACACTGTTTAATACTCAAGTCTTTTACATCCGCCGCCTCCTCCCAACACTTTAAACTCTCCACTTCCTGTTTCACTTAACTAGCGCGCAGTTCACGAGACTAGCCGCTGGGTGGAGCTCGCGCCTCACATTCCAACCCCAGCCAGACAAAAGGAAGTGGCGCTGCATTCTGTTACCATATAAGGACATGGTTCGGTTTTGAGCAGCTTTGCGGCTACCGGCGCCATGGCGCGCGGCCAGAGCGACAGCACAGCAAAGAAAAGGGAACATTCGACATTCTGAGGATCGAACCCGCGCGACCACTCCCTCCACTTCACTACTAGTCTGCTGCCTCCTTCCATTGTTGCTTTACTAACAATATAGTAGTTTTAACACCATGTAGTCTAATATCACTGCGTCACACTGCTTCATTCATTTGCAGCCCCATCTGACACACGACTGCAAATCATCATTACTATCAATTAAATCTCTCTGGCATCAACATTTAATTAAAGCAATTATTAAAAAAAAAAAAGAATTAAAGTTGCATAATGAAGTCATAGGTTGACTCATGAATGGGTCACAAGTCCTTGACTGATGCTCCCATTTCCAGCAAAGCCACGCCTTTTCTAAAGAAAGGATGGATGGTTTTGTCATTCGTAATTTCCTCTTTTTTCTCTCATGTGCAAGTTGGCACATATTTATTGAAAGACTGGTTTTATTTATTGAGCAATAGATGCAATTTATGCTTTTTGTATAGGCCTCTTTATTCTTCACCCCATTTAAGAGGAAGCCTTGTAAAAATACATTACTATGACCATAAAGTGGAATCTAACACGAACAGGAAGTGGGACTTAAATATAAATCTTGATTAATATTTCTGCACAGTCTGAAGGGCGGTGTGTTAGCATGATGAGTGCTAAGCTACTATGCTAAAGTAGGTCACACCCCGCCGCATCGGGCGCACAAAGGGAGCAGCCGGGATCCAGACGACCTCAACTCTAAAGCCTCTTTTCAAAGTACCCTGCTGGGGGGAGAGATAGATGAAAACCAGCCACAGGAAATACTGCAAATGTTGCTCAAATACACCATGAAAAACTAACTTAATTAACTTAAAACGAGAACCATTAACCGGCTACATCATTAAAGCACCTGTGAGTCGCATTAGCACAAGTTTAACAGGCTCTGGCAATTACCACTGCGCACTTTAAGACAAGTAAAACACAGATATGGGTGTTTTTAATGAGTACTTTAAAGTAAAGGAAGTAAAAGTAGCAGTTGATGTGTGACAGGACAAAGAACCTCGTGGTGTCTGCCATCTTTTAAAATTCAAAATTCATTCAAAAAATAACACACAAACTCACTGTTTACTTGAAATATAGAACAATACATTTAAATAAGTAATGGTTTCTGTCTTCCTTACCTTTTGGGTGGGGGGGCTTTTCGCTTTAAGGGAACCGGTTTCAGGCAAAATGATATCCCGCACAAGCTGCGTGTGTAACGGCGCTCAGAGTGAATCCGTTAGCTGTGGGCGCATCTCTTTTATACCGCGTCAGTTGCCCGGCTCTCGCCATAAAAGGTAAACTTTCGGAATGGAGCCCTCTGATTGGTCCGGCGTCATGCTACTGGGGCACGTCGCGTGCACACTGTGGTGCACTGGGCGCTCGCGATTTGAGAGAGAGAGAGAGAGACAGAGAGAGAGAGGGAGAGGGAGGCGATAATAGCAGAAGGATTGGAGAAAATAAAAGGGAAGGGATTGATGCTGTGAGGCCTAGTAAGCCTAATCTCTTCATATACTGTTTTATATACACGTTAAATGATGTGTATAAACTTTTAGAAGAGTAACAGTCTTCCCTGCACCTGTTTCTTAGCTGTTGTGGCACATAGTCAAGTGATATGATAATAGAAAGAGGCTCAGCACCAACGACTCCTCCCTGTGAAAGGCTGCAAAGGCCCAACACTTTGCCCTCATTCCCACTTATTTTCTTTATATTCATGATTATTCCAGACAATAACAGAGAGGGGTGAGGGGGGTGATGTTGTTGTCCACTTTGAAAGTCAGCTGTAAGCTCAGTGGGAGTCACAGCGACCGCATCACACCGGGTCAAACACATGACACAAATAACACACACACACACACACACACATGATGGTGTCGGAGCTGTTCTGCAACGAGCTGGGGAATGACCACTCACCCCTTCCACATGCTGCCAACCAACGCTGCTGATAATGTGCATTTATTGATCAAGTGCTTTGTGGCTACATGGTCTTGGATATCCTGTCGGAGGCTGCTAATCTCATAGTTTGACAAAGGTGTGTCGTTTGTTAGCATTCTCAGATTTTAATGCGGCTATGTAGGTGTTAAATAATATCCTTCAGACATTATATATCTTGTGACAATTACAAAAAAAGACACCCGGTGAGTGAAAGTACAAGCCTTGAGGTTTTCAGTTGCTGTTTCAGCCCTCTTTCAACCATGCAGGAAACACCTATTATGTCATTTTGAACCACTATGAAGCAGGAAGACTCGACCCTCTATACCAGATCAGCACCCCATGTCCTCCAGGTTAATCAATCAAACCCCTTTGCTACCTGCTCTTATTCACCTCTATCAAATAACACACACACACACACACAAACACACACATGGTGGTGGTGGTGGTGGAGCTGATCTGCAACAAACTGGGGAATGACCACTCATGTATAGGCCACCCCCTTCCACATGCTGCCAACCAACGCTGCTGATAATGTTCATTTATTGATCAAGTGCTTTGTGGCTACATGGTCTTGAATATCCTGTCGGATGCTGCTAATCTCAGAGATTCAATAGTTTGACAAAGGTGTGTCTTTTGTTAACATTCTCAGATTTTAATGCGGCTATGTAGGTGTTTAATAATATCCTTCAGACATTATATATCTTGTGACAATTACAAAAAAAGACACGGTGAGTGAAAGTACTAGCCTAGAGGTTTTCAGTTGCTGGTTCAGCCCTCTTTCAACCATGCAGGAAACACCTAATATGTCATTTTGAACCACTATGAAGCAGGAAGACTCGACCCTCTATACCAGATCAGCACCCCATGTCCTCCAGCTTAATCAATCAAACCCCTTTGCTACCTGCTCTTATTCACCTCTATCAAATAAAACACACACACACACACCGCTCCTATTTCCCTTCCTGTTCGACTGCATTACCGTAAGGGCTTTTAAAATATTGGGGCCTTTCACCCTATGCCTCATTCCCATCATGATGACTAATGAGGCCCATGTGACAAAATCTTAGATTTTCAGGCCAGCCATGGGGCCTGCAGGCTAGTAAAATTTCCATTCCTGATTCACTGCCATATTATTATTAAGTCTCCATACACCATCAAACCATTAGTCTTATCATAAATTTTGCCGCCTACTTTTCTTTCCCCCCCTCTCCCCATCTTTCCTCTCTCCTATGTCCTCCGTCCTTCTCTCAACTATCTTATTCCTTAATATACAGCATCTGGCACACACTTTGATTCATTTTGTGCTCCTGAACCACAAGTGTATACGTTAGTAGAATGGCCGGGCGGCCACAGTGCCATTTAAAGCTGTAACTTCTCTTCCTCCTTTACCACTTCCCCTTCCTCTCTCGCAGTTGCAGCAACTCCTCTCTTCCTGGTCCTCATTCATGCTGTTAAGGTGGCTTTAAATGGACATTATTGTCGCCCTCACATGGTTCATGTGATCTCTTTAAATCGGCCACATCTCATTGTGTGAAACAACTCTCCCGATATAGAACGATGACGACGGCTTGTTTAACTTCCCTCTATAACCCTGCAGATTGTGAAAGGTTGATCAGCACATTTTAGGCAGTTTTTTTTTTTTACAAAAACAGTTAAAGTCTAGCCCTGCCACCAGACATAAACAATTATTTAGTGGTGATAAAACATTTAATAAAAGGGTAAACGATCAGAGCTAGATCCGTCAATTCTTCGACGTTGAGTCAGTTTTGACTTTGAAAGACTCTCTGGTGAGTCTCATTCAGACGATGTTCGAGGGTTTACAGATGAAAGGAAGCGCGTTTAAGGTGATCAAAGGTCTACTGGGCCCACTTATTGATTTACAGGCCTTAAATCTCATTGTTAAGGGTCAAATCTCAAACCTAGTTTAACCCTGTCTAACCCACGTCTTCCTGAAACATGTCTGTTCATTTATATTTGTTCCATTGGTGATATAAAGTTGCATTCCTGTGATTGAGGGAGGTTTCTCCATGTTGACGCTGTAAAAGCATAAACGGGGATTGTCTTGGAAATGTTTAATCTGGCCTAAAGGGAGTGCCTCTGGGTTTTCAGACTGGCATTGTGTGTGTGTGTCTATATGTTTGCACATACGTGAGTGAGTGAGTCATTGTGTGATACAGGCGAAAAACATCTAATGGCGTGACGTATTCTTCTTAATTTTCTGCTGAATAAAGACTGAAATTAGAGATTTGTTTCTGTATCACAGTGTTAAATCAGCTGTCAGTCATCTTAGCTCAGCAGGACTTTGGACATGCATTTACTTATGTATGTGTGTGTACAGCTTACTGGTAGTAAGTGAGAGGTCTCTGGTTAAGTGGTGGTCTTGTCAACACTCTTCAGTGGGAATTTTTACTATCCAAGTGCCTGGAATACTGTCCTGGGAAGACTCCTCTCATGTGTCATAACAGTGTGTGTGTGTGTGTGTGTGTGTTTACACCCCGGCTGCCAGCGAAATGCAGGCTCCCTGAACCTGTACCTTGCTGCCAAGGCCCTTAAGGCAATAGAGCCACCTAATGAATTTTTCTGTGGATCTTTCATCTAGACAGAAGTTTATACACAGCCACTCAAGGTGTTGTGTATAATGACTATTACTATGAGCACTGGTTGCCTAAATAGACCACTCATCAAACTAAGTGACACTTTAACGAGAGCAACAAGTGGAAGCTCCGGGTCTAAACCATTCATTAAGAGTCAGGGAGGGTTAGGGAGCTACTGAAAATCACTGTAATTTAGTTGGAAAAGTCCTGTGCCATTTGGCAAAAACACCTTGTCTGTATGTTCCTACAGAAATGATGTTCGGCAGCTTGTGACAGATCGGCCACTTTAGTGGAAGCCACAACGTGAGGCCAGTGAGTCGGTGGGTACAAAGGTTTTCAGCCAGGTGAATTGTTTTAGCTGTCTACCTTTCAATGCTTGTTGTTAGCTTTTCTGTACGGCACGCAGGAGGCCGAGGGGTCAACCTGCAATATCATAACTCTCACACGACAGTGTCTGGTAGTACTGACATGGATTGAACAATCCTGAAAACCTCCTGAAAGTGGCTCACATCCTTGTCTGTGTGACTGCCTGAGCGATCTTTGCATTTGAAGGCCACACCGCACAAAAAAGCTTTTGTTGGTAAAGAAGCTCTGTTTGAGGGCCACATGTTTTTTTCCCAGGAAATATGTTCTGTCTCCAGCGCCTTAAAGGACCAGTGTGTAACATTTAGAGGGATCTACTGGCAGAAATGGAATATAATATTAATATCGCATTAACTATTTGCCATTTGCCTGCAGAAGTCAGGCATCTCCATTGCCATGTGATAAGTCAATCAGTTACCCAGTGACCACTGTAGCACATGTGTTTATATGCGTGTGTGTGTGTGTGTGTGTGTGTGTGTGTGTGGTTCGAAGGTCGACGAACTTTAAATGGCAACAGCTAATCATAACCAAATGCTATCTTTGATGACAGTGCAAGTATCTGTATGAGTAATTCAGAGGTGTGTGAGTTTTCTGAGGGTCAAACAAGTCTTTGCTGACTTCTCCCCACCCTGACCTCTCAACTATAGGAAACAAACTCTCATTTTAATGACATAAACACACACACACACAAACTTATTAAGTTATGTGTGTGTCTTTGAGCATATGTGCCTGTGTTGTCTCAATATTTACTAGGGAATTGAAGCTGTGGTGACACCCGGGTGTGACGTCATTAGCTCAGGTTTTTCTCTTCACATATATGGTAACCAGCCGGCCAGCCAGCCAGCCCCACAGAAGAAACAGTCTGTTCTGCAGCGCTGCCACTCCCTGTGTTATACTAAATCCCTCCCACCATGACTTCCTGTTCCTCTAATGAGTAAAGATGCCGCAAGTTTCTCTCTGCTCTCAACCTAAGAAGGCCATCATTGACTAATTCACTCCCACCGTCATCATCTTTTCTCCTCTCTATCTACATGTATAGTGTCTCCTCTTCTTCCTCTTTCTGTCGCTCTAATCATAAAGAGAATTTGATATTTGATTCCGCTCATGGCACGGGGGGAGCTGAGGCTAAAAACAAGGGCATTTTGGTGTGTGTTTGCGGGGGAGGGGAGAGGAACCATGAAAGGCCTGTTGCTAATGGGTAAAGCCGGCCATAGGGGGTGGACATGAATACTATATCTATTATCCACTCTCACACACACACACACACAGACAGAAAGAGTTAAACATCGGCTGCCTTGACTCTTACTGCTACTAGACTGCGAGGCTGCAGCTCAATACAAAAAACATTAGCTGCAATTAGCCTTGAGTGAGGTTGAAAGCCAAGTCCTGGAAATGTGGACGTCAGAAGAGGGAATGAGGGTGAGATGAGAGCAGGAGATCAAACCATCAAATGGGATCTGAGTGGAGTGAAAGACGTGGATAGAGAGAGAAGAGGAAGATGATGAGAAATATATATAATGTCATGTTGGAAATGCCTTTTGTCGCCTACAGGAGTTCCATTCTTGCTTCTTTGGACATAGTATGTATAAATGTCATGAGGTCAAGCTGAATGTAGCAATGTTGGGATTTTCTCCTTTAAACTAACAGCTAAGAAGTTTAAAGGAATAGTTCAACATTTTGGGAAAAACACACATTCACTTCCTTGCAGAGAGTCAGATGACAAGATTGATACCACTCTCATATCCGTCCACTAAAAGTAAGGCTAAAGCCAGTTAGCTTAGCTTCGCACAAAGATCAGAAATAGCTAGCTTGGCTCCGTACAAAGGTCACAAAATCTGCCCTCCAACACCTCTAAAGCTCACCAATGGAAGGTCCAGTGAGTAGGATTTAGGGGGATTTATTGGCAGAAATGGAATATAATATTCATAACTACGTTTTCATCAGTGTATGATCACCTGATACTAAGAATCGTTGTGTTTTCATTAGCTTAGAATGAGCCCTTCATGTTTACAGGAGCGGGTCCTCTTCGTGTTGTCCGCCATGTTTCTACAGTAACCCAGAATGGACAAACCAAACACTGGCTCTAGATCGGGCCTTTTGCGTGTCGACGTTACGTGAAGGCCACCATAGGTTCTCCTACATGCTTGGATGGGTGAGCAAAGGAGTATTCAGTTGGTTGCAATCTGCAACCACACCGCTAGAGGCCACTAAATCCTACACACTGGTCCTTTAACATGTTATATCTTCTTTAGTGTAAAAAAATAACAATTCGTCGAGGGTATGCGCCGGTGTTCTGACAAATAGAGCTACCCACTCAGAATGACCGACCACTAGCTCATCCTGTCAGACTAGTCTGATGGACCTCTATAAATGTAGTCAAGTAGAGTAGCTCATTCTGTCAGATAGGAAATATCTAGTGGATGCAGACTGATCCTCCAACATTAGACGAATGGCGGGGTATTGTAAATGAAATACATTGAATGGAAAGACTCACATTTATTTTAAGGCTTAAATTGGAAAAAAGTATTGAGTACTGGGAAACATGGATTGTGTATTTACACCGTTGATTGAAGTGTGACATTGTATATTAAGATGTATTTACAATGTGATCTGACATTTGAACACCCATGATGACCTCATGTTCTTTGTTCTCAAATAAAAAAAGAGTTTTAAAAAAAAAAGATAGGAAATATCTATCAGAATGGCCAACTATCTCTATAAATGTAGGTATAATTATGGCCATGTCCTCGATTTTATTATTCCAATATTTATTTTTGTCTCTGAAATGCACTGCACATACGCACTTCGTGTCGGTAGGTCATTCTGAGTGGTAGCTCTATTTGTCAGAACACCGGTAGAACGTGTTGATTGATTTTGTTACCTATAGACAGAGCCATATTAAGTGTTTCTCCTGTTTCCGGTCTTTATGCTAAGCTAAGTTAACAGCTGCATAGCTTCATATTTAGCGGACTGAGAGTTGTGTCAATCTTCCTATTAACTCTCGGCAAGAAAGCAAATAAGCGTACTTGTCAAACCTTTGCTTTAGCTTTTGATGCAGTGACTCAAAGTTTTTGCCTACCAGCAGCAGTCTTCCTCTCTAACCCAACCCCTTCTTTCTTTCTTTCTTTCTTCATCCATCCCCCCCATCTTGCTAAGCAGGCATTTCCATCCTCTCCTCTTTCCTCACGCCCTCTCTTTCTCTCTCGTCTTTGCAGCCTGTTGAAAAGTGACTGGCTGACCGATTGTTTGCCATCTGTGACTGGTCATAGTTTGAGAGAGGGAAGCCCTATTCACCACTCTGCCCTCACCCCCTTCCTGCCTCACCCCCTCTCCTTCCTCCCCACACCCCCACTCTCCCATGATACAGCCAGTAGATCGGTGGTCTGCAGCGTCATTGATCCGTGGGTCACCGTGGTGACGGTCTGACTCCAAGGCACGGGCCAGTTACCAGCTGTGTGTGTGTGTGTGTGTTGTGCCTGCCAGCTGGCCTGTTCGTGCTCCGATTGGATTAGCTTCTCATTTACGGCCCAAATGGATCCTTAGCTCCAACCCCCACTTCTCACACACACACACATTTTATTGGCCACGCCCCATCATGGCTTCCTGACCAGCATCTTATGTCATTCATTAAACTTTACACAACTTAAAACTCATTGAAATTCTCATTCACAACGCTTTTATTGTGTTTCACCCCCAAACGACTAGTACATCCACAGCAGTGCAACAAGTAGTTCAAGTAACAAAGCACGTATTGTTGTTTTAGTTAACTTACAGGCACTTCCTCTTTTAAAATGTGTGTCACAGGTCGTGTTGGTCTCCAGCTGCTGGCATGTAGCTCTAAAGCAAAGATGATGTGCTAGCGCTGGCTAACGTTTTCCGCTAATAAAAAAAAAATTGTGTGATTACTACAGATAAATCTGATCAAGAGCTTGAAGTGTATAACCTAGTTTTCAAACAAAGGGAGCTTCTCTGTAATAGTCAAATCTAATAACCACATGCAGCGCTTGAAGCTGTGCGGCTTCTCTGAAATGTTGTGGGTTTTTTTTCTGTTACACACAAACCAGGCCCTCTTCTTCTTCTTCTTCTACTTGTTCTTCTTCTTGTTCTTCTTCTCATCCCCTTCCTCTGCACCAACCTCACTTCCTCCTGGTGTTCTGTCCTCCTATTGGCCCAAAGTAGCGGCTGAGGTGCCTTTTAAGGTTGTGAGGTTTTTTTTCAGGTGTCGTGCACACTGGAAACTGATGACAGCTTCCATCGCCTTAACCTTTAATGGAGAAATGTCAGAACTGAACAGACATCCTGATTGTGTTTATTGCATGCAAAGACAGAAATATACACATGATCACACAGTCTTACACAAGGAAAAGGGAACATGCTTTTTTGTGTAAAGTATGTGGAAAAAATATAAAAGAAATCATCTCTACTGCTCAAGCTAAGAAGAGTGACAGACTTATCTATCTCTGTATCTAATTCTATCTCCCACTGACGCACACACACACATTAACACACTCTTTATTCACCCCCTGCATGGTGGTGAACCTAGGGAGGCTTATCTATCCTCTACCATCTGTCTCTGTCTGGTGGGAGGGCTCACCTCTCAGATTGGCTCGTTTCACGAGCTGCCAGCCTTCTGATTGGCTCGTTTTGGGGAATTTCCAGCCTTCTGACTGGCCCCGGCCCTGCTCTTACTTCCTGATCTTCCTCATCCCATCGCTGCCCCCTCAGCTGTAGCTCCAACGCAGTAAAGAGAGGTCAGCCACCTACACACGCCCATGCACTTTGGTCCGTAGTCCTTATGGCACTCGGCTCTGTTTGGACGCTCCTTACATAACATTGTAGCCTGTCGTGCCTCCCTGCTCTCTCTTATTCATACCTCTGTATCATTCTCTTCCTCTCAATGTCTTTATCTTATTCTAACAAACATCCCATCACGTGTCAGAGGAATTTTAGCAGTGTGCCAAGTCATACCTCTGTCCACATCCTCCTCTCAGCTCTCGAAATCTTTCTCCTCCTCTCCTCTATCCTCTCCTCTCTTCTCCTATTACCTCCTCTCCTCTATCCTCTCCTCTCTTCTCCTATTGCCTCCTCTCCTCCTATCCTCTCCTCTCTTCTCCTATCGCCTCCTTTCCTCTATTCTCTCTTCTCTTCTCCTATTGCCTCCTCTCCTCTCCTCTCTTCTCCTATCGCCTCCTTTCCTCTATTCTCTCTTCTCTTCTCCTATTGTCTCCTCTCCTCTCCTCTCTTCTCCTATCGCCTCCTTTCCTCTGCATAGTAACCGAGAGCCCACCCTCTCCGTTTGCCACCCAAAAAACAACTCCAATGCGGTGCTGCAGCGTGCACCCGGTGCCCCTGAATCTCTGTGTAAAGGCTGCATGCGTTGCTTTGCTTTGTTGTATTGTAGCACCTCTTTTTTGTTTTAAGTCAGCAGACAGGTTTGTTTGTGTGTGTGTGTGTGTTGGTGGGCTATATTGTTTTGTATAGGGCGATGCTGTTCATTTCTGTTTGCAGTTCCCACCCTGCTCCTCTCTCTCACACTCGCCGTTTGAATGAGCTGCCTGCTCTGCGCCGATTGGCTGCCGGCGGCTGCCATATAAGGGCATAGGCCAGCAGCAGAGGCAGGAAGTGGGGTAAAGAGGAAGTGGAGAGCCGGCTCTCTCTCGGAGACCGGCAGCAAAATGTGCAGCCTATAGAGAATTCATAAGAAACTGCCACACCTTTCCTCCATCTTTTCTTTTCAGTTTATAACATGTCATGTCTTCATTTTTGACATCATTTTCTCCTCTCTTCCTCCTTTCTCTCTCTGCACAATTCTCCTTCATCCTCCTCTCTTTTATTCTGCTCTCCTCCCCTGTTTTCCTCCACTCCTCTCCCTCCTGATTTTGCATCCTTTCCCGATTACCACATTCGAGCCAGTCACTCGTTGGTAGTATACCTGCTGTGCTTATAAGTGTGCTCAGACTGTGTGACTAGAAGCCTCTTAATCACTCATGGCAGCGATCTTTCAGCTTAGCGCGGCACACTGGCTTTACTTTACAGCCGCGGGTCGGACAAAGTCCATTCGGAGCTATGCAGCAGCAGCAGTACATGGTGTTGTGTGCAGCAGATTGTTATATGAGTACAGTGTGATGTAATGGGTGAGACATGGAGGGAGAGCTGAGCTGAGGGTTTATGATCAGAAATGTACACGTGCTGGACATTTTATGAGTTGACTCCATTATGACTATATTATGACTCAATATATGCAAATTTGACCAATTGTAGGCAAATAAGTAAATCTCATAAAGCCTCACCTGAAATTGTATGCCTGGCAGTATGGAGAAGGTGGAGAGGAACCAATACTCCTTCACGTTGAAGAGCTGAGGTGGTTCAGGGAGGCGTCCTAAACAGGGGATTTCTGTGAGGAGACCAGGGGGCGCAGCCAGAACACACCGGCGAGGTCACGTATCCCATCTGGCCTGGAAACGCCTCGGGAACCCTCCGGAGGAGCTGGAGGACATGGTTAGAGAGAAAATGCATTGGAAGACAAACCTCCATATTTAATTTTTTAACATCCCATCTACAGCCTTGTTACCAGCAAACAAATACATACAGTAGCTTTAGGACATTTTGACACCGGCAAGCACAGTGAAACCTGATTATGATGACACACTGACTAATAAACTGTGTTAACTTAGCATTGGCCAAGACCTGAGAGTAATATCTCAGGGTGATAATTAATCTCTATAAACAGATTCTGCATTCACATCTGTATGTGAATCACATCTGTATGTGAATCTGTAGGCAACGAGACAAGAAGATTTTGGCATCGGAAGCGTTCTGGTTTCCATTTGTAGTCCGAGTGGTATTGACCAATCACGTTCGAGCAGGCTTTGGTTGAATGCAAGTAAACAGTCCGTCTGGAGAGCAAAAGAGGCGGGACGCATCGGCCGAAATGCAATCTCGGAACCGACCGGCTATCGTTGATGACTATTTGGCTTTTTATTGGTTTTAAATTAGCTTGTGAACTGGCAACTTGTGAAACAATCCCGTCGTACACTTCTTCTCTCAACTCCAACTCCAGTCTCGCGTCTGAAGTTGCTAATCGGACTGTAAACAATGAGCAGCGTACGGAAAAGGAAGTCTTCGCCCGGATGTCCTTTGGCTACACCTGAACCTCAGAAATAAAGTCTCTTTGCCCCCAGAGGCTTATCCGTCATCAGACCAATAGCCGAAGGGTTCTGAGATGGCCGGCAAATAAATGCACAGCTTTAGGAAATTTTGACACAGGGCGAGCACAGTGAAACCTGATTATGACGACACACTCATAAAGCAATCTGAGTCTGAGTGTACCTGTGAAGTGACTGTGTGACTTGGAGGAGGATGACAGTGCTGCCAGCCTGATTTCACAACTCCTTCACCCCTTTTGTCTGTCTCCGTGGGTCTGTTTGTGTTTGAGTTGGCAGGAGTGTGTGAGGTGTTGTGTTGTGCAGTTATAGGCATTCTTTGTTTGTGTGTGTGTGTGTGTGTGTGTATTTGTTGACCTGGGTGTGTATTAGTGAGGCCACGCCCTCCTGTTAAACACTGACATCCATAAAAGGAAATCTTTAAGTTTGTCACATGACAACAATCTGAGGAATGCAAGACCGGTCACATGGGATGTTGTCTCATGGAGATCAGCTTCATCCCCTAAGGACTGTGAAATGATGTGTGTGTGTCCCCTTAGGTTCCTATTTGCAAGCCCCTACATTACTTCCAAGTACATATATGTGTCAGTGATGAACAGTGTGTCTTTTTGACTGTGCATGTGCCTTCCTATGATTGTGTGTGTGTGTGTGTGTGTATGTGTGCTATTACAGGGGAATTCACAGCTCGAGAGATTTCACTTCTCTTTCATTTATGTTTCAGTAACTGGAAACTGCAGAGGAGGACGTTCCAGTTTCCTTCTCAGACAGAAGAAGAAGAAGTGTGTGTGTGTGTGTGTGTGTGTGTGTGATTGTGTACTTTATGCCAGTGAGTGTTAGTCACAAGTGTACAAAGGTTGTGAGTTTAAACTTCTCAATTTTACATCAAAATCATCAAATCAGAGATGTCTTTGAATGAATCAGCAAAATAAAAGCCTCCACTTCCTGTTCAACTATCTCATAGCCCTGTGTAGGATGAAGCATGAAATAATACCATATTTGTTTGTGTATGTGTAATGAAATTAGTAGAAATGAAAGTCAGCACTCACATACCACTTCCTAAAGCTGAGGCTGTGTGGGCTGCAGCTGATGCTGCTCGGTGCTGCCTCCTACAGCTGAAACCACAAGGTTGTCGCTGTTTGTCACACAGAGAGGGACTTCCTGTTAAATTCACTATAGGGTACCATATAAGGTATAACAGTCTGCAGGTATAGACACACACACAACTGCTGTACAAGCTCAGACAGTGGCACTGATAGAGCACAGGAAACCATATCTGGGCAGACTAACGCTGTTTGTACCATGTTTCCTTTTATCAGAGTTCATGTCAGTCATGAGGACAACAGCCTGGTGAGGCTGTTTAGCTGTCATCAGCATACCAGTTCTGTTTTTTCCAAAGTGGACCAACAGCATATTAGAGTTCCCCGTTTTAGTTTCATTAAAATTTTCCCTGAGAATTAGAGCTGCATAAATGTCGTGCCCTGCTCGCTGTCATTAACCGGTTTTTGCCACATCAATCCTCAAAAATATATTCCCTCACAAACATTGCTGTCACCCGCCGTCTTCTCAACTAATGTGTTGTTGTTAGCTGCATTTAATCTCAAGGTTTCAAGGCTTAAAGGTCAAGTGTGTAGGATCTGGCGGTATCTAGCGGTGAGGTGAGGAGATTGCAACCAACTGAAGCCTCTCCTGTGTGCGAAGCGCGTTGGAGAGCTACGGCGGCCGACGACGCGAAAACGCGAATGGCCCTCTCTAGAGCCAGTCGTTGTAAAAGTAGCGTAGGTCATCTGGATTAGAGCCAGTGCATAGAGTTTGTATGTACGTGGGAAGTGAGTGGTGAAGCAAGAGAGAGAGAGAGCGGCGGCGGTGATGGGAGCGAGTAACGTTATCGACTCAGGCCCAAGCAGGAAAAGTTAACAGATTTTGGTTTGTCTGTTCTGGGCTACTGTAGAAACGTGGCAGACTCTGCGACGAGAGGACTCGCTCCCTATGTAGATATAAACGGCTCACTCTAAAGTACAAAAACACCATTTTTATTTTCAGGTGATTATACACTAAAGAAAACATAGTTATTAATATCATATTCCATTTCTGCCAATAGATCTCCCTAATTGTTACAAACTGATCCTTTGATACTACAAGGTTTGTATTTTAACAAGACTCTGCAGCCACGCCTGACTCTGTGAGGCACTATATGTTTATCATGTATTGTCCTCCATGTTCACGGTTGATGGGACCAAAGTTATTACAGTTCATCCTGAAGGGAACATGAACCAAAAGTTGCTCCAGTCCATCCAGTAGATGTCAAGATATCTCACTGGATGAACTTTGACCTGCTGGTTGCGCTAAATGAAAAG
Organism: Sebastes umbrosus; assembly: GCF_015220745.1. Classification (NCBI taxonomy): domain Eukaryota; kingdom Metazoa; phylum Chordata; class Actinopteri; order Perciformes; family Sebastidae; genus Sebastes; species Sebastes umbrosus. Next base: position 9,991,024 of record NC_051282.1, on the reverse strand, counting down.
TCAGAGATTAATCCTCTTATCACCATGGATATGTGTGCCAAATGTAATGCTAATCCATCTAGGTGTTGAGATATGGACCAAAGAACAACAGACCAACATTGCCATCCATAGAGCATGCCGCTAGCATGGCTAAAACTTCCACAAAACGTACAAAAAGAGACGTGAGCCATGGAATAAATCCAGTATCACTCCTCTGAACTGCTTGTCCCTGTATTATCTGAGGAATGTGCTATCTAACACAACAGGAAATTAATAAACAGATTCTAATTCAGGCATCGGTCATTCCTGGCAGTTTGTTTATCTGAGCGTGACCTTCGTTGACTACACTCCCACCACCTAACCTCAACTCCACGCCCCAGGCTTTTATGGTCAGGGAGAGAAAGATAAGAAGAGACGCAGAGAGAGAGAGAAGGCAGGAGAAGAATAAATGCAGAAAAATTAGGTGGAGCTGAGAGTGACAAAGAAGGGGACAGACATGGATATCAGGTGGATTCATTCATGATCCTCCTCCTCCTCTTCCTCTTCCCCGGCCTCACCCCTCCCCGTCTCCGCCAGCCCGACACACACACACATACACACACACACACACACACACATCTCCAGAGGAAACAGGAGGTGATGTAATGGCCGACGGGTCCTACAGACTCGGCTAGTCTCCTCTTTTGCCTCTCTCCTTTACTCTTTCCTTGTCGTCTCCTAGACTTTGGTATGTTTCTCTGGCATGGCAACCAACTCCACCATCTGTGTGTCTGTGTGTGTGTGTGTGTGTGTGTGTGTGTGTTGGTTAACAAGCCTGTTTGGCAGCAGTGTGCCCAAATAAAACACCCCTCCCTACCCCCCTTTCTCTCTCCCTCCCTCCGCCACTCCCTCCCTCTCTCCAGGCTTTTCCGCTCCCTCTGCATTGTTACACTGACCACAAGATTTGCACAAAGCCGTGGCCTAGTTGCGCTCCCTCCACTCCTTCACCGTGTGCACACGTTCACTCTCTGTCGAGGGGTTAAAGAGGAAGCGCTTGTTTTAAAGGACTGGCTCAAGGTATTTTTTCACTGGAAGAGGATACGAGGAAATAAATAAACTAAGGATGAAGCCATAAGCATGAGGAGAAGATGTGTGTGTGTGTGAGTGTGTTACAGCTAATGATGTGGGATTCCCTAAGCAGTGGGATCGAGTCAAACCCCAAAAATGTAGGTCAAGAGGCACCGCGCTTTCCTTGTGCTGTTACATAACCATCCACACACACGCACACACACACCCACACACACATATACTGTATGTACAGATGTGTAGCTAGAGACAACCAGGGAGTGTGCTGATGTGCTGGGAAGACATCCAGTGTAAGCAACTGTAAAAGATCTTTACGAAACCATCAGCTATTCCCTCTAGTGCAGGGGGGTCAAACATACGGCCCGAGGGCCAGAACCGGGCGCCAAAGGGTCCAATCCGGCCCACTGGATGACTTTGCAAAGTGTGAAAATTGCAGAGAAGTCATTCATTTGAATTTTTCAATAAAATGCACTGCTATTCCTATTGTAGATTCCACGAGCTTACGTACAGGCTATGTGACACAACACTGTCAAGCGTACAGGCTGCTGTTCATGCAGGAGAGGAATGTCGGGTTTTTTCAAGAGAAACGGACTAGTTCCTATTCTTCACAGAGGTAAATGGGAAACCAGTGTGCTTAGTGTGTTCACAGCACCTTTCAGCACTCAAAGAGTATAATATTCGGCACCACTATCAGACTCATCATGGCAAAAAAAAACAAGAACTTGCAAGGTCAAGTGAGAACAGAGAAGATAAATGAATTGTTAGAAGGTCTGAGGAAACAGCAGCCTGTTTTTTTGTCATATCTGAGAGATCAGCGAGTCATCTCAGGTAGATAGATGGATAGATGGATAGATAGATGTACATGTTAACACTAGAGAAATATATCCATAGAATACAAAATATAAAGAATATTGGAATACACTATAAACATACCTGACTACTACAACTAGCATAAAAAAATCTAAATTATAAACATAGAATTACCCACTATACACATTAGCAAGTGTGCAATAACATACTATATACATCAGCAATGTTGCACTTAAAAGAAAAGGAACACTTTGGAGGTGTTGTTATTTTTATTTTACTACTATGTATTGGTTTTACTGGTCCGGCCCACTTTAGATCAAACTGGGCTGTATGTGAACTAAAATGAGTTTGACACCCCTGCTCTAGTGTCATAGCTCTACACATAGATATGGAAATGTTCAGTGTGTGTCTAGGTGTGTGTCTGTTCTGGGTAGTAGAACAGGGAGATTAGGCATTTGCAGGTAGATAACTTGCTGCACAGTGATTGGCTGAGGGCTGCAGGTAATCACCTGCACTGGATTGCCTTATAAGGAGACTCTGGTCACAGACCGGCTGTAAATCCCTCGCTTCCCCCGCTCCCTTTCTTTATATTCTACCTTTCCCCCTGTCTTGTTTTCTCTCTCTCTACCTCTGCAAAGTCTTTCTGGTTCACCCTCCCTTTTCCTCCTCTTTGTTGCAGAAAGCTTATAGGACAATAGAGGAAGGAGGACGAAGGAGAGATGGGGGTTGAGAGAGAGGGGGGGAGTTATTCCTTTCTTGGCTCATCTGATTGTAAGCTGATAACCTGGACCGTACTAGCAAGCTGTTACATAAGGGAGAGGAGACAACCTGAGAGACTCTCTCTGTGTGTGTGTGTGTGTGTGTGTGTGTGTGTGAGCAGAAAGCGTGTGACACAGTCCAGTTTCTGTCTTGTTTTCCTCCCGTTTCTTTGGTTACGCACAGATAACTGGGTTAGTCACACTTTTTAATGTAAAAGGAATTTGCCTGTGTCTGTGGTTCGTCTGTGAAGAGACCACGTTGTTGTTGAGAGGAAATGGAACATGTTGAATGAGTGTGGGTCAAGACTTTAACTCTTCTTTCATACACTGACCTGATTTCACAATATATCACCTCATAGTGAATTGTTTGTTCTAGCTTATATACACTATAGACCTCTAAATGTCCCGCTCAGTCATGCAGGGAAAAACTCACTGTATCATTTTAGAAGTAAAACAGGAAGTCGTTTAATGGGGAATGATGCGGTTTGCATTAATAATTAAAAGTAAAACTTTTACATGGGAAAATCCCCTGAGCACTACCACCCCTAGAGTTTCATTTCTGCATCTTCTACTTGTGCAACTGTTGTTAACAATTAAAGCCATAAGTGCAGTGAAATATCACGACACACTGTTCTGTTGAGCTCACTATACACATAGTATAAACATTAAAATATTTAGTCTGCACTGCACTTAGTCTGATGACTCATACGACAGAGGAACGTTTCTATTTCTTTGAAGGGAAACCTGATGAGTCCTCTTTCACTCAGCGAAGAAAGTGTGCTGGTACTTCCGACAAGGCAGCACAACACTATCAAATTGTTGTTTTAATGGTTTAATCAGCTTGTCGATCTAGGTCTGCATACTTAATACATTACAAGTACAAACGTTCATGAGAAAATAGGGAAAACTTTCAAAGATGTTCTAGCTCTCAATGTACAGAAATCATTTAAAACATCCCAGAACAGTTTAAACACATATGGTGTAGACTGTATAGAGTTCTCCAGGGATGATGTATTTTTGTAGGCCAACCAGGAAGTTAGCATCGCCCTGGTTCCCTCGACAAAAAGCCAATGGGATTTTTCCATTAGAAAAGCAATATATATATTCCTGTAGAAATATGGGGCAGCAGTATGGATCACTAACATGTGGATGAATTTGAAACTGTTACAGTATTTTATACTAGCACTAGCACAAACTAGCACCCATTTGAGTTAGAAAAATGTATATTGATAAGCTAGTTTTACTCCAGGTCTGTACTTCTGATATTGTAAATACGTATATCACATTTCTGGGGTTAATTCAGCCTCAACCCCCTCCAACAGGTGCAGTTCTGTCATCCAGCAGGAAGGGGCAGAACTGAGAGACAGTCTGCTTTGAAATCTCACCTCAAGATATGTGAATGAAAATGGGTTCTATGGGTACCCACGAGTCTCCCCCTTACAGACATGCCCACTTTATGATAATCACATGCAGTTTGGAGCAAATAACACAGTTTTTTGAATGCAGTATAAATGTGTTATTTTTGCCTATTCTAAAAATGATGTGTTTGAAAATTCCTGCACAATGGGTCCCTAAACAATCTTGGAATAGCATAAATTGAGTATTACTGTAAAGCTGAGACTTTCGTGGATCCAATGAGCCCAATTGTATTCATGTGTGATGTTGTTAGTCCCCATAGTAGCCATTTCATTGTAGTGAGACCATTTTTTTAAACTTGACCTCACTGTATAAAATGACCTGTGGTGACCTCTAGGATAATCACAGCTTCATGAAACTTTAAAGCCAAAACCTACAGACCTAAAGCATTCAGAGGATGGATGGCTTTCCTAGCTAGATTGACAATAAGGGGGTTTCTGAGCAGTTCCCAGAACAGAAGTGCTCGCCATCCAATCGCTGAATAATGCAATTCTTAGAGAAATCTCCAAATGTCAAAAGTTTTTGAAACCAAATCACAGCATGGCTTTTTCTATGGTGTTCCTCGAGGACTTTGTGTCTTAATGTGGTATTTTGGAGGGATTATTGATCATTTTTATCACTTCTCGAGTTGTAAAAAATAGTTCAATTTAGCACCAAATCTATGTAACAAATGGTATCAACCCAAAAATTGCTGCAACAACTTATGAGACATAATAGAGCATGTGAACTGCCATTATATGCTTCAATCATAGCGTTCTAAGCCTTTATACACAACAACTTGACACACAGTTCTGAGCTGCATCTCAAATTGATCTTCAGGTTCTCAGCTTTCAGATGATGTACACCACTTCTATGTGACATCTACTGTTGACCTGCTATCTCCCCCTAAAGACCCCCTGTAACCCCTTAAAAAAGACAGAAATGGGTGTCAATGAGCACATTAAAGCTGTAGGCAAACACTATCATAAGGTAGATCTACTTTATCTGTCTGTATACTGGGCTCAAACCAGTGTACCCCCTGCTTTGGCTCAGAGGGGTGACTGGTCAGTGTGTTTAAGATGGCCATCTGCACCAGATGTTAATGATCCCACTGTGTGTGTGTGTGTGTGTGTGTGTGTCAGCAGATGGTGTGTGTCTGTCACACACATGCTGTCTTCCATTATCCGTTCTCAATCATCAATTATTCACAGCAGGAGATTAAAACCAATGAAAAAAAAAAAAAAAACACAAAACAAATTTACTTTAAAATCAGTCATATCGATGACATTTCACCCTAAAATCTTCAAAATTACAAAAATATTTTCAACTGCGTCTGTCCATGCTTGTTAAACAAAAGTGTGTGTTTTTATATATGTGTGTGTGTGTGTGTGTGTGTGTGTGTACTGTATGCATGTGTGTGTAAAATGAAAAAGCAGCAGAGCAGCTAAATCTTTCAAGGGGTCTATGTAATAAGAGGCCAACAGAGAACAGCTGGTGTTACTGCTGGACGTGTGTGTGTGTGTGTGTGTGTGTGTGTGTGTGTGTGTGTGTGTGTGTGTGTGTGCGTGCGTGTCCAGAGAGGCTCTGTAAGGGGGCCTCCAACCCTTTGTTGCAAGAGGGCATATCATTAGCATCTAAAACTCCTTATTGCCCATGAAGCGAGATAAAGCGAGATGAAAAGCTGAGGAGAGAGGAAGGGAGCGAGCGAGACACAGAGGAGAAGATGAAAGGGTGAGAGAGAGAGAGAGAGAGAGAGAGAGAGAAAAAATGGGAGAGGTAGAGAGGGGGAGAGGAAGAAGGGGACCCAGGGGATACAACAGGAAAGTGGTGGCAATGACCAGCAACACCTGCCAGCTCAACTAAATGTACCCTCTATGTGTGTGTGTGTGTGTGTGTGTGTGTGTGTGTGTGTGTGTGTGTGTGTGTGTGTGTGTGTGTGTGTGCATGTGTCCATCCGTTGTGGGTACACATGTGCTGCTCCCGGTGTTAATGTGTGTGGGTGTGTGACAATGAAAATGTTTCATAAGAGGGTGGATGATGTGACTGACCGGTGTAGTTTGCAGCTGTCGCCAGTGGGTGGAGCAACAGAGCTCCTTTAGACTCCAGGAGTGATGAGACACAGCAGGACCGTACACACACACACAGGCAGCAGACCTGGAAGTAATTCAACATATACTGTGTTAGTTAAGACTGTATTGATCTCCAGGGGGGATGTAGATACAGAGGTAGGCTAAGAAAACACATTAAAAACTATTCAAATAAATACATGATATGATACGTGAACTGTATATAATCACAGATAGGTGTAAGTAGTAATAATAATGATTAGTAAATGAAATATACTTAGTGTTATGTGTAATGCATGTGCAGTATATTTGACATACATACACTATACAAAAACGGTACAATACTATGCCAACCCGGAAGTTAGCATCGACCTGGTTCCCTCGACAAAAAGACAATGGGATTTTTCCATCGGGTTTTAGAAAAATAAACTCTGTGGCAAACAAATGTTTATGAGAAGTTAGGTAAGTAGGTTTTGTTCAGCAAGATAATCTCTCCACAAATGAACACCACTTTTATGATTTTTGAAGTGTGAATGCAATCGCCCGAAGTAAAAAGCTAACGTTATAACGGCATATGACTTCACGTCACCACTGCTAAGATAAAGGCGGACTAGTGTTTGGCGTGACGACGTTTAGTAGTCTCATTTAGCCACTTGTTAGCAACCGCCTTTTTGAGACATGTAAAAGCTTCAAAATTCACCAGTGGGATAGTTACTGACATATTTGATATCATAGAACAAAACTCTCCAGCTTGTTTTAACCACAGACCTTATTTCTGACATCTAACTATAAACCCACTGACTTTGAGACGAGGGAACCTGAGGTGCTAAAATACTAACTCATTTCCAGGTTTTAGGACTCATTCCTGCAGCACTACAGTGAAATAAATATTATATTTCAATGTAAAATAAAATTGTGTTAGATATGTTACTGGTACTTATACTGCTACTCCCACAGTAACAATAATACTAGTAATATATGGAGGACAAGGTTCAGGTGTATTGGGTGGTCTACAGGTACTGTTGGTCATATGTTATAGTAATGCATACATCTATTATAACTGAATGACACTGAACAGGTTGTATAAGTTGTAACAGACAGTTTTAAAGACTGAAAATATGAAAATGTTCACACATTATGATTAAAAAAGGAACACCTACAGACAGCATGTGGTCTTCTGGTACACATCACTGTGTAGTTTACAACATGATCATGTTTAAAGCTGCTCTGATCATCCATCCATCCATCTTCAACTGATTATCCGGGGTCGGGTCGCGGGCTGCTCTAATCAATATTTTTATATTAACAATGGATCAAACGACTATGTGCAAGTGAAATTGTTCACTCTTACGAATTCACTGAGAATTATCACCTGATTCTGCAGTTCCCCTCAACTCTACACAGTGTTTTAGCATCTTTCAGCTCATTATTTTGGTTTTCCAGCCCATAATTGCATTGATTTTGTTCACTCTCATCGCTCTCATCAGCAGCTGTTTTCAGCCCAAAGCTCTGATAAACCCACTGTACACGACCAGCTCAGCACCAAACAGCAGGCAGACAAAGTTAGCAGCAAGCTGGTGAACATATATAAAGGAGCATTTAGCAGCTAAAGAACCAAATATTCTCCTAAGGAGCTGGAACGGAGCTAAACGAGTGTGAATATTGCACTTATATTCATCAACACATATGCCTCCTAATGAAAGCTTATGTTGCTCCGTGCCTGCTCGATATGTAATGACACCACTCTTAGCCAACTTTATGAGGAGATAATATGTCATTGTTGTGTTTACAGATTGCTCTGCTGCCCCCAAGTAGCCAAAATGTCAGTTAATACAGCTTTAAGATATATTTATCTGGAAAAACGTCGACCAAATCAAAAAGTGAGCCCATTTCCTACGGATTGTCACGAGTCTGTTTCTTTTTTAAGATGGAGAGAAGTTTAAATAACACTCTGCAGCCGTTTAGTGCCTCAGAGATCAAAGAAGGTGTTAAGAAAAAGGAAGGAGGGATATTTAGGCTACTGACCACGGTTACTGTGTTCATTCATGAGGACAGGATGTGATGTCACAGGCCCTCGCTGAGAGGCAGGAAGAGGTATTTTTAGTGGCATCCTGATCAAGTTTCCCTGCAGTCAGTGCTGGAGGCGCCAATCAGCCCCCGCAATCAATTCAAGCACACATACACACACACAAAGCAGTGTGATGCATTTGAATGACCTTGAAAGGAAAATCTGCGTCTCGTTTCATCTCCCACAGAATTCAGTGTGTCTGCCGTGGGGGGATGGGGGAGCTGAAAATGAGACGATGTGACAGGCACACAGAGCTGACCATCATGCTATCACACACACACAAACACGCATGACACTAACACACACCCTGCAGTTTCCCGCCCATGCCTCACTGCTCTGTTTCTCTTGACTGACCTATATCTTTCTGTCGGCTACAGGCATCACACACACACTCAGAGCTACACACTCAGAATCACACACACTTCATAATGTGTTAAACAGAGGGAGAAGCTATGAGGTTGCTCTGCTGATCTTGGCTCGACTGCTTTGCTGTCACCATGACAATGAGGGGGTGGAGGAGCTGGAGGCACCCCCAAAGCAGACACACACATGTGCACACACACACACACACACACACACATGCTGACCTTTGACCTGGCCGCTGTGTGGAGAATGGAGGCGAAGGAGAGGAGGGGAGTGTGTGTGTGGTGTTCCCCAGTGGCTCCAGCTTCCAGCTCTTTGTTGGTGGAGCGGAGGCCCTTGGTAGGGCTGCAGCTGTGCGCACACACACACTCACGGGCAAACACACACATTCCTCAGTGATTGCAAGAGACACCAGCACACACACACACACACACACACACACACACACTGCTTACTCACTCACTCATACAGCCATTTTACTCTTTCAGCATTGTTTCACTGCACATTTCAATAAGATCTTGAGTGATTTTTCTTTGCTTTGGCATCAATCTACCCAGAGAAATTTATGTAACATTTTCTATATGGCTCAAGTGTTAATATAATAATAATAATGTTAAAATTAAATATAGCAATGAATGACGCATGTAGCACAAACTGCTTCCCAGTAAGGAGAAAACAATACAGAGACAAGGCAAATTAAAAGAGTAGTTAAAGCTAACTGAAATGTTCCATGCTTTTATTTAACAAGTCTGCATGCTACGCTAGCTAGCAGCTCTGTTGAGGCTGTACTTAAGCTAACACCAACATGCTAACATGCTGATGTTTGGCAGATATAATGTTCACCATCGTCACCATCTTAGTTTAGTGTGTTAGCATGCTAACCTTTTTACCATGGTCACCATCTTAGTTTAGTGTGTTAGTATGCTAACCTTTTTACCATGGTCACCATCTTAGTTTAGTGTGTTAGTATGCTAACCTTTTTACCATAGTCACCATCTTAGTTTAGTGTGTTAGTATGCTAACCTTTTTACCATGGTCACCATCTTAGTTTAGTGTGTTAGTATGCTAACCTTTTTACCATGGTCACCATCTTAGTTTAGTGTGTTAGCATGCTAACCTTTTTACCATGGTCACCATCTTAGTTTAGTGTGTTAGCATGCTAACCTTTTTACCATGGTCACCATCTTAGTTTAGTGTGTTAGTATGCTAACCTTTTTACCATAGTCACCATCTTAGTTTAGTGTGTTAGTATGCTAACCTTTTTACCATGGTCACCATCTTAGTTTAGTGTGTTAGCATGCTAACCTTTTTACCATAGTCACCATCTTAGTTTAGTGTGTTAGTATGCTAACCTTTTTACCATGGTCACCATCTTAGTTTAGTGTGTTAGTATGCTAACCTTTTTACCATCATCACCATCTTAGTTTAGTGTGTTAGTATGCTAACCTTTTTACCATCATCACCATCTTAGTTTAGTGTGTTAGTATGCTAACCTTTTTACCATAGTCACCATCTTAGTTTAGTGTGTTAGTATGCTAACCTTTTTACCATAGTCACCATCTTAGTTTAGTGTGTTAGTATGCTAACCTTTTTACCATGGTCACCATCTTAGTTTAGTGTGTTAGTATGCTAACCTTTTTACCATAGTCACCATCTTAGTTTAGTGTGTTAGTATGCTAACCTTTTTACCATAGTCACCATCTTAGTTTAGTGTGTTAGTATGCTAACCTTTTTACCATCATCACCATCTTAGTTTAGTGTGTTAGCATGATAACCTTTTTACAATGGTCCCCATCTTAGTTTAGTGTGTCAGCATACTAATGTTTTTACCATCATCACCATCTTAGTTTAGTGTGTCAGCATGCTAACCTTTTTACCATGGTCACCATCTTAGTTTAGTGTGTTAGTAGGCTAAAGTTTGCTAATTAGCACTAAACACAAAGTACAACAAATGGCTGTAGCTCTGAAATATTTCTGACATGAAAGAACAGTTTTCACTTTAAGTTTCAATCAGAGTAACACTTTGATCTGATCTACTTGAGTCATCTCCTCTCTGGCCTTTATGCCAAAAGTAGGCTACTTCTGCTGTGTTACAGACTACTTATTAGCCTAATATTCACTGCTGACTAGTAGTGCTCTCACCTTGCATGGCAGCTGGAATCTCGCGATGTCACAAGATCACGTGAGAATCGCTCGATCACATAGATATATAGATAGATAGATAGAGGTATGTCATGAAGTGCATACTAGATAGATAGATAGATAGTAACTTTATTGATCCTGAGGGGAATACAAGTTTCCAGCATCACAGTTCCATAGTGCAAAACATGTTAGTAAAAGACAGTCAAAAAGTTAGTAGTGCAAAGTACAAAGTACAAAAAAATATACCAAATATAAAAATACAAGGAGATGAAGAAAACTGTTAAAACTGAATATAGTGCAGGGTAACAGCTGTTATACACGCCTATTAAAAAGTGAATATAGTGCAGAAGAGACTGTTGAAAATGAGTATAGTGCATTATTATCTGTCCTGCATATCACACGCCCAATTCCAATCCGGTCCCTGCACCCTCCAACTCTGGGACAGAGTGAACTCTGTTTGTAGTCACACTCACAGCTAAATTAAGCACCCTTCTTTAAGGTGTAGGGTATAAATACAGTGGCAAGCTTTGGGACGAACTTCCCTCTCTCCTTCAAGGAAATAAATAAATGAATATCAGAATCAGAAATACTTTATTGATCCCCAGGGGGTAAATTGAGTTACATTTTGGTCCCAATCTAGAATTGAAATCATAGAGAATAGAGAAATCATAAAAAAATAAATAAGAAATAAGTATATTTCTATATGTATGCTTCTAGTTAAAACAAACTTTCTGCTAACAGAATTAGAGTTTCCATGCAAGCCCAAACAGCTACACTTCATATGACATCACTATGACCTCAGACTTGCCAAAGCTCTTCCAAAGCCACCGCAGACTAGTGTTACCATTACTGCCAGCTGTTTATACAGGCTGGGTAGCACTCCGCATGAATAATAAAATAATCCTTAATGTGTAAAATATGTTCACATTGGAGTGTGCAGGAGTCTGTGTGACCGCCATAAACCTGGTGGCTGCTCAGCTGACTGTAATCCCCCTCTATAAACCCTGACCTCAACCTGTGACCCTTCACCCTGACTGTCTCTGCCTCGCTCCTGCAACACGTAGAGGACAACACCATGATGAGCCTGGATCCGTGAAAACAATCATGCCTTTCTCAATAAACCATAGAAGTGTTTTATTCTTTTCTAGTCCTTGAACTCATCCCTGGGGCCCTCCAGACGAGCGTGTGGGTCATGGATTACAGACGAATAGTATTATAGAGTATTATCTGCTAATGACTCATTTAATTCAAAGAACAGAGGACAGGCTTAAGTGACGTGATAAGGCTCAACAAAGGAGACTTCTGTCAATGCCATTCTCTCACTCACTTGGAGGTCCAACACTCGCTCTGAAATGAAAATGAATATGCAGTTAGATGGAGCTAGATTATTTAGAGTTTCAGACCTGAAGCACAGTAGAGGAAGGTAAATACACACAATAAGGACCAAAAAATAGTTGAAAAATCCTTTTACATTGCATTTTACAATCTTAAATCATCTTATGTGACATGAGGAAACAAGCTGGCCATTAAAATCAAAATTAGATTAAATTAGAGGCGTGTGGCTAATTGTTTATTACAAGCATAGGTAACGCCCCCTAAATACTATGTAATGGCAGGTGTTGTGCTGTGTGCAAATACTCTGGCACATGCCCCAAAATTGGAGAGATGCCATCAAAAAAAGGCTGTAAGTAGAAGAACAACTTCAGCAGGTATGTTTAATCAATTTAAACAAAGTAAACGTGACTTTCCAGAGTGTCAGTACTGGTGTTACAGGAAAATCAAAAAGCATTAAAAGAGCAGTATGTGAGCCATTCAGACACTGAACGTATCATCCAGGGGTTTTTATAGTCTTAATTGGGATAAATGGACCAATAGTATTTCTTTAATAATGCAATTTAAAACGTATTTTTTCTTGCTTGGACACACAATTTGTGGACTGTGAAAACAAGATGTGTTTTGTGTGCTCTCGACTAAGAGAAGAGCAAAAACAAGAAAATATTGATGAATCCCAGAAATCAATGGGTACTAACAAAATAAGAACAAATTGTGCAAAAATAAGAGGAAATTTGTTCATAAATTGCTTCCTGAATGAGGCCTATTGTGTATGAAATGTGCCTTATCTGCTTTGCACTTAAACTGCCTTATCGAGATATGAATAGTGTAAATCAGTCAGTAAAAATAACACTGTTCCCTATTGAAACCACTGAAAATAAACACTCAGACCTTTCAGTGAATAGCTGGTGTGGCCCTGATGACCTACAGTTCTGTCTGTAGTCCTAAAAATATGAACCCGACATCACCTCCATATCTCCCGGGACACCTGAGAGGGACAAACACCACCTCTGCTGCAGCTTCCTGTTTCTGTGAGAGCTAGTGTGGCTGTAACAGCACAATATGTCAAAACAGACACTCATATTTTTGCATCATCCGAGACAACCTTCACACCCCGAGAGTCACACATCGTGTATGCATTTGTGTGTGCACATGCATATTAAAGCCCTCTGCTGCCTCGTCCACAAGGACCGCTGGTGTCTGGCAGCATTTGCTCCCCAGACGGTTTCCGCTGCTCCACCTCCGCTGGCACTGTTTGCATCTGTTATTGTTTGTGTGTATCTTTAATGAGTGTGTATATTTCTAATGAGCGTGCATGCTTTTACGCTGCGCTGCTCAGTACAGCTGCTCATGCAGTCTTTGTAGGGGGTTTCATACCTGCTGATTACTGCAGTTAAACACTAATATACTCTTACATTGTTAGTCATTTTTTGGCCTTTACAATAATATGCTTTCTATTTTCACTCTACCTTCCAACTAATTAGCACTAGAACTGCCAGGTTACATAAAAGAAAAAGCAATGCCGTTGCACCTGAAGGCATCATTCCAATCACTTTTAATTTAAATGGATTTCCTGACCCTGTAAACCCTCACTAAGGTTTTCAACTTAAATGGATAGTTTGGGTGTTTTGAAGTGGTGTTGTATGATGTACTAGTAGTAGGTGTATTACTTACAGTAGATGACGGTCGGCGTGCTCCCAGTATCGAGAAACAGAGTTACCGACACCGGTGTAAAGCAATACAGTGCTGTGGACGGGGACGGCAGAAAAACGTATTTTAGGCACCTAAAAGAAAGGCTCCAAAGCCAGACAGCTCAGATGATAAAAACAGTTTAGTTACGGTTTCCTTTCAGTTCAGTTTGCTGTTGGAAAATATTCTAAATATATCCGGTGCCGGTGCTTCAAAACTATCTAACCCAAACTATCTCTTTATTTATTCATTTATCCCCAATTTCCCCATGGGGATCAATAAACTATTTCTGATTCTGATGAAGTCTTTATCACCCTTAGCTTCACTGTTCTGACTGAAAAGCAATCATCACATCTCATGGCGGAAATCTAACATCTGGATCACCGCGAGAATCCTAATCATTTGCATGATGCTGGTCTGGCACCCAAATGTCATTGTGAGCATGTTCGCATGCTTACGTTTAGCTCAATGCACTGCTGTCTCTAAATATACAACACAGTCTCATGGCAGTTTGTGTAATAGTCACAAAATTCAATCTATTTAATTTGTGTAAATAGACACAAATTCTCCCTTTTGTTTTCTTGACGCTCAGCACGACTTTCAACAGTCACTTTCCACTCCAGTCTTTTCAAAATAGAACTACTTAGTTAGTTAGGAATAGATTGACTTGGTTAGGCTTAGGCAACAAATCTACTTAGTTAGGTTTAGGAGAAGATCGTGGTTTGGGTTAAAATAACACCGGAAGTGCCGTCGCTTAAGTACGGAATTTACGTAGCAAATAAATCAACGTTGACTTCTGGTTTCACACAGGACAAGAACACCGGTCTCCTGGGCGAAAGTCCTGTGTTTTTTGACCCACCCGTCCACCATGACCTCCTCCATATGTGGTGTTCGCCACTCTTTATACTTCCTTGTTCACAATTACGTGGATTATATACGATTTGATTTCATACTGACCATCAAAAAAAAAAATGTGTTCAATTTTGTGTCTATTTCACAAACTGCTGTGCAACTGGGCTGAAATATACAACCTAACAACGCTGCTGCTTGCAGGGCTCGCATGCATTGCTATTAATTCAATGTGTAGACACGTCCACACTGGGTTAGATCGGACACAACATACACAGTAGATGTGAAAGTATGCCAGAAGTGCCCTTTCTGTCTCTGATGGCTGATCTGTTATATTGAGTCAACCTGCTTTTCATCCTGCACGGACCCATGTTGCTCCTTCACATCCCCTAAAGAGATTACTGACTGACCCAGTGACCCACTGACTCATTGCTTGGCCATGTCAGAGATGGAAAAACACGGGTGGACGTAGATTTGATAATAAACGAAGGAGAGCTGGTAGATGAAAGATGGAGGAGAAGATGCACACACACACACGCACACACACACACACAGACCAACACAATCATCCTCTACAGTCGAGTAGATGGGAGGAATAAGAGGAGGAAGGATTGGGAGTTCAGCAGAGTTTGTCTTTCTGCTGTTTCCTCAATGATGAGGTCTTCTCTGATCAAAGGCAGACGCCCCCCCAGCCCTCCTCCTCCCGCTGCTCCCCAGGGCTCCTCATCCTAACCCCCCCTAAGCTCTGTACACCCCTCACCCACTCAAACCACACAAGCCCAACTAGGCCTCAATCAGCCCGCATTTTGGATGTAATGAAGGTTTTTGACATTTTCTGGCCCTGACGACGCCACATACTCACTCGCCTCTTTGATTCAGCTTCTAGCAGCTGCTGTTTCCATAGTAACAAGGCGGTCGGTTGAGGTGTAGGGGGGGACTCACATGTGGGTGGAGAGGAGACGGCGGCCATTTCGCACACAGCCTCCCTCCCTTAACCCCCACCCCCACCCAGTTCCCTCTCTTCACTCGTTCATTTGCTCTGCCTGCAGCCTGACACTTTACCCACAAACCACTGCAGCCATTTCTGGGATCTGGGTCATATTTTTGAGTGACTCATCTTTTCAGCAGAAAATGTTCAGTAGAGGGTGGAGGGGAAAAGGGAGGAGAAAGCAGAGAGTATGAGGGAGGATGGTTAAAGCAGAAAGAGAGAGAGAGGGGGGGTGGATTAGGTAGGAAGGGGACATGAGGCAGCAGAGGGGAGGAGATTAGATGGAGGGGTGGTGTGTGTTTGTTTTGCCATGTTGGGTGTTCCTCTGGGACCTGCATGCCTGACGGGTGGTGGTGGTGGGGGGGTGGATTACAGACCTGCTCTGGAGGCTCCATCATTACATTACCACCCTGAATGGTGTTCATGTGTGTGAATCTTTAGAGGGGGTTGCCCTTTCTCTGCACTAGAATAAATGTTTCAGCACAAAGGCTCTATTCAGGAGACAGGAAAAAACGTGTGTGTTTCCATATAGACTGTGTGTGTGTGTGTGTGTGTAAGTGGGACAGCACATGGAGCCGCTGTGGTCAGAAACTGGCAGGAGACCAAGTGTGAAGCACTGTGATTAAATGAGTAATACGCAGGGGAAGAAAAGGCTGTGATTTCCAGAGCTATGCAGGTTGAACTATGACTATCACGGCGTTTTGTAGATGTAAAATCATAATGCGAGAACAAACACGAATTTAGCCTGAGATCCTTAACCCTCAACCGACTGACTGGGGAAACCCCACAGGTCTACTTTATGTCATATCTCAGAGGTGCTTTAGTCTATCAGTCCAACTTTTCATGACTTTGTCAATCAATTTGTTCCTAATGACTTCATATTATTGTTTTCTGTTTCTGTTGTAATTAGTAATTTTTAAATAGAAAAATGTATTGGGGTCCTTTAGGGGACCACAGTCAAAAGCACACAATTGCAGCCTATGCAGTTAAAATATTTATGAAAGAATAGATAGATATCATGTTTGCCTTGGGTCCTAATTTAAAGTATCACACACTATCAGGGGGTAGTGAAAAACTAACTTTACTTAAATAATATATATATATATTTTTCAGATAACATTAACATGACATTATTACAACTAACAATGTTTTTAGAAGAAATCCGTTAACATTTTGCTATGATGGTTGTTTCTTACAGTAGTTTATTCTTGGGGTGTCCAGTCGGTAGTCCTTGTATGTTAAATATATTGTTTGTTTTTTACCTTTATTTATTCACGGGGAGGTTCACTCTCTCTTTTCAGGAATGCCCCGATCACATTCACACCTGAAAGCTGCCCAGTACAACCACTATCTGATCTGCCGGTCACTGAGCAGCTCCACTGGAGTGGTTAGGGTTAAGTGCCTTGCTCAAGGGCACCTCAGTGGTGATAATGAGGGAGGGGCAAGCGCTGCTTTTCACTTTCCCCAACCAGATTTATCCTGCCGGTCCAGGGGAATGAACCGGCAACCTTCTGGTCTCAAGCTCGCTTCTCTAACCTTTAGGCCTTGGCAGGATGAGGATTAACCTCTTCCAACTCACAAACCCTTTGCTGTGTCCGTCAAGCCCTGTTTAAACTCCACTTTCTTTGAAATTCAGTTCAAGATTACATTGGTCTCCTTGTCATGTTGAATTCAAGAAAAAAATATCTGTAGTTTTTCAGTTGACAGTTCACTAAACGCCTCACCGAACAGTAATCGATGTGCAATCAAAGATTAGCAAACACAGTTAGGCATGGCAGGTTTGTCAAGTTTTGAATTTCTCTACATTGAAGCGGTGTATAAAGATTTTGAATGGAGGATTTCCTTTTTACCCACTCCAAAACATAAAAATACAAACACAAAAGTGTGAGGAATGAGTTAGTCATTGTGTTTTTATGCTCTAAGCTGAGCTGTGTGGCTAACTAGCTTAGGCCTACTACCTACAGTGGTAACCAAGCGTTACTTCCAAGGCCAGGAAGCATTTCATACCCATACTACATTCATTTCTCTTGTTAAAATTTAAACATACTGTTTAAAATTATGAATACTGACTGTATAATACTAAACAAACTAGCTCAACACAATACAAGAACAATGCTGTCTTTATTTAAATGTCTTCTACACAGATAATCAACTAGCGAGGATGCTAGCTTTAGCTTCAATCTTTTAGTGTTTTAGTTTAAAGAGTTCTTGCTTTAAAACAGGACAGTTAAATATTAAAAATGTCAGCTGGAGACGAGAGTTTTTAACTCATGGAGCTAATATTAGCTTAATTAGCTAGTTAGCTACACCTGATAAAATCTGCTTGTGACTGTTGTCATTTCAGCCAACAAAAAATGACCATTATGTGTGTGTGTGCAACTGTTTTAACTAAATCTGTAAATATATATATGAAAAGTGGTAGTTAATAAGAGGAACAGACAGTCATCAAGCACGGAGTAAAAGAAACAATGAAAGAGACGCGTAGCGTTCCAAATCCCAGTTTTATTGGTCGTTGGATTTCAGGTGAACCAATGGCACGAGAGAGAGGTTAATCCACAATATCAAAAAAATTATACAAAATAATAATACAAAAAGAAGTTCCAGTTATACAAAGCAAAGATGTGGATTCTTTTTTTTTTTTTTTTTTCTACTGCCCAAAAACTCAAGAGTAAGGCACAGTCATTACCACATGTTTACCCTTCCACATCCGTTTGTCTAAGTTCTCCGAGGAGAACCGCTCCTTTTATTCGCTTGAGATTCTCAACCCTTCATGCAAAAAACGCTTGAAACTTCAGAGAGAAAAGTGGACAGACATGGTGAGGAGCTGGCTACAATCATGTATCATTTCATGGGGCTACAATGATTGGTTTTCCATACTGATTTTCACATCAGAGGAACGCTTGATGACGGTGATGGGTGGAAGAGCCCAACAATTTAGGCCCCAGTGCCAACATAATCTTTGCTGTATTGTAAAAAAGAAAAACAGTAAACAGAAAGCATTGCTACTTAATGGAGAAAGCTGAAGGGTAGAGAATCAAAGAGGGCAGGACCCATGGGTGCATTGTGCTACACGACTGCATAACAGACATTTCGGTTATGACAAATTCAAAGTCTGCTTCTTTTTTTTTTTTCTTTTTTTTTAAACGTATATAACTTCACTGATGAGTCAGGAACAGAAAAATCCAACAAAAACAAATACAATTTGGTCACATCTCACTGTGATACTTCAGCAGAAGAAGCAGCAGATTTAGGTTATTAATGGCGCTCTTTCAGCCCCTTCGGTTATACGGCAAGGCTCTCAAGTGCAGGGGCAGAGACGCAGCAGATAGTGTGTGAGATGCTCGACAATGCTCCACAAGGACTGTAACATTTCTTAACATGTCATGAGTTATTAGAGGCGTTAGTAGCACCAGGTTCCAGTTGTGTCGGTTGTGCGTGAGATGATGGTTTCTGTTAATCCAGTATCAAAGGTTTGGTCTAGGTAAAGGCTGAGGTCTAGGTTTGGTTGAGGGATTCAAAAAGCAGCGTTCAAAAAAGGGTTTATAAATCATTTCACTCCAGTTGCTACGGCTACCTACTGTATCCATGATAATGTCTGTGCCTTGGACATAGAAAAAGGAAATCCGACCGTGTATCAGGGAGTGCTTTTTTTTCTTCCAGTAAGACAGGTGGGTGCAGTAAACACACAGTATGTGACCACACCGTTTCTATTTTCTTTATACTGTTCTCGGGACAATAGGTTTAGTGTGTGGAGGGGGGGAATTAGTGTTTTAACTTCCTACATCCTGTTTGGTCCAATGAGAACACAGCTAGAGAACAACACAGGAAACGGGTTTACATTTGAATATCTTACAGTTGAGATGAATAAGGGTGGGGGGGGGGGGTTAAACCCGTCAGTTACATCATCTTCGATATCTTTATCATCATCAGATCCACTCCAGTTATATCACATCACACAGAGGCAACAGGGCCTGCTCATGAAAACAAACATACTCGACCTGGTCTGACAGAAGCAGAAAATCTGTTTCTGCGTGACGCAACCGCACAAACACAGACCCACCGTCTCCATCTTGTATATCCAGCTAACAGGAAGCAGATTTTATCCGGTGGTGGGATCTGTTTTGGGAGATTAGATCAGGTTGAAAAACAGATCTAGCAGACCAGGTCAGTTAGCATAAATACTGCCACCATGTGCTGCTCACACAGACAATAGAGACACAGTAGAAAGACGAGGGGGTTAACTCAGAGAGGAGGGGGCTCTTTAAACGTGGCTCTGCTCTGCTCTGGGAGAGGGACGGCCCAATCGTAAGGCGAGGAGGGAGCGAGTGACAGGTCGAGCAGCGAAACCAGATCGGAGCAGAAAAAAAGTGCACAGCCCCACGGTAACTATGGCAACAGATAAAGGTCGGCGCTGCAGAGCAGAGCTGGGAAAGAGGATGAAGGGAAGGAAAGGGAGGCAGGAGAGAAAGGAGTGTCCTTCCTTCCTGTTCTCTCTGTGCAGTTCATCAACATATAAAGTCATAAGTACAGGATATAATATGAGGAACGGGAGGAACGGGGAGTGGGGGTTGGGTGGGTGTGGATAGGTAGATGTATGCCGTGCTGCGTCGTCATTCATCGGCACCGCAGCATCCCCCGCTTCCCTCAGTACTCCCAGAGCGTGGCGGTCTCCAGGTCGTCGGCGTTGGCCTTCAGCACGCCGGCGTGGTCGCCGCGGAGGTACTTGCTGTCGGCGGCGTGGCGGATGGCCAGCTTGTTGTAGTCGCAAAACTCGAAGAGGAAGTCGACGGGCGTGTCGCTGCTGCTCACCACCGCCTGCTCGTTACCCGCCATCCAGTATTTACCCGTGGAGTCTGCGGGAGGAGAGCAGATGGATTTAAGACGGAGAAAAGAGTGAAATGAAGTGTGCAGATGAGGGGGGGTATCATATGGCAGAAAGGTGGGGGGAAGGGTGTGAAAAAACGGAGGAGGTGACAAAAGGTTCGGCTTTAAATTGCTTTTGTTTGAATTACATAACGAGAAGGCGGGGAAATTATCCGAATCAAATCCCTCTTTTCGGCTCAAACGTTAAATCCATAATGAGAATCCCTTAAATGATTTAATCCCCTGTATGCCTGCAGGAGGTCCCTCCACACGCTCTGACTAGCATTACCTTCCTGCCGGCTGTGCAATGCTGTCGCACATGTGTAAGTTTACTTCCCACAGTAGCCAACATGTCCTTCAGCAAGACACCGACAGCTGAACTGACCTTGCAGGCTGTAGGCTCCGTCTCTGAACTCCAGGGTGAAGTAGTCATAGGTGGAGCGGTTGGAGTCCAGCGTCCCCGTCACCTTCCTGCAGCCGATGAAGCCGTGATCCCCGCGCAGCACGATGATCGGGCGGTTAATCAGCTTCATGAGAAACTCCTCGGACTCACCTGGAGACAGACAAAGGGCACGACATATTTACCGGGAGAGGTCAAATTAACCAAAAGGTGACATTTGATAATGCCTCATTTGCATATTTAAACATACAATTTCAGAAAACTTGTAATACAACAAATAATTGTCTTAATGCAAGTAATCAACTGGGGAAGTTTCATGGTGATATCTATTAGTTAAACATTTTACCCTATTCACCTGGGGTGTCTCCCCTTAAAATATTGATTCAAATAGCATACAATCAATTAAACAACACTTTGGCTCTAATTTACCTTCGAAACACTAACACCGCTCTGCAAGGGCGACTTAAGCATTTCGTTGCAGCTCACTGTTTGAGCTTAGTTTTCATGTCTCATTAAAAATGGAGGCAAAGCAACTTGGCTTCAAATATGCCCTAAAAAGCAGTGTGGTAGCCAACAGCTCCCTCATCACAAACTGGAGCACAAAGGGAAATTTTCATCTTTGATCCACTAATGCCAGCACCCAGCGCTCGCTTTATAATTGGAGTATCTTCTGATCTACTTGCTGACATGACGCCTCGTGTCTCGCAGCAGTGAAAGCTTTAATGGCCAAACTCGGTGCAAAGTCTTTACATCAGCTGTTTGTAACATCTGTGTGAGCTGGTGTTATTAAAGAAAAAGTTTGACATTTTGTGAAATACATATATTTGCTTTGTTGCTGGGAGTTTGATGAGAAGATAAATACCACTTTGATATATGTACATTAAATGTAAGGCTTCAGCCAGTAACTGGTTAGCGTAGCTTAGTACAACAGTGGAAATAAGGTGAAACAGCCAGCCTGGCTCTGTCCAAAGGGAACTAAATCCACCTGCCAGCGTCCCTAAAGCTCACTAATTAATACGTTATGTCTCGTTTGTTTAATATGTACAAAAAACGAAGTGTAAAAACAACAATTTGCCGTTTTAAGTGGGATTATGAGGCCCCTGATCAGGTCCTCGACTTCAGCCGGTCGAGATAGTCCTAGTTTTAACTACTTCATATACAGTTAAATAGTATAATCCAGTGGTTCCCAAACAGCACAGTCAAAAGATAAATGTCAGTGGTCCTGAGATGATTAATAGGAGAAGAAAGAAGTCCTGCTATACAAATCTGTATACATTTTTCTGTCTTTTTCTCTAGTCTTTGTTTTTTTGTGAAATACTGGCGAAATTTAACAGTTACTTAAATGAAACCATTGGAAAGTTTTAGAGGGGAAATGTTTTTTTGAACAATGCATGTTATAAGCTTATTGTTTTTTTAATGTAAAATCTTAATTTGAAAACTAGCTAGTAACTATAGCTGTCAGAAAAATGCAGTGGAGTAAAAAGTACAATATTTGCCTCTGAAATGAAGTGTAAAGTAGGATAAAATGGAAATACACAAGTAAAGCACAAGCACCTCAAAACTGTACTTAAAAGTGCTAAATGCGAGATTGGGAGCATTTCTATTGCCTCCACACGGCTCTCAACATGGTGACGGCTGAGCTGGCAGCTCATAGCTAACGGCGCTAACAGCGAAAACTGCGGGAACACTGCTGACAGAGCCAACAGTGTTAACCTGAGGGGGAACCACAGGGTGTGCGCTGCGCATCTGCAACGGTGCCGTTGGTAAAGACGGCGTTATCAGCTGTAAACACCGTATGAGAGCAGTGTAGAGCGGTGGCTGTGAGCTAGCCAGTGTGACACCTGCGCTAAAGGCACGCATTGCCAGCCCGGATAATGTCAACAAAGCACGGAGAAACTAAGATCTAACATCACCCAAAGAGGGAGAGTGACTTCATTCTCTGCTCAGGTAGACATTACTCCTCTATCTCTTTACATAGCTGCTATATTAATGCTCTGGATATCATATAGAGCACCTTTAAGTACTTTGTTACTTTCCACCTCTGTTTATGCGCCATAGTGCCAGCTCCTCAGTGACTCTGCATACTCAGGAGTTTACTCATGATGTTTCCAATCAACATGATTAACGTAAAAAGAAACACAGCATGAGCGTGGCACGAGAACAGAGAAAAAGATTGCAACATCCCCAAAGAGTAAACGAGTTACGTTCTGCTGTTATGAAACAAGCCTTTGAGGCCCAGAAACAACTGGAACATCCAGCCATGAGTTGGTTCCTGCACTGTACTGAACCCCCCCCCCCCATCACTGCTGAAAACTAATTCAGTCCGTCAGTCAGTCAGTCATTGTCTGAGCGGCTGAATCAACAAATCTCACCAACCGGCAGAGTCGATGGTGGCTGCTAGCTGGCCGTTTTTCTTGGCGGCGACGTATTTCCCATTGGCAGCCCGGAGAGTCAGCCTCTTCCCACGCCACTCAATGTCAAAGTAGCAATTAGCTGACCTGCAGGGAGAGGGAGGGAAAGTAAAGGCATGAGAGATAAGGAGGATAATTAAATTGACATGGCAGTTAGATATCCAGTAGCACACTCAGGTGTAAACACACAGTCACTTTCAGCTCCTCTGTTGCTCAGAAAACTACACCCAGCTGTTTAATCCAGAATTTAAGTAACTGCTGGGTAATTGGATAGGTAGGTAGGCTCCAGTCTAAGTTGAATCAAGGAGCTTGTTAAGCCTTTTACTTGGCACAGAGTAGGGTTTTTATAGGCTCTCCTTTATTAGAGAAGCTCTAAAACACTCTCTTAAATGTTTCCCCAAACCGTGGAAAGAAGGACGTGATGGAAGAAAAGATTTTTGTGGTCTAATCTGTGAGGAGAGTCAAATGTCAAGAATGTGATAGAGGAATTTGGTGGACTTCCTGCAGAGCACTCTGCAGAGTGTCGATGACGCCGTCTGCTCCGTCTTATCTTAAAAACATTTAGTTAACTCGGGACACATGCTTCTGACCCATCTCATACTGGATCACTCCTGTACATATACATCTACTTCATGACTGTAGAACGGCAGCTTCTATCTATAAAAACATGTAAACTTTCAAAATAAAGGTCTTTTTTTTTTAACACACAATAAAAAAAAAGGAGCCAAGTGCTCTACTTAGTATTTAAGGATGACAAGAAAAGTCTAAGCTTCTACTCCTGATTCTGTTTGGGGCTTCGCAGGAAAACCGTCCAGGAGCACAGGGTGAAAGGTCAAAGGTCAGGGGTTAACAGCAAGCACTCTCGCTGGGCAGAACCAGTGCACATCCCTCTCTACAGGTTGGAGTCGCACACAGATGCACTTAATCTCCCAAAACATGCCACAGCCATGAGATGAGGTCACTCACTCTTCACCTCCCACACGTCATCCACCCCCCACGGCACACACGCACCATCAAACACACACAAAACTCCTATGTCATGTCACAGCTCACATTACTGGAGCTTTGTTGCACCAGTATCAGGTTCTCACACACAATCACTGCTCTGAGAGGTGGACAGATTGGAGCAGGTGGTGAATTTTAAAGTTTCTATCTGAGTAAAGAAGAAGAGACGTGATGGTGATGTGTGTGTGTGATGCGTACTTGGTGGAGGCGGTGCACTGCAGGCCGCCGTTAGCAGTCAGGGTCCAGTATTTCCCAGCGGCGGTCCGGAAGGCGCACTTCCGGTTTTCGCGACAGATCTCCACCTGGAACACTTCCTGGTCGCCCTCCTCGTCCTGATTGGCTGACAGGTCCATACCTGGGCGGGGGTCAGACAGTTGGGAGGAGGAGTTTAGCTAAAATACAGGCCAGTGGGTCAGTCAGTCATTAGCTCAACGCACATGTGAGGGCTGCAAATAGCCGCAGAGGACGACCATTAACGAGCAACGGTCCAGATGCATACACACACACACACACACACACACCAACACACACACATCCTCTGGTCAGGATCAGACGCACTAAATGAGCAACATCAGACGGGCTTGGATTAGTGAAGGATTTCCCACAGCTGCACACCCACACACACATATGTCACAGTCCAGACAGACCCCACTACAGTTCAAAGGATTAGTCGTCATGGTGGACGGTCACAGACACAGGAAAAAAAAGAACACAAGGCCACGAGAATCTTCACTTCACTGACTTCTACCTTGAATGTAGACAGCAACAGCTAGAGCTGAAACAGTTAAAGAGGACCTATTAAGCTTTTGTGCTTCTTCCCTTTCCTTTAGTGTGTTATATAGTTTTTTGTGCATGTAAAATGTATGCAAAGATACAAAGTTCCAAGTCCACGCCAAAGGAAACACTGCTCCTAAACGCCTCGCTTGAAGTCCCGCCTTTTCTTCCGTAACGTAGTGATGTCACCAAGTAACACATTTGCATAATACCTGCCTAGCGGCTAGTTTTTCACGCCCTCAAACTAAGATAGTTAGAGCGGAGTCCAAAGAGTTTGGTTTGGTTGACCAATCACAACAGAGTGGGCCAGCTGACCAATCAGAGCAGACTGGACTTTTTTTTTTAAAGCATGTAAACATGTTCTAGTAGAAACCGAAAATACAAGTATGCACCTGAAAATAAGCATAATATGTCCTCTTTAATCCATCAACAGAAGATTAGTCAAAAACTATTTTGATAATTAATGAATTGTTTAGGTTATTTATTAAGCAACAAGACTGACGAGTCTACAGCCAAGCCAGTGGCTCTTTTAGGCTGTACTTGGGCAACAGCGGTGCTTTGAACTAAATGCCAACGTCAGCACGCTTATAATGACAATGCTAACATGTAGGGCCGCCTCCTCTTAGTCGATTAGGCTTTTTTCATGCTGAATGACTAATTTCTAAGAAACTTATGAGCAAATTTCTGATAAACACAAGCTTTAAAGTGGTGCTTTTGTACGATTCTTTGTTGATAAACTGCAGATCTGACGATTAAATCAACTAATCAATTCGTCAACAAAATCGTATGAGTGTTAATTGACTAAGAATTTCTTTGGTCGAGGACAGCCCTACTAACATGCTGATGTCATTAGGATTTATCTACTCGGCGCCATGCATATCTGTACAAAAATGTCAAGGCAACACAACCAATAGTTGTTGAGATATTTCAGTCTGCATCGTAAAAAAATGTCAAAACATTCTCTGATACCAGCTCCTCCAATATGAAGATTTGCTGCTTTTCTGTCTTTCACATCACTGTAGATTTAATACTTTGGTAATTTGAAGATGCAGTTTGAGCTCTAGGAAGTTGTAACAGTTTATAGACAAAATATGTTTTTGATGAAAAGAAAAAAAAAAATAACAGATTAATCAATACTGAAAATGATCGCTATAAATGTTCTCTCGAGCTACAGTTACTAAAACTGTAATCAAAAAGGCTGGTGTACATGTGTGTGTCCATACACCCAACTGAATGTGTACAGTACCAGACCTCATTAAAATCACATCAACCGCACTTAAAAGCAACAAAGAGGTAAACAAACATGAGTCAACTATAGGATGAAAATATACACAGCAACCCTCCAATGTACCACCACTCTCTTCATGCAGCACAATGCGTGCTATTGTACATGATGAGGTCATGGCATGGATGGACCTACAGCCAGAGGGCTGTGGGACAGAGATGGACTGTCTGTTGGACTGCTGTGTAAATGTGTGCAGAGCGAGTCGGACAGAGAAAGAAAGACGTGTCTGAGAAAACAAACCAGCGCACTCATGTGTTCCCCATCCGTCTCCCTTTTCATGTGTGACGCCCTCCCCCACTTCATCTCATTTTCCCATGTTTTCTTGTTCTCCTACAGCCTCACAACCGGCTGCAGTGGTCACGTTGAATGCATTAAAGGGAAAATCTGCCCTGAAATCCTGTTGGTGATACACAACAACGTGTGTCAAAGCTAGAATTATGTTCTCTGGTCGTCATATTCTTCAGCTGAGGGACTGTTTATTATACAAAAAAGATCACATTGTTATAAATGATGTGTGCAATTGGTCATAAATGCTCTGTCA
The DNA here is from genome assembly GCF_015220745.1 of Sebastes umbrosus. Taxonomy (NCBI): domain Eukaryota; kingdom Metazoa; phylum Chordata; class Actinopteri; order Perciformes; family Sebastidae; genus Sebastes; species Sebastes umbrosus. The sequence goes on along the minus strand of NC_051282.1, from coordinate 9,964,241 downwards.
TATGCAGAGGACAACAACCTGTCTCTGTTTGATGTTTAGTCATATTGAAATGTTAGCTCGTAGTGTCAATATGTCAGTAGTCGTGTTTCCATTCAATTGTCAAGCGAATGCTGAGTGAACTTTTGAAATGTTGCAAAAAAGAAAAATGCAAATTAGGCGGGTTTCTAGAGCGAATAAACTCGGTTACAGCGTAGTTTGGTCAGAAGTTGGCGCTATAGGCTACGCATGGCTGTAATCCGCCAGTAAACAGAGTAGAAGAAGAAGTAGAGGTTGCGAATTGGAAACTAAACAAGTCGGCTTGGCCATCTAACCATCTACGAGAGAAAAATGGAGAGAGGTCTTCAGGAATTTGTTTTAATTGGGCAAGTTTGAATTGTTCTCTCATGTCAAAGAATACTGGCCATGTCACATGCTGTCACGAGAAGAAGACAATATAAATATATATCTGAGAAGCCGACACCGGAAACAACTGATCCGTCATGTGAGTTAAATGTTCGCTACGTCAGAATTTATTCGGCAAGGGCGTTTCCATATCGCATTTAGCACATCAACTCTTTTTCGATAAAGGCAAAAACCACCTCAAGCGAGGTTTTATCGAAATTGCCGTTTCTATACAGCTTTTCTAATGCGATACTTAGAAATGTGAATGAAGACACGGCTAGTGAAAATCACAGAATACAGTGGATGTTTATAAATGTAAGTTAATTAAACATTATTACACGGCTTTGTTGAATACTCGATTCTGATTGGTCAATCATGGCATTCTACAGTCTGTTATTTCTTTATAGCAGGCCGTTGCTTTGTATAAAAGACTGTTGCTATGGATGCAGTTCTGATTGTCGGACTCTGGCGGACCGTTTTTGTGTCAAAATATTAATTTCTTCAGTAAGTAGCTGTGTAATAAGCGGGATAATGTACAGATAATATACATCAGGGGGGCCGCATCACCCTGTCTAGGTTTACTTCACAACAATGACAGTCTCGCTGTACATTACCCCTAACTTATCTCTGCCGACAGTAGAGATAAGGTTGACATGTTGGGGTGTTGCAGTATTGTTCTAAGTCAAGTGGAGGGTCCAAAGAAAATATGAACGACTCTCTGAGGAGGGCCATGCTTTTTTTAAAAAGTGAAACATTAAGTTCAGCTAAGCTCCCCAGTCCAATAATTCTCATACAGTCCACAGTTTAACAGTGTACTTTGTCAGTATTTCTGTTCCCTTTAACACAACACATGATATCTCAACACAAGCTGTACACTGTTTGTCTCCAACTGAAGCCAAAGATGTACTTTACATTTAAAGTAACCGAGATCCGAGTCACGGGAAAGTATTACGTAAGGGGCTTGTCACTAAAGAATTACTGCTGATATTTTGTGTCTGAAAAGCAGACGATAAAAAGAAAGAAATACGTAGCACTCCTAAAGTCAACTGGGGAACTCGGGACTCTGCGGACAGATTGAGTTTCTGCAGAAATATGTGGGGATGTACACGTACGAACGCAGCGCGCACACACACACACACACTGGTGATTGAGAAGGAAAATATAAGTGACCATAATGGGAACCACATGTTGCGGAGGGGGGGAGGGGAGGGGGTCAAACAAGATGAAATGTAAGTTTAGCTGCAAAAGACAAGGAGGGTTTAGAGGAACACATTAGAGGAGGAGAAACGAGGAGAGAAAGAGGGTCAGCTTCCAGGATCATCAGTCACATCACTGAGCTCTCCTCTAATCCTCTCTGCTTCCTGCTCGGCCAACACGTTCAGCACTCAGTACAGTAGCACCGGAGAGCCCATCTATTACTGAGGCAGGACGGAGAGTAAACATCTAACTCACGGTGGGATTACTGACTCACCTACGTCATGAGTTTACTTGTTCCAAAACGTAATCTGTGGTGTATAATGCATTCATTCAAAACCTGAAACATATTAAAAGGATCCATTCTTTAGACGTTAGCAGTTCATCAATCGAGGAGTTTGACTCAGAAATGATGATAATCAAGGGCACAAAGGTAATAATACCTTCATTTAAAAAAAAGTTATTTGCTCACTTTGAAGAAAAATGTATTATACAGTATAAATAGAATATCCGTTAGAGGAACCGTCACCAAAAAACAAAGATTGTGTCTGAAATTCCACACTAACATGCTATTTAGTACACTAAAACAGTAGGTCAGATATTTTAGTATGTCCGAAACCTTAGTGTGAAACTAATAGTACGTAAATTGCATACTATTTCCAGTGAAATATTACGGTATGCAAACACTGGACACTACGCCGCAGTAATGTTAGCTGACCAGACGAAGGTCTCTCCATGAACATGATTTAGATCTGATCTTAGTGTTGGCTTTTCCTGCCTCAGCGCAGGCTGATGCAGCGGGGCTCTGCAGCTTGTCTCCCTGCTCTCTCCGCCCGCAGCCGGAGAGAGCAGGGAGACACCGGCACCCGGTCGGTAACGAGACGATAACGTTACTACTTGAGGAGATCCGTCACTTCACAAGACACGGGAAACCTCTGTTGGTCTGGAGGAGCTGCAGCATTTATTTCTGCACAAACGTCCACTGTACATTCACTAGATATTCTCAGAGCTAAACTAACTCTTCTGCAGTGTGGAGTGAACGCGCGTTCACGTCTAGAGGTGGAGCGAGCTGAGAACGCGCGCGTTCTCTGAGTGAAGGCAGGCAGGCAGAGGAGGAGAGGCAGCGGCCACACGCGAACGCGCATATGCGAGCGCGCATGTGTGGTGACCCGCTACATTTATACGCTTAAAAAGTTACAAATAGTCCCTTTAAATTAGTTCAGACCTTATGATTCTCACAAATCATCTTTTGGTGCCATGAGGCTGGTACTGGTTACCATGGTCACATGAGGCTGGTACCGGTTACCATAGTTACGCGTCTCAAACCGGCAAGGAGGCTCTCAGGAAGCGACGTCTGAAAATATGCATACTACTGTTGATTATGTTGTGTATATTACGTGATTTCGGATCCAGACAGAATTTGTTGTAATAATTCAAAATTCAAGCGCAGTAATTCATCAAAAAATGGCAAAATGTCAATACGACAATTCACCGTTTTTTTCAGAAGGTTATAACCTGGCAATCTTTATGCTAAGCTAAGCTAACTGACTGCTGGTCGTGGCTTCATATTTATCGTACAGACATTAGAGAGCGTTATCAATCTTCTCGTACAACTTTCAGAAAGAAAGTGAATAATCTTAATCGCAAAATTATTCCTTTTAGGATTTTTTTTTTAATTCAAAAATGTAATGTATCCATGAGACAGAGCTACTAACTCTCCCTTCATTTGTCTCATGGTCTAAATACTTTCAGCTCTCAAGAATAAAGTTAAATTAAAATTGAAATGAATATTGTAGAAATTGAATATGAGCAGAAAGGACCGGCTTTAGTGGAGTTCAGTCTAAAAATATCCAGAAAAGAGCAATAACATTTACATATAAAACAAAACATGTTCAGAGTCAGTTCCCCTCAATGTAAAATCTGAAATCTCAATAAATGTATAAATTAAACTCCTCACTAGTTAAAGTCAATCATCCGGACACTGTTAGTTTCCCACACATGAGACGAAGAGATAACCCCACATCTCACTATAGGAAAATAAAGCAGGAAACTAATAAAAGACACACTTTACATGCTGTACTGTGAACTGAATATCCACTGAGCTGGTTTGAATAAATTATTCCCCCCAAAAATAATTTTATTTTAATTTATGTGTTAGTCTTTTCAGTGCTGTCAAAGAGGTTTTTACTGTCATCAGCATAATTCATAAGCCTGAATATTTTGAAGGCAGTAGGATGATATTTGACTAGTCTGTCTGTTGATAGAAGGAAGTGTTCATCTCTTTTCACTCCAGTCGGAGGCTTAGTGTCACTACACACACACACAAACACACACACACGCGCCTTGAAACTGGTCACAAGTTATCACAAGGAAAGAAAAATACTAGCGGGAACACACAGCAAGAAAACACAAGACTGACAGAGACAAAACAGTCACCCTGAGGCCTGCAGAGCCTCAGCCGTGACCCAGAGAGAGGCTAAGGCTGCCTGTCAGGGTTCATCTATGTCTGTGTGTGTGTGTGTGTGCATACGTGTGTGTGTGTTACATGCCCAGATATGTCCACACTGATCACTTTGTGCAGCTCACAGGGTTAATGGAGGAGGTAGAAGAGGGTCACTTACTCACTAAGCGTCCCTCTTCAGCAAACCGCATCAAAAGAAGTGACCACACATCCAGAATCCACCCAAACCACACCAAACACACACACACACTCTTGAAAAACAACCCCTCTATCTTCCTGTCCACCCCACCCACCGCATTCAGCCTGATGGCGGCAGGCACAGATTGTCGGCCTAGGTGACCGTGAGCCAGCACCGGAGGCCTGCTGTGAACGCACGCGATTGTATCAAGTGTGTGTCCTATTGTTCGGCAGGCCTGACTGAGGAGGCGACCAGCTGGGGCACAAACAGGGAGACAGATCATCAGCCCTTTGTTCTGATCCAAACACACACACAAACAGTATGGCGAGCCAGCCAGCCAGCCTACACACTGAATACTGTACTGCCGCTGCTCATACAGTACGGACAAACTGAACACACACACACACACACACACACACACACACTTCAATGCTCCCACTCCCTCTCACAAGTGCAAAAACAGGTCAGACATGAGAAATACAGTATTGTGCCCGGGGATGCCCCAAATCTTTTGCTAATTTGATTTCAACCCCATTTTGCGTTCAGCGTGTTGCAACAAATCGACTGAGGAACGGTTGGACTGTGAGTTAGAGGGCATTAATGTGGAGACACACCCGGAGCAGAGCACAACGACACACTGGAGACCAGCTGAAGTCTAACCTATAATAAAGTAGACGACATTAAGGAGGAGAGGCTCCCTAGTGCTCTGCAGTTGACGCGAGGCAGCTCCCAGAACACACACACACATAATGACAGTCTGATGGTCTATAAACACATTACAGCGTCAGCAGCGCGTTCTGTCGCAGCCAGTGAACATTACCAAGGATGCATGAATTGATTGCATCCCTTCCTTTTTTTTTCCTATCGGGTGAATGTGTTGATGTGTTGTTATAAAGGGCGCAACTCATCACCCTTCACCCTGCAGGGATTAATACACACCAGCCAAGGTCGGAGTTGTGTGTCTCGTCTCTCATTTCCTGCCAGCGGGAGGGTGAAGGGTACAGAAAGGGTGTCGGAGCTGAATCATGGCCAGACACAACATGGAGCCTCAGTTTCTGTCTCCTTCTTTCACCACAGACACACGACACAATACATGATTCAAAGCCTGGCTCTGATCTGATGCTTTCAACACTTTTGAGAGCTTGCACAAAAAACGTTGTATACTTTGAGCTGGTTTCCAACAGCTATCTGAACAAAAGGGTTGTTGTTTTAACTGTAACATGCCATAGTCAGTCGTTAAAGAATAGTTCAACATTTTTGGGAAGTAAGCTCAAGCGCTTTTCTGCTGAGAGTTCAATGAGAAGATTGATATATCACTCATTTCTGTACGGTAAGTATTAGGGATGTCACGATACCAGGAAGTTAAACAGGTCATATCTCTCTCTATTATCTATTTTACATTGCTGTGAAAACATCTCCTTCAAACAACTGGATTAATTAAAGTTTCCTGCCAAAAACTACATTTTACAAGATTACAATTCAACACATAACGTTAAAATTAACTTATGCCCAGAACTCATTTTACTGAATAGAGCCTGAACGCATCATATCATCAATGGTATGTCGTTAGCTGCTAGCAGCCGGTAAGCAGCACAGTCCTGCATGGAGCCAACAGCTAACGTTTATTAGCTCTCATCCTGATGATTTCAACACAGATTTGTTGTTTGCAATGTAGCATTATCAGGGAAAAAAATAGGGTGCGTCTCCTGGATGCGTTGATAACGAGTTTACTGCGTCCTAAAACACATTTTCTATCGTCCCCCGGGACGACGGGACACCTTTAGTCTCAAGCCCTGATCCCCGATACCTTGCAGTACTGTAGAAAAGCGAGTACAGTCACGTTTTCAGAATTTTGGCATCGACTTGGTACCAAACCATCATTTCTCGTGACATCCCTAGTAGCCGGTTAGCTTAGCTTAGCATAAAGACTGGAAACAGGGGGAAACAGCTAGCCTGGCTCTGTCCAAAGCACCAGCAACTCTATAAGCTCACTAATTAACATGATATATCTCGATTGTTTTAATTTGTACAAAAAACTAAGTGTAAAAGCAACAATTTGTGGGGTTTTTTTGGGGGGGGGTTATGTGTGGAACTATTTCTTGGCCGGGTGCAGTGACTTCCTGGACGACATTACCTCAGGACGTCACTGTTCCAGGGCAAGAAATAGTCCCACACGTTGGTTTTTGTTCAGACGACAGGACCAGGCAAAGTGTTTGGTCCTGTTTCCACTCTTTATACTAAGCTAAATTAAACTAAACAGCTGCAGATTTATACTAAACGTACAAATATGAGAGTGGTATCATCTTCTCATTCAACTCTGGGCAGGAAAGCGACTAAGCTTGTTTCCCTAAATGTCAAACTATTTATTAGTTTCGGAATTGCTTGGCATTAGAAATCTTTACATCTGGCTTTAGTCATGTTTTAACAGGACTTGTGGGAACGTCATGCATTCATACCAATCCTTGTAAAATCCAATTTCCAGTCAATAGACAGGAGGAGGTTTGTCATAGGATGAGACAACATTCACGGTCCACTGCCTTATTGGCATATCATCAGAAACAGCCAAGTCCCAACAGGGATCACATTCCAGATACACATTTAGGTGCTGAAACCAATGAATCCTCGCAGGATTTTCATCTCCAAGTCAGTCACCTCCTCACCCTTCTCTGCATCCAGAGGCAGAGAGGACCACCAGTTACAAAGAGCACTCTCACACCAGTAGCCAGCAGGATACGATGGCCTCTCATCCATTTAGCTGACTAACCAGCGCTCAGTCGTCACTCACACTCGCACCGCGGTTTAGGGGCACAACGGGCCACTTAAAAGGCCATTGAGCTCCAGGCTAACTGACTGATGATTGCGTCTAAGTCCATATGAGGGTCGTTAAACAGTCTCTCTGGGAATTTGTGACCATCTATGCTCCAGGGATGAGGAGAATGGACGGTATGGTCAGGAAACAAGCAACAGAACAGGGTCACATTAATGGCAATTATGAGGAAGAGCAGAAGCAGGAGGACTGCTGTAATGTGCATGTAATATTTCTCAGACTGAAAATTAGACTCGGTTCTGGTGGTTCCCTACATGACAAGACTTCAATAAGCCTGAATACGTTAATGGATTTATTTAATGGTTGAAATTGAAAAAAAGAATCCCAATTCATAGCATCACATGACTGGCACATGTGAAGTTATGAGACAACGTATTCTCATACAATGGTTCATATGATATGTTACGAAATGTTGACTTCTGGTTTCACATACGAACACTGGTCTCCTGGGCAAAAGTCTGGTGTTTTTTGACCAACCCATCCACCCTGACCTCCTCTCTACGCGGCGTTTGTCGTTCTTTATACTTCCTGGTTCACGATTACGTGGATTACATACAGTAACACACTGTGTCAATTGATTCTGCAAATTACAGTGTATTACTTTTCTTAGGTATAGCTATGAACGGTGAATGAGAACAGCCTGAATGTGAACATGTTGGTTAATTAAAAGCCTCCTTTCCAGTTATTAGTGAATCAGAAAGTAAAGAAGCGATGATGATGATAGATGTAGGTGGAAGAACAGAGAAATAAATGACACTGAAGGAGTTAAAGGGTTGCTGGCAGCATCGTAGTTAAGGTCCAAAAATGAATTCCACATGAGTTCTTGGCAGCATTTTGGATGCACAACAACAAAACACACAAATCATGATGGACTGCGACAAGCTCAGAGTATCAGAGTGACCGATATTTGAAATATTGAATCCAGTTTAGGTCAGTTGGACTCTAAACTGAGACTTTTTCATGAGGTTAAGTTAATATTGTCAATTACCAGAGAGGTTTTAAACTTCCAAATAAGTCATTTAGCCCCAATAACCTCCAATGTAAAGATCAAATAAGTAAAAATTAAAACATTTTTACTTTAAGGAAGAGTTGCATGTTAACAGGAATAAATACATTTAAACTCCTCCCAAGTGTTTCTCAACATTCATGACCCTGTCTCCGTGAAAGGATGTCTCAACTGGATTTGAACTTGGTCACAAAATCAACAGTTCTGATTGGACAAAGCAGTTTTTCGGACTGACCCACTTGAGCTCGCTCACGTCAAAAAAAAACTTCATCTGCTTAATAAAAGCCAGCCAACTTGAGCTGCCATCTTGGCTGCCGGGCAAATAGCCGCTGCAGAGAGGAGCTGTGAGCAGCTGTCGGATTGAAAAACATCTGGAGCCAGTTTAATTCCACTCGACATTTAATCCACACATCACAATGATCCAGTTGTCGGAGGGTTGAACGTGGTCTTCCTCTAAAGATTCAGACCTCCAGCTCATTTGGGACCGATTTGAGCTGCAGGTTGGCAGACAGAGCAGGGAGGACATGGGGGCACTAGTGTCCTTGAGCAAGGCATCATATCAGTCATTTAACTCTGATTAGGGATACACCGATACAACTTTTTCTTACTCAATATCAATTCTGATGTCTCAAGTCAACGTATCTGCCTAAGTCATTGGGTTCATTTTCATGTAAAGTACAATGACCGCAGGGAATGCTGTGGCACTGAAAACTAAGTCACTGAGTCAACTAATAGTGGAAACACTGACTAATAGGAAATCCCATTCAAAAGGTTCCCTGTGTGGTTTTTGACCACTAGTTGCACTATGGAGCCATGTTTTTAGAGCCGGAATGATTAGTTGATTAATCGATTTAGTCCATCGACAGAAAATCAATCATCAAAAAATCTGATAATTTATTCATCTTTTATTTCATTTTCTTAACCAAAAATGCCAACAATTCATCGGTTTCAGCTTCTGAAATGAGAATATTTGCTAATTCTATTAGTCTTCTGTGATAGTCAACAAAATATCTTTGCATTTTGGTAGGGCTGTCCTCGACCAAAGAAATTCTTAGTCGACTAACGCTTGTGCGTTTTTGTCGACTAATCGATTAGTTGATTTAATCGACAGATCTGTAAAACTGAGTTTCTCTACAAAGAATCACACAAAATAACCAGTTTTAAATCTTGTGTTTACCAGAGATGTGCTCACAAGTTTCTTAAAAATAAGACAATCAGCATGAAAGAAGCATACACTATTATTTACCACCTCATGGTTTCATGCCTCAACCAGTCAAGTTGCAGTTCACATGCATGTCTGTTCAAAATGTCATCATTTTATCCTGTTAGACATGTGTGTGAAATTGTCATAATCAGCATATTAATTATTGAGTTATGGCCAAAAACGTGTTTTCTTTTCTCGTGTTTGTGCCAAATTTTAAGAACTTCCCTCCAGGCGCTCTGAGATATTGCGTTCACAAGAATGGGGACGGACAACCTGAAAACATAATGTCTCCGGCCTCGGCAATCACCGACGCGAAGGCATAAAAACGACTAAAGAAATCTTAGTCGATTAAGACCAAAACGACCGATTGGTCCACTAATCAACTAAGAGGGGGCAGCCCTACATTTTGGGCTGTTTGGACAAAACAAGCTATTTAAACATGTCAACTTGGGCTCCGGGAAATTGTGTTGGGCATTTTTTTTTTTTTTTTACCATTTTTGGACATTTTATAGACCAAACTATTAATTGATTGATGATAAAAAAATAACAAGATTTCATAATAAAATCGTAAGTTGCAGCGCAAATGTTTTTACAAGTGGGTTCTTGTTCTGTTTGTATCGTGCAACACATTCCTGCCACCGGTTTTACACTAATCCTTTGAGTGAAAATTAGTGTCGGTAAAGAAATGAGCGCCTACAAAGCTGGCAATCATGGATGTAAACAACGCAGGATTTAAAAAAAAAAAAACATTTACAAATCAAAATGCGAGAAGGAAATGCCCTCTACATGTGTGCTGGACCTCGAGGATACACGCGCCGCATTTTGGTGAGAAGCACTGAATGCAAACGCAACTTTTGTTTGCTTACAAGAAACGCCACCTTAAATGTGGATCGGTCATCATCATGGCCGACAATCCACCAGCTAAATAAGGTCAGCATCAGCGCAGATACCTGTCCGACGTGTCGGATTGGTACATTTCAACCTCTGTGGAGGAAACTCACCATATGAGTATTTCCATATGACCACTAATAAAAGCTGCAACTGATGATTTTATTGTATTGACTAATGGCCAATAAAGTTAGCAAAGAGTACAGCCCAATGATTTTGCTTTAATTGACTAGTGTATACAGAAATAAGTCCTAAATAAATGTATTCATCTGGATTGTTTCAGTATTATATAGTGTGAGTATTTCACACTGGTGTGAGCAGGATGTCGCTGAGCTGCAATCCTCTGTAATAAAAAGACATAATCTGATTTGGCTAAATGTCTCTCAGACAGACAGACAGCAATCCCATTTTTCACTCGGGGATTATTAAAGTGCAATTCATGCTCTCATTACGGAGGACGTCATCTAATTCCAACAGATCCGTTTAAAACCGCCAGCGTTTATAATGTTTTCATGGCCCCCTTTTTTATTCAACCTCCAACCATCCAAACTGGCCTCCATTTTGTGCCTAAAGGCTGAGCTCTTATGGTGAAAAAAAAGGAGTGACAGCTGATGGAGAGAAAAGTGGATGAATATCCCGTCAACACGTAAACAAAACCGGGGAGGCAGAACAAACAGGCTCGGGGCTGTGACAGAGAGAGAGACAGGAAATAAAAAGGGATAGACAGATCATTCTTTCTGAAAAGAGGAAGCAAAAAACCACCAAACCGCACGGTGTTCTCACCAGCGTGCTGCTCTGACCACACACTAAATATAGATCCAGAGAGCATCAATTAGTATATTCCTATCATTCATTACAGCAGACAGTCAGCGCCACAGTCGCTCTGCTTCCTCGGGCGTTGATGATTTTTTTGTGCTGACTCAAAAGCACGATTCACACGCTCAACTGGGACCTTAAATTCAAGGGCTTCGGATTAATGTTTAACATGTGAAATTCAAGGATTCATTCACTGACTTATCTATTTAGACACTTGTAGCGTGAGGGATGCCACTGATAATGACCTCAGACACACAGCAGCAGCAGCAGCAGCAGCAGCAGCCAGGCCTGAAGGCTGAAGGAGCAGGGAGGAGTGGGGGAGGGGGTGAGGAGGATGGTTGTAAAGGGAGGATGGAAGAGAAGTGGAAATAATGAAAGAGATGTAAAAGCAAAAAAAATAGGAAGAAGGGAGGCACAGGGAGTGAAGAGGTGAAAGGAGGTGATGGTGAGGTAAGGTGGAAAGCGTTAGGAGGGGTGAGGGAAGGAAAGGAAGAATGGAAGGAAGGAGGTGGAGGAACCAGCTTGTATCTGCCCACTGTTACAGCTGAAAACCAGACACACATATGGACTATATTAGCTCACACAAACACTGATCTAATGTGAAAAAAACACTATATTAACCAGTTAATATCCGAACTAAATGAAGAATCTGTCTGCAGGATGAAGATATACTCAAGAGGATTGTGAAATGCTTCTATGGGGAGGATAAACATCAAAATAAACTCTTTTTAAAAAGGTGCTAAGTATCTGTTCCTATAAAACAACGATTTTAAGTAATTTAAGTAACGACTTGCTGTTATTTTTAGACATTGTACGTGCATTTTTCCTCTCCTCTCTCACTCTCACTGTTTCTGCTTTGTGCCAGTTCAGCCTCGTGCCAGTTTAAGGCTGTTTTACATTTGAATGATGGCACACGAGCGCATGATGCTGTATGTGTGTTCACTGTGTACCTCTTTGTTAACACTTCACTGAAAACACTTGCAGCTAACAACACTGTTGTGTGCCTTTATCAGCTCAGATTAGGGCAGGTTTTCCTCTACACTTCAATATCAAGGCTGTGTATTGGCAAGAATCTGGCGATACGATACGTATCACGAGTCAATATATTGAGATATATTGCGATACTGTCAGCGAGGCGATTTTTTTCAAATCTAATTTTAGGGAAACTGTCATTGTATAAAGACGCACCACCATCTGTGTGGTGTCACTGTGTGAAATGGCTACTATGGGGACTAACATCATCACACATGAACACAGTTGGACTCATTGGATCCACAAGAGTCTCAGCTTTACAGTGATACCCAATTTATGCAACTCCATGGCTGTTCAGGGACCCCAGTATGCAGAAATATTCAAATACACCATTTTAGAAACAGGTGAAAATAACACATTTGTACTGCATTCAAAATATTGTATGTTTTTTTTGCCCAAAACTGCATGTGATTATCATAAATTGATAAAAAAATCGATACAGCGTTTTGGAGAATCCATATTGCTAAAACATAATATTGTGATACTTTCTCACACCCCTATTCAATATATTACAGGCCTTTAGTGTTTGGAGGATATATAGATGCATAGATATACATATAAGGATGTGGACTCTGGTCAAACCAGCCATGTGCAAATACAGTCACAGGCCTGTGTTGTGTGTGTGAATATGGGGGTCATTAACACGTCCTATATCCTACCCTTTAGGATGGGAATGTGTGTGTGTGTGTGTGTGTGTGTGTGACTATGGGGGTCATTAACATGTCCCATATCCTACCCTTTAGGATGGGAATGTGTGTGTGTGTGTGTGTGTGTGAATATGGGCGTCATTAACATGTCCCATATCCTACCCTTTAGGATGGGAATGTGTGTGTGTGTGTGCGTGTGTGTGTGTGTGTGTGTGTGAATATGGGCGTCATTAACATGTCCCATATCCTACCCTTTAGGATGGGAACATGTGTGTGTGTGTGTGTGTGTGTGTGTGTGTGTGTGTGAGTGAATATGGGCGTCATTAACATGTCCCATATCCTACCCTTTAGGATGGGAACATGCATGTGTATGTGTGTGTGTGTGTGTGTGTGTTTTTGTGTTGTGTGTGACTGTGGGTCATTAACATGCCCTATATCCTACCTTTTAGGATGGGAACATGTGTGTGTATGTATGTATGTATGTATGTATGTGTGTGTGTGTGTGTGTGTGTGTGTGTGTGACTGTGGGTCATTAATATGTCCTATATCCTACCCTTTAGGATGGGAACATGTGTGTGTATGTATGTATATATGTATGTATGTATGTATGTATGTGTGTGTGTGTGTGTGTGTGTGTGTGTGTGTGTGAATATGGGGGTCATTAACATGTCCTATATCCTACCCTTTAGGATGGGAACATGTGTGTGTATGTATGTATGTACATATGTATGTATGTATGTACATATGTATGTATGTATGTGTGTGTGTGAATATGTGGGTCATTAACATGTCCTACATCCTACCCTTTACCCTTTAGGATGGGACAATGTGTGTGTGAGAGAGTCACATTCCATCACTTTAACCCTTCCTCTGCCAGAGGATGAGATACCAACACACTCACAAGCTGTCACCCATCATAGGACCACACACACACACACACACACACACCGGACCACCACACACACACACACCGGTCCACCACCACACCCACCTTGGCGGGTGGAGACGTTCCTCTCGTTGGCCGCGGTGAGGACGACCTGCGGGTGACTCTGCTCCAACACGAACATCTCATCCTTGCCCACCCTCATGCTCTTGCCGGACTTCATGGTCCCGGAGGGCCCTGAAGGCGCCAGGTACCGGCCGCTACAGTCTCTGAACGCCACCTTCCCGGAGCGGAACTCCAGCGTGTAGCCGGTGCTCTTGTCCGCGGTGGCCAGCAGCGCGCCGTCGTTGCGCAGGAAGCGGTTGTCGGAGGTCTGCAGGTGGTAGCGCTGCTCGCGGAACACCAGCGTGATCATGGAGTCCACCCCCCACGGCACGTCGCGGTCGATGGCGATCTCGTCCACCTTGCCGCTCAGGTGCGCGTACCGCTTGCGCGTCACGCTGAAGATGTTCACCTGCGGGTGCATGGCGATGTGGACGCTCCATTTCTCCGCGACGGACGCGGTTTGCGCGAAGCAGATGATGCGGTCCTCGGTGCCGCCTAGGTAACGGCCGTGCGGCTCGGACTGCAGCGACCAACGGCCGTCGTCGTGGGCGGTGATGACGAACCGGCACTCCGCACCCGGTGTCTCGCTGTCTCCGGTGACGTTCCCGTCCTTGTCGGCGGCGATGTACCGGCCCAGGTGAGACTTGAGGTGGAAGACGTTCCCGCTGGAGTCGTCTCCGCTCTGCTCCAGAGTCCAGATCTGCTTCTTCTTCATGCTCGACGCGGACGCGTTGATCTTGAAGCCGAACGTCTCGGCCGTTAGGTATTTGTTCCCGCAGTTGATGAGACCGAACTGGATCTGCAGCATGTCGCTGGTGCCGTTAGACGCGCCGTTGGTCGTCATGGTGTCGGTAGCTGGAGCCTCGGTACCGGACCGGTTCTGAGAGGAGGTGGTGGTGGTGGTGGGATGCTGAGAGAGGAGGAGGTGGGAGATGCTGTGCTGCCTCGCGTGCTCTCCTTTGTTTGGGTTGAGTGTGTGTGTGTGTGTGTGTGAGGCTGAGAGAGAGAGAGAGAGAGAGAGAGAGAGAGAGGGGAGTCTGTGAGCGCGCGCCACCGGTCCTCAGTAGCTCTGCCTGTCTCAGCAGCGCGAGCCCGCCGCCACAGCTGCAGCCTATATAACCATCAGTGACGTAGCGATGCTGGCCACGCCCCCCTCATCAGATGGATGGACAGAAATCTGGGAACTTTTAATTCTCTTTTAACTCAAAATCTTCTCTGTCTGTCTTGATGGTCAGTATTTCTTAAAGCTGCAGTGGGTATAAATAGAGCAAATATGATTACAAAAAAAGTTATTTTAACAAACAGTAGTGCATGAGACAGGTAATCTTAAAGGGACTGTTTGTAACTTCTTACACGTATAAATCACCAGGGTCGGTGTCCCATGCGCGCTCGCATATGCGTGTGGCTAAACGGAAGCACCAAAACTGCAAAGTTATATCTAGTGAAAGCCCGTCTTGCAAAACAGTGTTGACCGCGGTCGGAGGACGCAGGGGAGACCGTAGCTTCGGTCTCCAGGGCCGGAGTCTCTGCTCTGCTGCTCCTCTGCTCCTCTGCCTGCCTGCCTTCACTTAGCTCGCTCCACTTCACGTGCATGCGCGCACACTACACACTGCAGAAGAGTTAGTTTAGCTCTGAGAGTATCTAGTGAATGTACAGTGGACGTTTGTGCAGAAATAAATGCTGCAGCTCCTCCAGACAAACAGAGGTTTTCCGTGTCTTGTGAAGTGACGGGGCTCCGCAGCGAGAAACGTTACTGTCTCCGACCGAGTGCTGGTGTCTCCCCTGTTCCCTCCGACCGCGGTCGGGAGGCTGAAGCAGGAAAAGCCAAAACTAGGATCAGCATTCATTCATGGAGAGACCTTCGTCTTGTCAGCTAACATTACTGCCAAGCAGGTGAAATATAGTGATATTATGGTTTTAGCTGACGTGTGTCGCCTCACTGTTTTGAGCGATGCTCGTTCATGTCTATTTAGAGCGCGCAAGCGCGACCCCGACGCTGACTTTCGTTGACTTAACGGCCACAGGTGTCGCTGTTAACAAGCAATTCTGATTCTTACCAACAGTCCCTTTAAAGAAATCATGTACCTCTGTCTCCATCGGTGCTCCTAACGGCATCTACAAGATTTCACAGACCGGAGGAAAACAACCAATCAGAGCCGAGCTGGAGCCTTGCCGTCTCTGAGCAGCTGTCAATCACACGCAAACTCTGATCAAACATTCAAATTAGGCAGCGCTGGTCAGATATGAATCAATATTCTGTTACTGTAATGCCTATTTCTCTCCTCAAATGTTTTCAGAAACATTGTGTAGTGAACTGTTTAGCTGTAAAATGAGAAAGTTTGTGAACCGGCAGCCATGTTGAGATCTGTTGAGGAAATACCAAGCACCGCCCACCAGCCGGAGCACAGCCAATAGGAACGCTCTCTCTCTGAAATGACCTGTGATTGGCCAAAATCTCCCGTCATGGGCTAGAGTTTCTAAAGCCTGAAAACAGAGCCATGAGGAGGTGCAGAAGTCTAGTTTTCTCTCAGAACAGTTGAATTACAATATGCTGAAAGGATATTATGGATTTTTTGTCCAATGATGCCAGAAACATGCTGCCTACCCCCACTTTAACTCAAAATCTGTCTCACAACTCTTCTCACGATAGTCTGTAAGTCTTATTAGTCAAAAGAGTGTGTACGCAGAGAAATGAGGCTGCAACTTCAGCTCTAAACTCAGAAAAAGTGTGCTAAAAAGTAAGATTACAAACATTCACATACAGGGAATCTGTTTTCCACCAACTGATAGCATCATATCACCCTCTCTCTCTCTCTCTGTCTGTCTCTGGACACTCTGATCAGATGGACTCAGCATTTGAATCATGAGGACGGGCTGTGTGTGCGTTCACACACAAAGCTCTATTCATGGCCTGAGCACGCACATCAGAGGGCAGGAAAGGCCCGGCTCCATAAACAAAGAGGCCAAACAGATCACACTGGCATCTTCTCAGTGCATGTGCATGAACGTGCACTCAAACACACACCCGCATAAGTATATAAAGCGGGGGGGGGGTCATCATATCAACTGCAGATATCTCTTTTGATGAGAACACACATTCACACAGCGGTCAAAGAGGAAGTAATTGTATACCTAATTTCTCTTCCAGTGTACATTACATGAGAGTTACTTGTTCCTGTTACTATTTCCAACACGGATGCTGCTCAGCCGTGTGTCTGTAGGCAAAGCGAGGGATGAGAGTGACATTGTGGTTCAGTTCCTCTGCCTCCTCTACAACCCAGCCACACATCATTTATGCAAAGGAAGTCTCTAAGATTAGCAGACCTGGGAACAGAGCTCAGTTTTGCACACGTTGGCGTACTGTGTTAAAGACCAGACTGCAGTCACAGGACTCAGATGGCCATGAGCCAAACATTGAATCCTTACCAGCTCTCAGGCTCACCCTGACCTTTGACCTTTTGATGGATCAATAAGTAGACTATCATTATATAATTTTTCAGTATTTGAATGGCATTTTAACTTAACTAGTGTCTGATCAGAGCAGGTTTTTTTTGTAACAACCTGTATCATTGCTTCTCTGCTCTGTCTGGGCAGTTAAAGGTGCAGTGTGTAGGATTTTGGGGCATCTAGTGGTGTGGTTGCAAATTGCAACCAACTGAGTACCCCTCCGCTAACTCCTTCCTTTCCAAGACTGCGGAAACGTGAGCTGCAGAGTGCAAAAGCGTGGTAACAGCGTTCACCTTGTTAAGATGTCATCCTTAGCATAATAACACTACTTTAGGAGCAACAGAAAGACAGACGGCGGCTAGCGGTACCACGGTTTTGCACTCTGCGGCTCACTTTAGCGCAGTTTCACAAGCGTATCGGAGAATTACCCTGGCCTTCAGGTAATGTAAAAACTCTAAAGGCTCTCTCTAGAGCCGGTGTTTGGTTTGTCCATTCTGGTCTTCTGTAGAAACATGGCAGAGCAACATGGCGGTCTCCGTGAAGAGGACCCGCTCCTTGTGTAGATGTGAAGGGGCTCATTCTAAGCTAACGAAAACACAACAATTCTTAGTTTCAGGCGATAAATTATGAATATTATATTCCATTTCTGCCCTGAAATGTTACATACTGTTCCTTTAAGATTGACAGGAAAATGAAGCAGACATAATCGGCCTTTTCACTCAAATAATATTCATAAAAAGTCCGTCACAAGCAGTGTGCATCCAAATACTTCAGTGTTTCATTCACCTCCCTGCATGCTGCTGCAGACAGAAAGTAATCTGAGCCTGACATGTAATCTAATCATTGGTAATCTGTCTCTTTCTCTCCTGCAGTCTGGGTAAATCCAATCTTCAGACAGAACCTCTTCAAACAAATCACATTTCAATGTAATTTCAGCTCCAGGATCACGCAGTAATAAAATCACCAGACTTGTACTGATGCATTTTAGCTTGTTCGTGTTGTGCAATATTTATTCCTAATAGTCCGAGTTACAAAACTTCACTTTTAAATGAGTATACAGTGAAAAGATCCCTGAGCTGCATCAAGAATGACAACATTAAGCCTGGTCTATGTGGTTAAACAGAAACTCTGAGTTCAAACTGAGCAACAAATTCCTGTTTAGCGCTGCGGCCACTTTATCTGAGGATCTTTTAGAAAAAAAATATCAATCTTTCAGCCCTTCCAGTCCACACAAACAGCCTTTGTATCCCTGCTTTTGCTTACTGAATTTTTAGAAGCAGATGTTTTGCACTGCTGGCAGAGCTGGGGTAATGCTGCCTTCAGGTCCGATCAGAAATATCCAAACAGGTGCAGATGTCAGTGATCTGAGTGAGTGAGAAATGAGTGAAATACAACAAAATAAAACACTCAAGTACAGGTACTAAACAAGACCCAGTTTTTTATTATTCTTCACAACTGTTAAACATTCAAGCTGTTAAGCTGAGCTTTCTAAAGCTATACATGGAGAGTACACATTTATGAGGAACACTTGAAGGTGGCATTAATAAAGAATAACCAGAAACCTTTAATTTGAAAAATACTACTTAAAAGCATTAATGTTTATGTTTATTTTATTGTGAGAAATTAACTTGTAATGTTCTTGTTTGGGAAATGGCTGCAGTAATTTTAAAGGTGCAGTGTGTAGGATCTGGTGGCATCCAGCGGTGAGGTTGCAGATTGCAACCAACTGAAATTTCTCCCATGTGCCAAGCGTGAAGGAGAACTACGGTGGATGGCGCAAAAATAATTAAAACGCGAAAAGAGCCAGGCTAACTGTTTCCCTCTGTTCCCTCTCCAGTATTTATGCTAAGCTATGCTAACTTCCAGCTTCACATTGGGCAGAGTGGTATCGATCTTCTCATCTAGGTCTTGGCAAAAAAAAAAAGCGAATAATCGTATTTCCCCAAAAAGGCCTCTGCAGCAGACAGAATGAGTGCATGCTGGTCCTAAAATGGAAGGAGTCGACTATTTGGAATTGATTGACAGCGTCCGGCACGGCAGCATCAATAAGCTTTCCCTGCAAAGTGCAAATCCCTCGCATCATCCCGCGCCAACTGCAGCCTAAATTAAGAGGATTCAGATAAATAATTGATTCTGGTTTGTTTTGGGATTAACAGACAGTCAACACTCCCAGATGCTCCACTATGAGTGTATTTGCTGGTCCTCCTCATTATACCAAAATCCTCATCACAATGAGCTGGGAGAGTTTGTTTCCAACTCGGTCACATCCATTTTTGGAATATCTCTCTAAACTAACAGGTGTTCAGATGTCTTCATGTGGAGAACACATGACAGCAGCTGGATACTGTATGATTGACTGTGCTGTTTCTTAGGCCTCCAACATCTGGACTGTAATTCCCACAGTTATTTAAAATGCTTGATTCTATTA
The DNA here is from genome assembly GCF_015220745.1 of Sebastes umbrosus. Lineage (NCBI taxonomy): Eukaryota > Metazoa > Chordata > Actinopteri > Perciformes > Sebastidae > Sebastes > Sebastes umbrosus. Next base: position 9,944,744 of record NC_051282.1, on the reverse strand, counting down.
GTTGTTTTTTCAGTTTAGTACTACTACATCTATACAAGCACTGTACATAATGTTAATAACTGAGCAGCCTCATTATGTATGGCCTTATGTTTTACTTTAAGGAGGAGGTAACGAACTGTGCATCATAGCTGAGCTGTCCCCAAAAGCTACTGATTCGGTCTGTGATGATGGTGAGTCAGTATAGTCAGTTCACTGTGGAGATTTATTGCTAAAGATTTGTTCATATATGAACTGAACATCTCGGGGTGCAACGGTTCAACAAGTCCATGATACGGTTTTTATTGCGTTTTTTTGTTTTGCACATTAGGGAGAAGAAAAACACAACCATCTCCAATGTGTGTGAACTCCAAAATATATAAATAGATAGACTGTTTGATGTAATGAATGATATTTCTATATTATATGAAGCCATAACACTGATTTTATACATGAAATAAGGTACGCTACTTAATGGTCGATTAGGCCAACAGTATGTTCAGATAATTGATTCTTCCATGTCTCTGGCTCGAATCCAGCTTTGGGCCCTTCTGTGTGGAGTTTGTATGTTCTCCCCGTGTTAGCGTGGGTTTTCTCCGGGTTCTCCGGTTTCCTCTCACAGTCCAAGGACATGCAGGTTAGGTTCATTGTTGACTCTAAGGTCAGGTTCACACCTAAAGGTCCGGTTCCTGAATCGAACCAATGCGAAGATGAAACATTGTTTAAATTTTCCAACTGGTCCGGTTTGAGTTCACAAAGACAAAACTCAAACGGTCCAGAAATTGTTAACAAAACTCACAGGGTTTAAATGTCATTTGATTATTGGTCAGACAGTTGTTAGGTAAAGAGACAATAGAAACAATAAACCGCTCCTAATTTTCTAGCTGGAAATCGTAAACCGTTGAGCACCGTCAGATTCTGTTCATGTTGATCTGGAGCACATATCAGCAAACTTTAGTAGAGACAGCGGGTATTAAATAATTTATGAAGACGCTGTCATCATCTTCAGCCCAAATGTTAAGGAGGCATCTCACTTTGTCGTGAGTCCAGGTTTGTCCCCTGCCATGAGACATTTTGCTAGCAAATGCGCTAATACGTTCTTTTAACCCATAAAATGATGCATTAAATGATACGCTTCCTGTGATTGGTTCAAATGGTGTTCACACCAGAAATTAACAGCTCCAGAGTTCACTTGACAGGCGACCGAGACCACCCCCTTCGAGGCGGACCAGGCAGCGGTTGTTTGGTCCGCACCAAAGTTTTGATTCCTGAACCCAAACAAACCGCACCCAAGGGGATAAACACTCCAGGGTTCGGTTCAACCGGACTAAACAAGGCTGGTTTGAAGGCGCACTAAATTACCCTTAGGTGTGAATGGTTGTCTGTCTCTGTGTGTCAGCCCTGTGATAGTCTGGCGTCGCCCAATGTCAGCTGGGATCGCCTCCAGCCTGGATGGATGAACGGATGAACGATTTGTTTTGCATCCCTAATCTCTAATATACTGAATGTTGCTGCCTGGTTGACAGCTCACTGTAAGACCACGGAAAGCTCATAAAACAATCATAATGAGACAACTCTGTTGCAGATGAATGGGCTTCTAAGCTATAACCTTATGTATGTAAGATAAGATAAGATATTCCTTTATTAGTCCCGCAGTGGGGAAATGTGCAGTGTACAGCAGCAAAGGGGATAGTGCAAAAAACAAGATGCATCAGCTAACACAGTAAAAAAGAGCTAAACAAAGTGTAACAAAAATATGAACCATTTAAATAGAAGGAAGTATAAAAATAGGAGCAGTATATACAGTATTGACAATAAACAGACTATTAACAAAATTGCACAAGTGGAAAATTATATTGCACTGTGAGAATGAAAGGAAATTCCACCTGAAAATATCAGGTTATTGTCAGTTGTTGGTGTGTAAGTGGTCTACTAGGAGCAGTGCTGGTTGTACAGTATACAGTAGATGTAGTTCAGTACTGAACTGAATTTAACAGCGTAAACCAGCAACAGACTGAACTGAAGACAGTCAGAATCAGAGTGTTGAAGTGCATTTGAAAAGGTGACGATGTGATGGCTCGGCTTAATAAAGTGAACAATCTGCACAGTCGGTGACTAGAAATCTTTGAACTGAACAATTCGAAACGGCAAAGTGATTCTTAATTTCTGTCTCTGAGCTTAGCAAATAGCAGAGTGATCAACATACAGCTGTCAGACAAAACAACGTATTCACACAAACTGCAACAACCGCTGAAGAAATGACACTGTAGTATGATGTAGTGTGTGTGTGTGTGTGTGTGTGTGTGGAGGTGCATATCTCCTCATTCTTCGCCTATCTTTCCCACCAGATGGGCGCCTCCATTGTTGCAAATGTAAAATCATTTGTGTTTAAGGGAGACGCTCTGTCATGCCACACACTCGTGCACACACACACACACACACACACACACACACACACACACACACACACACATACAGTCTCACATTCTCTGATTATGCATCTCTTAAAGAGCACGCACACACACAGACACACAGACACACACACACACACACACACACACACACACACACGAGTCACTCACTGCTGGTCAAAAGGAAGAGGGGAGGGAAGCTATCTTTGTTCACAAGCCCAGCTTTGAGGAAGGTTGCCATGGAGACTATAGCTTCAAATCTGCTGGTTGATGAAGGGCAGGCAGTCTGCGGCAGCGAGCGCACACACACGAGCACACACTGACACACTGACACACATGCTGCACTCACAACACCTGCAGACGGCGCAGCACTGCAGCACTGCGTCAGAAGACACAAAGCTGACCAATCAGCATCCTCGTCTAACACACACCTCTGAGCTGGAGCCAATCGGAGCGTCTTTTCCACCGCTGCATTACAATATCCACCAATCAGGAAACGTTATTCCAGATGTGACTTGAAAATATGATCCAACCGGCATCCAGACTGTGAGTTTTTTAATGAAATGGAAAGTCCAGGATTTTTTTTTTTGAAGACGCCTGACTAATTTAATAGCCTTAATTTCCTTTCTTCCCTTTTTTGGATTTGATGCAGCTGTGGAGAGATTGTTGCAGCGTTTAGTCATGACTCATAAACTTGATTGGTGTATAACAAAGATGCATTTAAAAAAGAGAAAGACAATGAAATGGAAACATCAGCCAAGTGAAGGATGTGAAGAGAATAAGAGAGGTAGAGTGGATGACAGGAGTATGAGGAGGAGGATCTGTGTCTCTCCTCTGACCTACATTCATTCTGTCAGTCATAGAAAGAATCATATGATGATGGCGAGTATGTGCAGACAAATGTGTCCGCAGTGTCCTTGGTCAACATATTGGGTCAACTTCAATCCGATTTAAACTGACATGTTCAAGTTGAGCCCGTGGGAGCTTTGGCTGGTTCAGGGTGGCGATACACAGCAGGACGATGATGAAAAACATGTGTCACTTCTCCTGCATTAACCTACATTTTACTGTGACCGCTGACCGACTAAATGGATGCAACCACTAGCTGAAAGAGTCATCGTCTGTTGAGAGATGGTTCTGTATGTGAGTGAAGCCATCGGCCATCATGTCACAATCTGTCCCAGTAAATCATGTGATGCTGTTTCAGGCAGGCGGCGGCACAAATCTCTCATTGTTTCCATGAAAGCATGAAATTCAAATGATTTCTTAGTGTTCCATCACTACTCACTGAGTTTTTGTGCTTATCCTCATTACAGCTGGTCTTTCTATTGATTGTATTGATTATTTTCATGGTGGCACATGTCCTGGGACTCGCAACTCTGACTCTCTCCTCTCCTGTCTCCGGTTATTAGGATCAAGTTTCCTCAAAAACAAGAAGAAAGAGAGGAGAGTTTGGCAGTGAATCTGCAGGGTTCTTTAAAGCTGACCACTTTCTGAAAGATGATTTAATTTGATCTGGTTTAAGTTGTGAACAAATTCTATCTTGACACCCCTGATCAGTCAGTTGGGATGACACATGGGCGGCTGTGGCTCAGAGGGTAGAGCAGGTTGTCCACCAATCGGAAGGTCGGTGCTGCCCGACTACGCGGTATCGCTACCCTAAGCGTGGCGCACTGCTCGAAATCGCCACTGAGCGCTGCGCTCAAATTATTTCAACTTTGACCTCGGCTGCTGCTGACCATTCAAAGCGCAACCAATGAGAACAGCTGCAACTGTTGTTGTTGCCTAGAAACAGTGAATGGCGTTCCTTGCGCTCTTTTTGGGGAGACATTTTACCTGCTGCCTCTGCAAGACTCTGTGTCCTACCTCACGGTGAGTGAAGGGCAAATGTCTTATCATGTGAAGGCAGCTTAACCGCCGTATGAAAACAGTACAGAGCGGCGGCCGTGAGCTAGCCAGTGGGGCACGCTCACATGCACCAACATACACTTAAAGGCACGCATAGCCGGCCTGGTGATGTCAACAAAGCAAGGAGAAGCTCGGATTACAACACACAGAGGGAGTGTGACTTCATTCTCTGCTCAGGTAGACATTACTCCTCTATATCTTTACATTATAGCAAATAGTTTGCTACTATATTAATGCTCTGGATATCGTATAGAGCCCCTTTAATCTGTTCCTCGCAAATCCCCTAATTTAGAAACGTGCAACACTAAATCTCTGGAGTACTGCTTCAAGCTGGGGTTTGTTTTTTGACTTTGTGGCAATTGTCTAGGTTGCCCTCCAAAAGAATTACTTCTGGTGTTATTTTAGTTGGAGTATTAAGCACCCATTTTCTATCCCCGGATCTATTAACTGTCTTTTTTACTTTCACAACTTTCAGTGATGTAGCGTCAGTGAACGCTACGCCAGGATTTGTTAGAATACAGATGGACACAGTACTAAACTGCTATAAACACTATGGAAGCCACTACATGTCCTCGTGTGTCTCTGTTGAAAACAACAGACTCATTTCATTCATGACGGCTTGGCTGGTGTTAGAAGATGCTGAATCTGATTAAAGTCTAATTCTGGCTCAAACACAGTCTGTCTCATCCCACCCATGACTAAAACCATTAGGGCCCCTGGGCTATAACGGGGGTTTGCTGTGCTACTTTCATAGTCTGCATGCAGAAACCAGAGGCTGTGTGTGCGTGTGTGTGTGTGTGTGTGTGTGTGTAGCAAAGTGATTTGTCACACTAGCAGCACACTTGGCTGAACAAAGAAGTCCCCTCTCTGGGAAACATCACAAAGCCCGGCTGTCGCTACGCCATGATTGGCAGAAAACACCCGCTCTGTCATGTGATTGGTGCGCAGCCCGGGGGGCTCAGTTATCATGAGTCAGCCCCTTTTTCTGCATGAGACGAGGGAGGAGGGGGGAGAGAGAGAGAGAGACGGTGTAAACGGTGTGACTGAGAGAGAGAGACAGGCAGAAAGTTAGTCAAAAGAGAAAAATGACTTTATCTTACTTTTTTATAAAAACTAGGGCTGTCAATCGATTAAAATAGTTAATCACAATTAATCACACATTTTTTATCTCTTCAAAATGTACCTTAAAGGGAGATTTGTCAAGTATTTAATACTCTTATCAACACGGGAGAGGGCAAATATGCTGCTTTATGCAAATGTATGTATATATTTATTACTGGAAATCAATTAACACAAAACAATGATAAATATTGTCCAGAAACCCTCACAGGTACTGCATTTAGCATAAAACTATATGCAGTGTGTCAGTGTGCTGACTTGACTTTGACTTGCCCCAAAACTGCATGTGATTATCATAAAGTGGGCATGTCTGTAAAGGGGAGACTCGTGGATATCCATAGAACCCATTTTCATTCACATATCTTGAGGTCAGAGGTCAAGGGACCCCTTTGAAAATGGCCATGCCAGTTTTTCCTCGCCAAAATTTAGCACAAGTTTAGAGCGTTATTTAACCTCCTTCATGACAAGCTAGTATGACATGGTTGGTACCAATAGATTCATTAGGTTTTGTAGTTTCATAAGATGTCTTCACTCTAGCTTTAAAACTGAGCTGCTACAACCTTCGAAAGATCAATTGTGTTAATGCGTTAAAAGACATTAGTGGCATTAAAACGATTTTGCGTTATTAACACGTTATTTTTGACAGCCCTAATAAAAATATAAACCTTCAAAAAGGCAAATTTAAACTCCTATGAACTGGAAACTCACGGCAATGTGAACATAAACTTTATTAGAAAACCGTGTGGTCTCACACCTGTTACACAAAAGATACAGAAGGGAATGCTAACTGTTTTTTTTTCAATTATGTACTCAAAAATATCTGTATAAACTGGAAATAAATTGTCTCAAGATTCTAAACCGTCCAACCCCGATATTTAAACAGACAGAGATGAAAAGAGGAACACGTAACGTGGGGATCGGTCTCATTATTGAAGTCCCAAGCTCCGTGGGAGAAGGCAAAGTGTCGTCCCACAGATGCACTTATCATTTCAGTGTGTTTTTTGCGACGAGCGGCGTGTCTGAAATCTGCACACGGATCATGAGAACGGATGAACGAGTAGAAAACGGCGATGCACACTGAAAGGGATACAAAATAACATCAGATATCAAAAACAGCACTGAAATGAAAAGTATAACTGTAGTGAGCGAGCGTGTGTGTGTGTGTGTGTGAGGATGAGCAGATCGCACCAGGGTTAACACACTCGCCACAGAGCGTGTGTTAGAAGCGTCTGTAGTAGCGGTGTGGCGGTCCGTAGTGCATGGGCAGGTCCATCATGTCCAAATTGTGGTGATGAGGGTTGACGGGAGGGTTGTGGTGGTGATGGTGGTTGTTGTTATTGTTCAGGGGGGCCAGGGGTTGTAGGGGGGGCACATAGGGGGCCGGGGGCAGCCGGGGGAGCATCACCTGGTGGTACATCCTGCCCAGGGGCGGAGCTGGCGGGTAGCGGGCGCGTGGAGGCACGAACAGGGGAGCTTGCACCGCCTGTGGGTGAGGAGGGGCCGCGGGGTTGGGGTTCTGGGGGTTTTCCTGGGGCGGACCCACGCGTGGCCGCTTGGCTTCGGTGACGGGCTCCGGAGGAGGGCCGACCCTCTTCCCTGAATTATCTGAGAGAATAAGAAGAAAAAGGAAAGTTATCGATGGACCAGCGGTCATGTCTGAACCATGGATGTATAAAGAAAACTGGATACAGCATTGGAGGCTCCCATTCATTCCTATGAGAGTTGCTCAGTGGTGCATGATGCCAAAATGGCTCGACCGCGGAGTGATAAAGCACCCGGATCATCCGGCGATCTTCCGCATCCATTGGGTCCATAGAGCAGGCGCAGTAGCGTTTCCTTTAACTCCGCCTACCAGCCCTTCCAGCCTCAGTCTGGGTCTCATTCACATGAACGGAGGAAGGGAAATAACTCTGGATTCGGCTATTAGTGCATTTTATAACTTTTAGGATCTAATGATTTTAATAAGCGCTATTCAAGTGTTCGTACTGGGAAGCTGATTCACCTAAAAAAAAAAGATCCGCCGGTTGACCGACGTCTCTTTCCCAATGTACATCTATGGGAAAAAGTATTTTTGGGCCCAATGGCATCACGCGACGGACACGAAAGTTGCATTACCGCCATTTGGCCACTACGAAAATTTGCTTCACAGTCTGGCGCTCTTCCCGGGGGCTTGATCTGAACTTCCTTTCCGGTCGTATAGCATGTTGAAATGTTGTAAGACTTCTCTAGAGGTTTTAATCAAACCCCCTCGCCTGTCTCACAAACTTTACACAAACACTTTGAGACAAACCAAACACAGGAAACACTCCTGCAACTGCTGCCGGATTGTGCTGTAAACAGCCAACTTGTCTGAATAAATAATAGTTAAAAAAGACGAAGAGGAAGCAGCAGAGAGGAAGATGATAATGTTGCTGCAGTGCAACATTTCCCTGCCAGGGATCATAACTCATCACATTTCTACATCAGTCGAAAGAAAACACACTAGAGGAGCAATAATTTATAGTTTCAGTAGTTCCAACGAAATCATTTAATGCAGTTTTCAAAGTGAGCCTGAACAGAGTGACACCGGGTTCCTACACATTTTTCATCTCAAAATTCCACACAACATATTTGACTTCGTGACTTGCGGTGCAGAGGATGATGTGACAAGACTGCAGTGCTTTCGGCTTTAGTGGATGACACCTCGTCAGTTTGTATCAGCACGACGCCACGGAATCAAAACGAGACCGACCAGGCGAGCTGGAACACTCGTCACAGTTTGTCACGTTCACAATGTAAATGACTGAGCCAATCAGATTGCAACCAGCCGCTCGTATCCCCCCCTCAATATTGAAATATTGGTCCAGTCTGACAGGCAGTGCTCCGCTCTCTGCTGTCTGCCTGCAGTTTACGGTTACTTTTTATTATTGATATCTTGCTCATAATGAAAAGTTGGCCCACATTTCGCCGCCCTTGCCAAAGTGCCGGCCCTGGCTGTGACGTACGTAGAGGCAGCTCTGCGTACGAGTGTGCGCCATAGCCTACTTCTTGCCTTGCTTTTGACGACATCAAGCTCGCCTCTAGCCCGCGCTGTCTCACACAGTAGTGAACAGTTTGGCTGCACTGGCTCCTCCAAATGCCATGAAAAAACACTCTGCTTGTATGATCACTTTATTTTTTAGAAAGTTTGAATTTTAAATTTTAGAAAAAACAGAATAAGGGCAATAGTCTGGAAACAGAAATGTTTTTCCATATTCTCTTTTTCTTATCCCATACTTATCCAGACCTGGAAATGACTAAAATCAAATTCCATACTTTTCTATACTGCGTAGGAACCCCCGTGACATTCGGTACTGACCTGCTGCACACTTCTTATTCAGCTCTGCCTCTCCTTCCTTCTGGATCTCCTGAATGATTCGCTCGTCGTCTTGCTGCAGAGACAAACACACAAACCGCAGTTGTTAGTATTTCCCATAAGATGAAGACAACAACTGTTTCACTGTTTTATCAAAGTGAAATGAAACTCTTGTGGTACCCAGATAATTAACTTGCAATGTGAGTGACAACATCAAATAAATTCTCTAGTCTTTCTACAGAAGCTACGCCTTAACCTTGTAATGCACAAGTAGAAATCAAGCTTTAGCCAACATAGTGCTTGTTTAGCTGCAGGTCTGTTGTGTCTGAGTCTGGAGAAAACAGTCTCCAGAGAGGTCAGAGCTACTGTGGAGGGTGGGACTGCAGTTTGTTATTACTAGTTTGTGGCTTGTGTTTATCTAGCCTAAAGAATAGTGAACATAAAGCTTAGTGAATTTGTGCGTGTATTTGTTTGGTCTGAACATCCTTCACTTTCACTCTTGACGAGGAAAATCTCTAAATAATGATAAGGAGGCAGCTGACCCCTTTTCACCAGCCCTCCATTGGTTACCAGTATTTATCCATCTCTTGGCATTGCTCTTGGAGACGAGCTCTTGGCCGGCTCTGGTGCCTCTCTAGAGCTGCTGGAGCAGCTCCAGCTCATTAACTGCTCACAGACTAATTGTTGCTTCTGGTTGCCAGTGATACTGCGGCCAGGTCACTGTGAGCTACCACAGAGTCAGATGGTCGGGGTCAGAGTGCAGGGAGAGTTGGTGAACACGTTACCGTCGGGTCAGTCCAGAGGGAGCACTTGCGGCAGTGTCGGCAGGGAGCGCCAGGAGAGCGGGCGTGCTGACAGAAGTGGTTGTAGCCGGTGATGGGCTCTCTGCAGAGGTAGCACATGAAGCTGCCGCAGCGGCACGACATCCGGTTGCAGCCCTCCGACTTGACCAGGCCCGTCCCGCACTTGACGCACTTCCTCACCCGAGCTGCCGTCATACGCTCCTCGCTGCACCACGTGGACAGACGGACAGAGTTACAAAACAAATTGATGAACAGGGGAAATAAAAGAGTCGAAGAGAGACATAACAGCACTGCAAAAAAACAACCCACATTTGATGAACTTTCTCCTGGGCGTCTCAAGGACAGAGTCTTCCTTGTGTTTTTTAATCTTGACGGGAAATGAGAAATTGTGTCTGCATCTCAGGTTCATGTTAGTATTTCCTTGTAGTCGTTAACTAGAGGCTGTAACCCAGAGGTTTTGTTTCTGGGACAGCGTTATCAGCTGTGACCACCGAATGAGCAGCGCAGAGCGACGACTGTGAGCTAGCCAGTGGGGAGCGCTCACATGCACTGAAAGGCACACATGGCCGGCCCGGCTATGTCAACAAAGTACAGAAAAGCTCTGATTACAACCCACACAGAGGGAAAGTGACTTCATTCTCAGCTCAGGTAGACATTACTCTTCTATATCTTTACATAGACAATCGTTGTTTCATGCTATATTAATGCTCTGGGGATGCTAACCCTACTTATTACACGGCTGTGTTGAATACTCAATTCTGATTGGTCAATCACGGCGTTCTGCGGTCTGTTATTTCTTTATAGCAGACCGTTGCTATGTATAACAGACCGTTGCTATGGGCCTAGCTCTGATGTCGGACTCTGGCGGACCATTTTTGTGTCAAATTATTGATTTCTTAAGTAAGTAGCCGTGTAATAAGAGGGATAATGTACAGCTATCGGATCATTGTTGTGAAAGAAACCCCTTCAGGGGGATGACAGACCACCATCACATCGCCCTGTCGGGGTTTCTTTCACAACAATGACCGGCTCGCTGTACATTATCCCTTACATAGCGTCTTGTTGATAGCTGTTGACATAACATGCATTCATATTAGTGTATGTTAACAAAAAATATGATGTATATGTGATGATTTTCCAATTAATATGTAGGTGTTTTTTTGTGTCATGTACAATATTTTTATGATTCCAATCATGTAGCTTCAAACTTATACAATTGTCTCAGTGCTCCCAGTCTTTGGGATTGATTTTGATTGAGTTTTCATGCATTTTACTTGAATTGTTCATCTATTTAAGATGTTTATCACCCTAGGCTGGTTGAATATATATAGATATATATATATATATCTATGGGAGTGGTAACCGTTTAACATTCTGACCTTAAGAAGATTCGACAAGGATCAAAAATTGTCCATAAAAACACATTTTTGGAGTCGGTGTACCGGCGTAACCTTTCATTTAAACTACTTCAATCGCAGAGGAATCTAATGATATTCATACTAAATGTCTTGATATAAAGATAATTATCCTTATTTTATAGCTCTGTTCTGATTTCACTGAGGCGTCTCCCAGTTCTTGATCATCTATGCATATAAGAGACCAAAACATCTGGAGGTGGCTAATGTTGCCATGGTGATTCTTTTAGTGATGTCCTGTTGAAACCATCAGGTCAGCGCTGCTCGGACCTGCTCCACTGATCTTTCTACCAGGCTACTTCCTGTCTCTTTCAGCACCAGGAAGTGAGAAGATCCGTATACGGCTCAAAACAGGAAGTACTGCCTGTGGGCCTGCCGGGCCGCAGGAAGCAGCTGGCCTCTCCGCTTCCTGGAGCGTTGTCCGGGAAACTGAGCTGTTTACCCAGCATCCTCTCCGAGTGAGGAGCAAAGGGGACAGCGTGAAAGCAGAGAGATGAACGGAGCCTGCTACTAGAATGCCGTCTAAGATGAGTTCACGGGTAGCAAACACCGTGGATAATCAGGAGTACTGTTGTTTGAGTTTTACCATGTTTAAATGTATTCTTTGTCGGGTCAAATATTGATACTGTATATGAAACATACTGTCCTGTACGGACCATGATAGGTGGTTTCTGGAAGCCTGATCATGGAACTGGTTCTGTTGTGTTTTTGATGAGAAAAATGTATATTGTTACTATATATAAAGAGCGGGTCCATCTGTGTTCTGTTCCGTTTCGTCAAATGGAAACGCTCACTCAGCAGTTACGTAGGTTACCAAAGTAAGCTAATAAAAGCTAATCAATAAGGTTATGAATAATGTGAATGCTAGCAAAGCATGCGAGTCAAAGATAGCTGTGCTAAGTTTGGAAATAACTGAAAGGGTTGGTTCGGATTTTTGGAAGTGGGGTTGTATGTATGTAACTGTTTTTGTGAATGGAGTCTTGGTGGCTTTGAAGACAGCGATATAACGGCTTTGGTTACTGTTGGAAAGAGCTGTTTACCGGCGGGGTAAAGCGGCTGTGGACGGGAGCGGCAGAAAAACATATTTTAGCCACAAAAAAGAAAATCAATATCAGTTTAACGGTACGCTATATTTAGAATACTTTCACAGCTTTACCTCGCCGTCAGACAGCCCTTTCCAACAGGAGACTGAAGCCGTTATATCGCAGCCCCCGCAGACCAGACCAGACTACATTACATACACGGTTGTTGCTGGTCTACCGCTGCATCGATCAGTTAGTTTTGTTAGTGTTATTGTGTGACTTTCGGATCCAAACTAATGTGGTGTCCATCCATAGCAGTACATTGCTTATCTTCCGTGCCGGTACTCCTGTCTGCTTCTTCAAACTGGGAGCGTGCCGACCGCCATCTAAGTTACTGTATGTAATGTTAATACACTGACTATGAGGATGTATGTATATACTGTATATATGTAGCAGCGTCATCATGCAGAAACGTACGTCAGATCACGTGGGAAAATGTTTTAGTAGGGCTTGGGGAAAATAGCATTTTGATGCTAAAACATACATATTTTGACCAAAATTTGAATGTTTGGATTTGAATATATCAGGAACACCACTAGGAAGCTACAGAATGATATAAAATCACAAATCTTCATAGAATCCCATCAAAGGACACACAAATGTAAGTTCTCTGAGTGGTGGTGTGCTGATAAAGGAGTCCTGTTTTGTTTCTCTAAGGCCACTTACAAGAGCACCCTCATGCGGATCTCGTCCCTCTCCAGGACCTGCTCACACGTCTTCCCCACATGCTGCTTCCACTGGACGTGGCACTTTCTACAGCTCTCCTGAAGAGAAAAAAGACGAGAAAGGAATTTGACAAATGTCGTGTGTGGGGATCAGGCAGTAGAAAAGAAAGAAAGAAAGAAGAATGAGAAAGCAAAAGAGCAAATTGTTTCATTACAATCTCCTCGATTCACTTGTACGTTTTTATAATATATCATCAAATATCAAGAGGTTATCCCACATTTCCACATCCACCCATCACTATTCCAGTTACTGCTGAATAAGAGGAGCCCTGCAGTCAGACTGTCTGCTCTATATGCTGCTGGTGCTGCCACTGCAGGGACTTGGACTCGCACAGACAGACACAGCTACTAGGTGTGGCTCTCCCTGCAAATGTGTGTGTGTGACTGCAGCAAGAGTGCGATTTGCTCGCTGCTGACTGCTTGGTTGCCTAGAAACAGCAACTCCATCCTCCAACCTCCATCGTCGAGACGTTCAGCTTTAAGGATGTGCTGGGCGGACAGCATCGCTGCACACACACACATGCACACACACACACACACACACTTTAGCTAGGGGTTGCCTCCCTCGCTAACCCTTAGCTAAGTGGTGTCACCATAAATATTTGAACCGCTCATCCAATATTGAAGAGCGTGGCATACGACAGCTGATGTAGCGCCAGTATGATCCATATCTCCACCTCTACGTCCTGTGACTGTGTGTGTGTGTGTGTGTGTTATTTTGTCATTTCAGCTACCATAGGCGTGGAGCTCTCACAATATTCACTGAGACAGCTGTGTGTGTGTGTGTGTGTGTATGTGCAAGGTCAGCCAGAGGGTGGGGAACTGAGCTGGAGAAGCCGGAGTTTTCGTTGGCATTTGGTGCGGATTTGGGTGGAAACACTGAAGACTCTCCAAAAAGGCACACAAGGACCTTTAAAGTCAAATTGTGGTGGCTTCAAGCGAAGGAAGAGCTCCTTACAGACACAAGACAGATGAAAAGTAGACCAACTGTGTTCACATTTTTGTGGCGTTTCTGATTTATAAGGGAGTGTCCAAGCAGAGAGATGCATGTAACATAGTTGAGAAGCATGGGAGCGAGCGAAAAAAAGAATAAAGCATGGTGAGAAAACTCTCTCTGGGTTATTATATCAGTTAAAAGGGGGGTCTTGAGGAGGGGTTATGTGCAAGCCAAGGGGGTGCAGAACTGGACTCAAGTGTCAAAAAAAAAGCTGGATCACACAAAAGACCAGAGAGAAGGCAGAGAGTGAGAAGGCAGAGCGGTGAAAGATCACCCCCTAGTGGTAACCTAGAGACCAGGAAGAGGTGACAACATGAGAGAGAGTGACAGAGTGTGTGTGTCTGTGTGTCTGTGTGTGTGTCTGGGACCTGTTTGACAAGCTGTCGCAAAGCATGAACACACCTGAGTTCTTATAGCGCGGCTAAAAATACAGCCGGTGACGACGGAGTCAACCCTCGCACGGGGCGTGTCTTCCCCGTACAAGTTAAATACAAGTGGCTGAAATGTGACAAAGGTCGTAGACACACACACACACACTTCATGATGTATAAATGGCAGCAATGTGGGAAATAGTGCATGTTTAGCAGTTTACTTCAGTCTCTCTACATCCATTCATTCACTCCAGCCATCCTGTTCCAACTTGTCCTCCGTCTCCGTTCACTTCGCTCCCTCGGGTCCATCCCTCCTTTCCTCCCCTCCCACCCCACCCGGCATCACCTTCCTCCATCTTCATTCATACCTTGCCTCTCCTCCTCTGGATCCCTCTCTTTTTCCTATCTCTTCTTTCATGGTGCAGGCTGCAGCAGCCCTTATAAGGCAGTGCAAGCAGCTTGCAGAGCTTCTGATTGGGAGTGGGGGGGGGGCTGCGTCGAGAGTGCATGTGTGCACGGCTGTGTTTTTTTTTTTTTTGTGGGGAGGTGGCTTTTACTGCAATCAAATCTGAATGCAGATGTGATGATGTATGAGAACCCGGCACTCACAGAAAGACTCCGATTCAGCTCTTGTTTGCACTGTGACAGCCTTCCAGCAGCCTACATTTTACATTCCTCTACCTCCATGAAGTAATCATACGCAGGCCGGGAACATGAGCCCGTCCAAATGTCCTCATAACCACATGTGGAAAACATTAGTAGAGGCGGGGGGAAGTGGGACGGGGTGAGGGGAGAGGAGCAGCAGGAGAAAGGAAAAGAGAGGGAGGAGAATCTGGGTCAAACTTGATCTGAACCACATTTGAAATGGAGGAGGGAAGCGTGTCCGACCAGTGAGAAACCAGTACGAGGGGAGTGGAACGTGCAGTCAGCCAATGAGGCGGCGGTGTGGGAGAAGGCGGGTGGGCTTACGGAAGTGTGTCAGTTACATAATGAAGCCCCTCCCTGCTCGTAGACTGAGCGGGCTGTGGGGCCGACTGTACAACTACTGTCTTATGCTGATGGGGACCAGGATAAAAAAGAAATCAAATAAACATAAAAAAGAGAGATGACAATATCTGGGTTTTCGAGGGACTCTCCAGATGACACACACACACACACACACACCACAGCAGCCGCAGTCTCACATCCTGATTCCTACACAAATTAAAGAGGAAGCAAGTAACTTTCTGTAGCACTTCACTTACACTGTTTCCTTCTGAACTCGAAAGTGTTCATGTAATACCGTATCCTAATAGTTGATCTAAATCTACAGCTGTTGACGAATAATATTCAGAAAAGGATCAGAACAAAAGATATCTGGAGCGTGTCTAACTTTTTAGTATCTTTGGGTGTGGGCATGAGTATGTAATGGGATGCAGCTGTGCAGCGACACTGCAGAGCGACCACTATGAACCTCTTGCTCCACCTACTGGTTAATGGACGGAATAGCAGGAGGAAGGATGAGCATCCTTATCTGCACCTAGCTTTTTTGCATTTATACAACCTCAGAGTCTTGTATGATTACATTTAGGGTTAGAGTTAGGCCCTGGTCTGGAATGACAATGTACAACTTATGCAAGAATATTATTGGGACAGCAGAGCCATCTCATAATCCAGTTGTTAGTAGAGAAGCCACTGCAAAACGTCTGTGTCAGCAGATGTAAAATGACACTTTATAGTCTGACCAGAGACAGAAGATCTCTGTGTGCTATCAGACAATTATGTTAATGTGTCATAAAACACTAACAAGCTTAAAGGGGAACACATCAACATCTGTTTTCAGGTCTTGGGGAGTACTTGAGGCTACGCTAGCCGAGTCTGTCAACAGTCGAGTTGCATTGTGGGTTATGTAGGCGCTAGGTTTTGACAAGGAAGAATAGTGTGTGAAATATAAAATGACAGCACCTCTGGTTCTACGTTAATAAACAACAAGAAATGGCCTCCCATAGAGTGCTGCAGGGATGACGTATATTTGTAAGTCAACCAGAAAGTTAGCATCGCCCTGGTTCCCTCGACAAAAACCCAATGGGATTTTTCCAATGAGTTTTGGATTATTGCAAAAAATAAGCGCTGTGGCAAACACACGTTTACGATACGTACACGTTTTCGTTCCGTAAAATAATCTTCACAAATGAACACCACTATTATGATTTTTGTGTGGATGCAATCGTCAGAAATAAAAAGCTAACGTTAGGCTTTAAACAAACTACACCACGGTACCTAGCAACCATACCCAAGTGCTCAGATCATAGCTGCCGTTAATGGGCGTGGCCGGTACCAGTGCTTGGCTCCAGGCTTATTTGGCCAGGCGCTGCACCAGCTGAAGCAGGGTAGGCGTCAAGGCCTATGGAAAGGAGGCTGGGTCATGGGCGGACACGGGTCTTGGGGTATGAGGCATAACGCATGCGCAGTGTAACTGAAGCTGCGGTCGTACGTTGCGATTGGCTCAATTTTGGCGAGGGCAGACCAGATTTTACTGCGCATGTGTTATACCCCCGGAGATATGACGCGTGACCCAGCCTCCCTTCAATATGCCTTGGTAGGCGTCAGGACGTAGGCAGTTAAAAGCTAGGCGTGTCTCTCCGCCACCAGCTTAAACAGTTTCCAGTTAAGTCACTGATCGAGTCATAACAACACAAAGGCAGACGAGACGGCGTGATGACGTTTAGTAGTCTCATTTAGCAACTTATTAGCAACCGCCTTTTTTAAGACACTTTTTTTTTCACTTGGATCTATTGCAAAGGAACTATATTAAGTCACTGGTTCCTCCAGTTGAAACGCAGGTGTAGTTTATGAGTATAAAACAAGGTTGCAATGCAACTAAGAATTATTGTTATTATTGATTAATCTGTTATCTTTTTCAATTGTCAGATTAGTTGTTTTGATCTACAAAAATGTCAGAAAATAGAGAAAAATGCAGATCCCAATTTCTCAGAGCCAAATGTGGTGTTTTCAAACTGATTATTTTGTTTGACTACAAGCTAAAAATACAAAGATATTCAATTTACAGTGATATAAAACAGAGAAAAAATAAGAAAATCTACATTTGAGAAGCTGAAACCAGAAAAATGTTTGACATTTTTGCTTGATAATGGTGATTCATTTCCTGACACTGATCATATCAGCATAATTTAATGTATGGGCTTAATACATGCTTCACATTTGAGCCAATCGTTTTTACTTTACAGACCTCAGATTAGTTCATATATACTGGAGGACTGGTGCCACGGTGCCAAGAGGTGAATAGACACATTTATTATGTAGGGGTGTTGATCACGCTCTCTCCCATTCCGGGAATGTAGTGATAGTCGGAGTGTGTGTGTTTATGTTGAATCAGAAAGAGACTGTGGTTTGTGTGGCAGGAGCGAGTGTGAGACACAAGAACAGAAAGAGACAAAGACGCACCAATAGAAAGAAGGGAGGGTTGTGTTTGTGAAGCTGAGAGTGAGAATATGATTGTGTGTTTGTGTGTGTTTATGCCAAATAATGGAGATTTTAGACTGGAATCCATGTGACAGCCTTGGCAGACACAAAGCGACGCCTCCCCCCCTGCATTCCTCAGACAGAGGGAGGAGGCCCGGAGATAAACAGAGAGGCAGACAGAGGTGGCGACCTCGCCAGATGGAACCGCTTCATCATCTGCAGAAAACGGTTCATTAATCTTTTTGATCTTGACAGACTTGATCTCTGTCTCATGTCCGGGCTGCACTGAGGTGATGTATGCTGAAGTGGACGCCGCACACAGAGCTTTCAGGTTTCACTGTCAGGGTGGACTGAATTATTCACGATGCTGCTCCAATCTCTCTTTAGTACAGTAGGATTTAACTCAGCCATCTGTGATTACATCAGACGATGCATGTATTGTGTAAGAGCTGGAGTGTTAACCTACATAATCCTTTACGGTGACGGACTGTAGAGGAAGAACGGTAGCACTAGAGCAGCCTGGCTTCCCCAGAACCTCACAGTGTTCAATAAACAGAATAACACAGAGTGGGACTGACCTTGCGGCACCGAGGGTTGGGACAGCTAAATAGAGACCGGTCTTTGTCCAACAAGGCTGGGAAATTGCAAAAGGGACACCTGAAAAGGCCAGAGAGGAAGGAGGGTTAAGGAGTGCAATTTATGATATAACTGTACATGAGACACAGAAAACCCAGATAAAAGAATCCCACTGTGAGGAAACAAACACTCTTACAGATCCCCTTTAGACCATGAATTAACATGCATCCATACTGACTAGACTGCAAGTTCAAAATGCATTAAAAGGTCAGAGATGGTCACATTTGTCAAACATTAAAAAGCTAGTGTGAATATGACTCTGATCAAAAAACAGTGACTATGTGAACAAAACTTCCCGACATGGATCCATGAAGATTTGCAAATGAAGTTGGACAAGCAGCTGGAATATTGACGTACCGGTCCGAGTACAAGTGTTTGCTGCCCATCATATGATTAGGGCTGCAACTAATAGGACTGCCCCCTTAGTCGACTTTTATGCTTCTTTCATGCCCGAATGACTTATTTTTAATAAACTTATGAGCACATCTGGTAAACACCAGCTTTAGGGTGGTGCTTTAGTGTGATTCTTTGTGGAGAAACTCAGTTTTTACAGATCTGTCGATTAAATCAACTAATCGATTAGTCGACAAAATTGTATGAGTGTTAGTCGACTGAGAATTTCTTTGATCGAGGACAGCCCTAGCAACTAACAATTACTTCCGTTATCGATTAATCTGCTGATTATTTTCCCGACTTGTCGAATCGTGGTTTAGTCTATAAAATGTTGGAAAATATTGAAAAAGGCCCATCACACGTTCCCAAAGCCCAAGTTGACGTCTCCAAATTAGTTGGAGTTTCATAACAAAGAAGCCAAAGAAAAGCAGCACATGTTCACATTCATCAACTGGGGAATTTGTGCTCGTAAAATGACTTAAACAATTGATTGATTATGAAAATGTTTCCATTTAATTTTGGTTGTTCGACTAATCGATTAATTGACTAATTGTTTCTGTTCAAAAAAGATTGTGTGTTTTTATGCAAATAACCACTATAGATGACAATAAAGTAAAGGAAATCAGAAATCGGCCAAGAAAATTGCAATCGGTGCAAGTGTAATCCAGCTAAATCACATGTCGACAGTTCAGATACAACATACTGTAATACACCCACACACAAACACACACTTACCGCACAAGTTCATCAGCACAGGTGGCAGCGACGGCCTCCTCCGCCTGCCTCTCATAATATTTACACAGTATGTTCTCTGGTAGGACTTTCTCCAACTCACATACTGGATAGGAGCACGGGCAGCCCCCCTCCATGCAGCTCAGCTCCGACTGCAACACGAACGCACACAAAGTCATTACAGACACACAACCACCTTCAGCCACACACCTTCAGTTCCCAGATTATCAGGTACAGAGGTCTAATATGCATATGGAGGAAGACAAAAAAATCTAAAACACCTGATCCAGTACAACAATGTCACAAACTATAGTCCCATAAAGATGAAGCAGCACCAGAGAGGATTTATTACTGAGCTATTTTATTGGATCGCATCAGTGGCTCCCAACCTTTTTCCTTTAGGGACCCCTTTTTCCATCATTGAGTAAACTGATGACAATTTCAGTATTTTCTTCTCCCTGATGTTTGTCCATTGTTCTATCAGCTCTTTGGTTGTTTTAACTGCGTACTTTTCTATTGCAGGACGAAGCTGTTTAGCAGAGAGGGAAGGCTCTGTGAATATAGCTCGTGTTCAGGTCTTCACCGTGCCCTTATATCTAAAATAATAATCCAAAATATAAAAATAACAATTTCATTTAGTTTTCTTCACAGAGATGAATGAAATCCTGAGATATAGGCCAACTGTACCCTTCAAATCAAAAAGGCCTTGCAACCCCATGTCAAGCTTTGGCGACCCCTAGTGGGGGTCGGGACCCCCAGGTTGGGAACCAGTGCAATAGATTAAACAGGCGTACCTAACAAACTGACAAATGGATGAAAAAAAAACACCACTTGTGCTGCTTTTCAACCAGAATTTTACTTTTTAACTACAGTAATCTCATTCATTTGACTGTTGCATCCTTCTTTGTATACCAATTCTCCGACATTGGGTTTTATAGGAGAAGTAATTTATAGTTGCCTGGCAACATTAGCATGTCCTATTCAAATGTGAGAAAAACCACACAGCGTGTGGTGTGTGTCCGTACCTTTCCGGAGCCAAATACTGCCTCCTGAGCGTATTTGACCAGGCACTCTTTACAGAACAGGTGGCCGTCTGAACACTGCGTCATCTTCTCAAACGCAAACTCCCCGTAGCAGCAGCCACACTCAATCAGCTGGCCGTCCTGGAGGAACAATCATACAGAGAGGTATTTTATGCAGCTCTGAGGTTTTTAAAACTTTTCTACATTTTTCAGGGATTGTCTTTTTAGAGTTGATTGATTTCATTCATGGATTATCAGACACATAAACAAAAATCCGAGATGTTAGAAGACAAGTTAGTAGAAGTGTCAAGTGACTCATGGTACAATAAAGGGATTAAGAAGTCATATTAACCTAAAAAGAAACTAGTCTACAACATATTCTACAACTAAATTGCTTATCAGGGATTTGGGAAACTTTAAGAAAACTGATGACATTCAGCTGTTTGACTTTGAGGGATCCGAAGATCCAAAATGACTCTCAGTGTGACAAGAATAATAATATTGTAGTCATCTTAAATATACATTCAGCAGCAACCACGTGACTGACTAGCCAGTACTACCCTTAACAATCTCACCAAAAGCAAAATCAAAAATCAAAGTATGGCCTTTGTTCTTTATACCACACATTGTTATATACTGTAATGGGATAGAATACATATTTTTTGGGAAATTCAATAGAAAAAAAACATTTTTATATAAAATAATGACAGAATATGAGTCATTGTGAAGGTTACATCAGTTTGGTTGAGGTTTGTGAGCTTCCTACCATCTTGTATTCATCTTCATTGACCTGCAGAGCCAGGAGGAAGTCCTCATGCTTGAGAGAGAGAGAGAGAGAGAGAGAGAGAGAGAGAGAGAGAGAGAGAAAGGAGTTTGGTAAACTGGGAGATGTGACATGCATTTTTTCTTTTTTCTTAGCTCTCCTAGAACGAGTGTTTGTGAAGCTAGGAGTGCTACACCTGAAAGCAGCCAAGTCTCAGAGGAAAGTATGTAATGTTTAGCTCTTTGTACAAGCAGTAAGGAAACTTAAAGAGTGTTTACTTGGCAGTGGTATTGAAAGTCATAGTATTATGTTCTCTGATGCCAGAAATGTAGCATATGCTAATTGAGCCGCACTAGAGAATAACTGGTGTATGCAGGTTGCGATTTGCCGGGGCTCTGGTCTATATATCCCTGCCTCAACTGATTTTTACACCTCATGGTGGTTAATGCTGCTTTACCAATAGACCATATAAAATACCTAGAATAAAAATAATTTCAAAACATATCTAAGTAAAGCGCTGCAACGTGAGTCTATAGTGCAAACAATCAGAAATGGATTTTCACATTCGGCGCTCGCGGTTGTGTGACAATAGAGATGATGAGATCCTGAACATTTTGCTGTTCATCTCAGTAAATGGAGGGGTGGCCTCCCTAACCGCCCGAAGATTTGCAGAGATGTGGCTAAAAAAGGGGCGACACACCGCCGATGAACGCTCCACAGGAAAGCACGAAAAGAAGACAGAACTCCATCATCAAAACAGACTGTTTTCTTAGTCTGACAAGAAGGCATATACTGTAGCCTACTTATTGACTTATATGTTGACAGCACATTGTGCTATTACATTTTGTGATTATATTCTAAATATTGACTTTTATAAATCAGTGTATTGGCAGGCCTGGCCCAAGGCAAGAGAGTGAAAATATTGCGCTACTTGATGAATACATTTTTTTAAAAAATGGATTAAAAATATTCCTGCAAATGTTCAAGTTCTGAAATTATTTATTAAAGTTCACAATTATTGTATAAATATGACTAAAACAGCTGCAAGAAATAGCCTAACAAGCTTCCTAGTCTTAATAGGCCCACTGTGGTTTGTGATTAATTTTCATGAATAAAAATGTTTAACCCCCCGCGCCCCGGGTGTATGTATACATTTGTTTTTTTATTATTTGAGTTATTTAATAAGTCATATTATATTCCCCTTCATTTAGAAAGCACCTACACAGAGATAGCTTTGAAAATGCCAGAGGGATCCGTTATAAATCCAATAATCCCTATGGTAATATTTTGCTGATGGGAAAAAAATAATACCGAGAGCAAAATACCATAAACTCACTGCTCAGTAGCATAAAGCAGAATTTACAACTGTATATGCACAACACACTAAAGAAAAAATATGAAGTTGGATAAAGTCTGCAGCCGGGATGAATGTAATACTGTGTGACGAGTGTGTGTGTGTGTGTGTGTGTACCTCTGCCCATTCCTTGGCCTTTTGCTGATAGAAGGAAAGCTCCTTCTGCACGGTGGCCTCCAGACTGCTGTACGTCCTGCAGTAGCGACGGTCATTCTCCAAGAAATACATCCTCTTGTCAAACTTCGCCGAAACTGCTGGACAGAGGGAGCCTAGTGAGTGAGACGCCACGTGGAAAGCAAAAGTAGGTCTAAATCAGCAACCCTCTGAGACCCGCGGGATCGGACTTTACCATCTTTCAGAGGCTGTAGCAGGTTCAGTTTTAGAGCTAGAGTGAAGGTACTGGTATCGTATGAAACTAGAAAACATATTTAGCTCTTTGTACAAGCAGTAAGGAATCTTAAAGGCTGTAAAGTGTTTACTTGGCAGTGGTATTGAAAGTCACAATATTATGTTCTCTGATGCCAGAAATGTTGCATATGCTAATTGAGCAACAGAAGAGTAACCCTTAATAATCCTTAGTAAATTTAAGGAATCCCTGTGATGCTAGCTTGTCGAGAAGAAGGCTGAATAAAGTTCCAAATTTAGGTTAAATTTTGGCTAGGAAAAACTGGCATGGCCATTTTCAAAAGGGTCCCTTAACCTTTGACCTCAAGATATGTGAATGAAAATGGGTATATGCCCATGCAGCTTTTTGCACGCAGTATAAATGTGTTATTTCGCCTATTCTAAAAATGGTGTATTTGAATATTTTTCAACTAAACAGTCTTGGACTTACATAAATTGGGTGTGACTGGAAAGCTGAGACTCTTGTGGATCCAATGAGCCCAACTGTATTCATGTGTGATGATGTTAGTCCCCATAGTAACCATTTCATTGTAGTCAGACCATTTTTGGAAACTTGACCTCACTGTATAAAATGACCTGTGGTGACCTCTAGGATAATCACAGCCTCATGAAACTTTACAGCCACAAACTAGAGACCTAGAGCATTCAGAGGATGGATGGCTTTCCTAGATAGAATGACAATAAGGGTTTTTTTCGAGCAGTTTCCAGAACAGAAGTGCTCGCCATCCAATTGCCAATTCTTGCAGAAATCTCCAAACGTCAAAAGTTTTTGATCCCAAATCACAGCATGGCTTTTTCTATGGTGCTCCTCAAGGTCTTGGTGACTTAATGTGGTATTTTGGAGGGATTTTTGCTTCATTATTAATTAATTCATGTTTATTTCTGATTTATGACTAGAACAGCTTGACACACAGTGCTGAGCTGCATCTCAATTGAATCTTCAGAGACCTGCAGAGTCATTACTGAAGTTTTTGCGAATGAGGCAATTATTAACAAACACTGGCTTGTTTCAAATGCGTGTCTATAGGAACAAAAACACAATGCACACAAGTTACACACACATGCGGTGAGCAGCAGCAGTGTGCACACACAGAGAAAAGTGAAAAAGCTTGTTCACCGTGCTCAAAATGGAAATCCACGTAGCAGCGCTCGGAGGAGGCTCTGCTCCGTCGTCTCTTCCCTGAGGGGTCGCCTGAATCCTGCCACTTCTTCAGAGCTTCACATAAGGCCTGGGAGAGCGGGGGGATAAAGAGACGTTTGTAAAAGAGAGCAAGGAAGTAGAGAAAGGGGAAAGGGTTGAAAGCACTCCTAAGATGTACTATAAGTCCTCGGGTACCTTGCGTGTGATTGCATAGTGTCCCTTCAGAGCATTGAGGGCCCATTTGATGTCCTGACAACTGAGCATCCTGAAATCTGCCATGAGCAAGTCGGCAGCCTGCATCACAGCCTCGGGTCCCACCGTGCCCAGTTTGGCATAGTCAAACAGGTCCTCGGTCACCTGAAAACACCCATAATATATGCATAAACAACACAGTAGCAAGACACTGAGATAGCTGATTCAAAAAGCGGTCATCAAAAGGACAAATGAAAAACTACATTATGTAACTGCGATTTTGACACGTGAGTTTTTTTTTCTGATTGTAGGGTGGGCGGGAGAACGGCTGAGTAGTTGAGTTTCAGGTCAGGAGAGACTGACGGTCTGTTTGTGCACTATTTGCTGTTTTGTGTGAATAAGTCAGAGAGCCTGAGGTGAGACTCTTTCCTGTTCTATGCTTTCATATCTATGTGTGTATACCACTCTGCAAAGTTTGCGTCAGAAAAGAAGATACAGATAAAGTTATGGTTTCTCCTTTCCTCCATAATGTAGAAGGTTTTTTCAGTATATTCTCTCTGCCCAACAACAGTACAGTCATAATCTGATGACAGACACAGAGAAAAGCTCTATTGCAAAATAGGTTTTGTCTGCTCAGCTTAATGAGGAACGATCCATACTTCCTTATTTTTCCAGTTCTTCAGTTTGTATGCACACTGTACATAATGCTTGTTATACTGGTGAGGACGTTAAACACTGACCTAAGATTGGACTTTACAAAATAAAAAAGGACTTGCAACTCGACTTTAACACCAGTGACTTGTGACTTCACTTGGACTTGAGTCTTTTGACTTGAAAATACTTGATACCGCTCCCCTTAAGCCCAAAGATTAAAAAGTGTTTGCATGGAGACGATCGACTGCCCGACAGCTCAGAGATGTTTATTTACTTTTTGAGAGATGCTTTATTGATTTATTTGGGAAGAGGATTTACTTGAGGGAAAATAACTGAACTGAACAAACTCAACAGAGATCCTTTATTTGGGAAGAGGATTTACTCGTGTGGGAAAAAACTGACCTGAACTATCTTCTATCTTTTGTTGTTTATTGCTGAATTCAGAATTTTGTTGAACTCTTTACTCTTTATTGTTGGTGAATATTATTGGGACTTGCATTTGATTATCTTACACTTAATTCCCCAGATCCACTTTGTTTGAACCGATCCAACATTACATTTGGTGAAGAGCGCATTATGACTTGTTTGGACTCAAAACTCAAAGTTTAGGACTTGAGACTTGACTCGGGATTTGCAAAATGATGACTTGGTCCCACCTCTGCCACCACATCCTACCTGAGGTAAACTCAAGTTTAGTGTTTAAACATCAGCCTTTTTACTGAAAACTCGCACTAATCTGTAATGCCTTTTACAGGGTTCATTCTCTTGTGGCTTTAACAGACAGATGATGCGACCCGACCCCGGATAAGCGCTTGAAGATGAGTGAGATGAGATGATGCCTTCAAATGGGGTCGTGTTTACCGTGTTCACGAGAAGAGTCTGTTTGAACGCCCCCCTCTTGTGGTATTCACGACCTCGTAAGTGGAAAGTGTCTGAAAGCTCAGAGTTCACGAGTTGTGACGTGTTTGTTGACGTTGTCAGAAATGGAGGAGGCCATGGAAGTTCATTTTTCGGTGCATAATAAGTGAATATATTGTAATTTTAGTCATATATTGTTGATATCTCCAATAGCCTCATCTTCTTCCTTTGTCATTATGCCTTTGCATTTACTACATTATGTTACCCACTTGCTAGCTTGTTAGCCTCTGTGGCTTCTAGATGCCGACAGTAATGTTAATATTGCCGTTGCTTAGTAGTGGTGTTCTCACGACTTAACCATTTGAACACCAAGCATATTGTTTACACGACTTCCGATGTTGTAAACACAAGCTCACAAGTTTCATTTGAAGGCACCAAGACACACACAAAAACACAGACACACCTCTGTCTGGGTGTCTCCAGACTCCAGTAGGATGCTGGTGGGAGCTGCTGTGGCTGCTGCCGTATCCCCCCTGGGATACTCCGGGTTCTCCAACAGCAGGTTACAGATACTGGAAACACAGCAGAGGGCAGACACACAGTTACAGATATGATGGTCTTTCAATACCTGTCGACCTACACAGAACTAATTCAAAGTATACATATTTGGGACTGTGCACTGTTGCATATGTGGCAATGAAGTGTACCCATAATTCATTTTTCTGTTTTGTGTGAGAAAAAAATAAATAATAATAATTAGGGCTGTCAAAGTTAACGGGATAATAACATGTTAACGCAAATTGGTTTTAACGCCACTAATTTCTTTAACGATCCTTCGGAGGTTGTAGTGTTTTAAAGCTAGTGTGATGATACTGGTATCATATGAAACTAATCAATTTAGGAATCCATTGGTACCAACCATGCCATAGTAGCCTGTCGCAAAGGAGAATAAAAAACACTACAACAAACTTGCGCTAAATTTTGGCGAGGATAAGAGTATTCAATACCTGACAAATTTCCCTTTAAGGTACATTTTGAACAGATAGAAAATGTGTGATTAGTTTGTGATTATTTTTCAAAACTCTCCCATTAGAAAGAAGTATTATTGAGCATTTAAAAACAGGTTATACTGTAGTTCAATGAATCCTTAAAATGAAAAAAGGACAAGACCTTGAAGCTGCATTAAAAGTTAACATAGAAAGTCAGCTACGTCTGAATAAATTAAGGTATAAAAAGATACTTAACTCAACAAGTACAAAGGATACAGCAGCAAATCTAGAAACCGTATCATCTATAAATTTCATGAGAAGTTGCATCACTAATTTCTTTTTATTACACGGCATTGTTGAATACTCGATTCTGATTGGTCAATCACAGCGTTCTACGGTCTGATATTTCTTTACAACAGACCGTTGCTGTGTATAACTCACCGTTGCTATGGGCGCAGTTCTGATGTCGGACCGTTTTTGTGTCAAATTATTGATTTCTGAGTAAGTAGCCGTGTAATAAGCGGGATAATGTACAGCTAGCGGATCATTGTTGTGAAAGAAACCCCTTCAGGGGGATGAAAGACCACCTTCACATCGCCTTGTCAGGGTTTCTTTCATAACAATGACCGGCTTGCTGTATATTATCCTTTACATATGAAGTACTGAGGAAAAAGGGTTGATGCTTCTTACACATTCAAGTCTTTCACATTATTCGTTTGGATCAGTTCTGCTACATAGGCTTCCTGGACATCTGGGAATAGATCCAACTGTAAAGGCAACACAGGGAGATGAACAGGAGGAATGTAGTTGGAACAGAGGAGGTGAGAAGCAAAATTACACCACACTTCAAATCAACTTGATATGAACCAACTGATGAGCTCATGAGGCAGAGAGACATGCAGACCGCTTATGTGATACTCACAACACCAGTGATAAGGGTTCTAATGTGGGGCTGCTGCTCTGCTCTCCCTCGCGGTGCAGAGGGACCCGGCCTTGCATCCTCTATTCGGGGAATGTCCTCTGGTGCAGGAGGGACTGCGACCAGACCGGGGGCCGGATTGGCCCTTTCTGGGTTTGGAGCCAGAAGAAGACGAGCCTCTCCACCGTTGTGGGGGACTGAAGCGGTGGGAGCTTGAGGAGCTTGAGGGTTAGAGTTCACGTTAGGCACCCTGATGTAGAGGCCGCGGGCCGGTGGGACCACGCCAGAGGCACCAGCCTGTGGAGGAGGGTTGGGAACAGCCTCCCCAGGCGCTTGGCTCCCCAGGATGATCCGGTGACCTGCCTCTGGAGGTCCTAGTCTCTCTGGGGCTGCAGCTATTAGCACTGCGGGGGGGATCACCGGCATCACCTGAGGGAGTTGAGGGGCTTGGACTGGAGGCTGGGCGGGGGCCTGGGCCAGGGGCTGTGGTTCAATCTGAACGAGATTGCCCTGCATTCGATGGAGTGACACGGGCTGCAGCTGGTTCTGGGGCCTGACCTGCAGCTGGGTTTGGGTTATGAGAGCAGATGCATGGATGATCGGCCGCTGGGGAAGAACGACTAGTTTCACCTGCTTCACCTGGATGAGGCGGGGCTGTGGGATTGGGGTCCCACTGGGCTGGAGCTGTGTAGATGTACCGGGCTGAGGCTGCGTCCGCGTGTGAGACTGTGACTGTGCAGATGAAGTACTGGCCTGAGGATTGTCTTGTGAATGAGTACTTGTATTAGCCTTTTCTTGAGTCTTTGTAGAAGAACTTGATGCAACCGCACAAGAATTGTGTGTGGCACTAGTAGATGTACTCGCCTGGGGCTCCACCTTCACGTGCGCTGAAGATCCAGCTTTTGGCTGAATGAGTCCAGATGTGCTGGGCTGAAGCTGATGGAGTACTCGTGTAGGTGCACTGGATGTGTTGGCGCTAGCCTTGGCATTTGTGGAGGTAGATGGGGTTTGGGTAGAAACTGCATGGGGTTCCACTTTTATATGTGCTGACGTACCGTTCTGTTGCTGTGAGTCTGTGTTGAGTTTTGGCTGAGACAGTGTGTGTGATGAAGAGCCAGGTTGTGGCTGCGTATGTCCAGAAGTGCTAGGCTGCACTAGGGTCTGTGTCCGTATGGCTGGCCTTACCGCGGAGGAGCTGGCCTTGGCATCTCTGGAGGTAGCAGACGGGGCAGAACCAGGGTCCCCCGTGGGAACCCCAGAAGTTGCGCTACTATAACCTACAACTTGAATTAGGTTGTGCGAGGCCCCGCCCCATTTCGCTGCTGGGCGAATCACGTGTTTGCGTGCAGGAGTTAGCAGCTGCAGGAAAACACAGGAGGCAAAAGAGACGAGTTGATCAATGAATGGAAACAAAGTCGTAACTTTTGTAGCTCATATTATTGACAGCAATTTCTAATAACAGTATAGAGAGGCTAAGTCCCTCCCCTTCCAGTGGACCCCATGGGACCTTATTTCGGAAAAAATATGAATGGTAGTCAACGGTGAGAGGCAAATATTTTTTTCATCCCAATCGAATTACGCCATGAATCACACATATGATGTTTGTCAATTTAAAAGATTATTTTGCAAGTCAAGAAAGACGCAGTTTGTGGTAGGTTTGTCGTAGTATCATTTAGTTTAGTGTGAAACCGCTCAGTGAACTACATCTCCTGCTCGCACAATATATGTCACCAACACTAGCTAGTTAGCTAACTTAGCTGTGTGTTACCTGATGGTTTTTATCCAGCAACTCCTGGTCTTGCAAAATTATCTTTTAAATTGACAAACATCATATGTGTGATTCATGGCGCAATTCAAACGGGATCAAAAAAGTATTTTTGTCTCTTGCGCGTTGATTACCGTACATATTTTTTTCCGAAATAAGGTCCCATGGTGGTCCACCGAAAGGGGCGGGACTTCGCCTCTCTATAACATGACAACTGTACAACAAAATACATGTTTACACTTGTCTAAAAAACTTTACCTTTTTCGTACAAAGTAACTTTTGAGCTTCAAATAACAAGTGTCTTTTACATGCACAATGAAAATGTTAAGAACGGGGTTAATCAGTCACCTCTAATATGCTGACGTCGTCATCATCTGCGTCGTCCGGGACTAAAACAGGGCTGCCGGGTACCAGAGTCACAGGCTCCTCATCCGAGTCATCAGAAATGGTGATGAATTCCCTCTTACGGGAACGGGAGCCTACACAGACACAGCGTAATGAGAATATTACAAATTTGTATAATGTTTGACTATTTATGTCTCTAAGGCCAGAAACATTCTTGTTTAGAGACCGTTTCAACGGAATTGCATCGCTAGGCAACAGCTTGGGTCCATGTTTACTTCCTGTCAGCTTATGTCCACATACACTGCAACAGGAAATAAACTGGGACACATTTGGAATGTTTACATTTACAACTGCGAAATGGTCCATACTGTTTATGTTTATATCTTCGTTATAGTACATTAATCCCTGTGGGGAAACGTTTCCTCTGCATTTGACCCATCCAAACTATTTAGGAGCAGCGGACAGCCACAGAGCAGCACCCAGAGAACTGATCCAGTTCTGAGGCCAGTGTTGAGGCCATGGCAGGATATAGCTTGTATTTCATGAAGTCTTGACGTTTGAACTTGTTTGTTCACTGAACGCACTCATCATTTTAGAAAAACATCCAGCATTAACGGTGGGAAAAGTAAAATAGATTGGAGAAGCATGTAAAGGTACACTGGGCAGCCAAAATTCTTGAATCAATGTAATTTTATTCATTCTTCCAATAGAAATTGTTATATGACTGACCACTGGAGCTTTTCCAACTCTTGAATGGGCATGAAATCCTCAAGTTGAAACATAAGTACAAACAAATAGCAAATGCGTTGAAAAATAATCCGGTCAAAAGGTACAATGTATGTATGTATTATAGCTCAACCGTTAAAGGAGAGTTTGAGAGTTTAAAAATAAAATAAAACAATGATATATTATATTTATATGAATTTTCTTTACACAACCCAAAATATATCTAAATATTTCTTATAATGTTCCATTAAATTAGTTTTTTTTTTTTTATTAAAACCAAGAAATGTACTGGACAGGACACATTAAAGCTGAAAAATAAACTTGTCCCTACTCTCTAGTGACTCTCTTTCAAAACATATCTTTGGCTTTTCTGCGCTTCAATTTCTTGTCATTTATCATCTGACACATACACTGATACAATATATCTGCAATGAGCTAATATCGGACTAGAATTTAGTAGAATTTAAAACTATGGACCTATTTGAAGTCAAACTGAATAAATATGTCATTTTGGAAAACAATTTACATTTATCTTTATACTTGTGATGTAAAACAAAAGTGGGACATTGATGCCAAGCTTTTAGTTATACTTATTTGCATCTATTTTGTTGCATATCAAAGAGCAATGTTGCCTGCCAGTAGGAATCACAACCTTAAAACTATGTCTAGCAGGACTGGTATATACACAACAATGACGGTAAAGACATAAAACTTCAGATCTTTCAAAATAAATTGATCGGATTAAAAGAT
The DNA here is from genome assembly GCF_015220745.1 of Sebastes umbrosus. Lineage (NCBI taxonomy): Eukaryota > Metazoa > Chordata > Actinopteri > Perciformes > Sebastidae > Sebastes > Sebastes umbrosus. The sequence goes on along the minus strand of NC_051282.1, from coordinate 9,913,497 downwards.
TAGATAGATTAAAACTCTGTCAGGTTGTAAATGGTGTTGCCCCAAATGATGATTAAACTTCTTCCCACAGGTCAGAGAGGCTCAAGGGCACAACACCAGGTCCAGTGGAGCAAATCTGACGTTGGTAAGAATCAGTAGCCAGATGGGAAAAAGTTCTTTCAGATACTTGGGTGCCCATGACTGGAATAAGGTTCCTAACAGCATTAAACAGACTACGAACCCAGTCATGTTTAAGGCAAAATGGAAACAATGGCTTTCAGATAACGTATCCCTGAAAGGACAGTTGTGTTGGCAGGGTTGTATGTTGCACACACCTCAAATGTGTTGACGACATCGAACTACAACAAGGACCACAATGGAAATAAGTCTTGTGACTTTTTTGTGTTATCTAGGGCTGTGCCGAATACCGTTTCTTGGGCTTCGAAGCTTCAGTGAGAAATATTCAAAGCTATTCGAAGCTTCGGGACAGAGCCGCTGCCGCACTACTGTACACACACGCACTTCTACATATAAAACAGCAATATTAGTCTGAGTATAACTAATAATAATTAATGTTGAATGTGAATAATGTTGTGGGATTATTCCTTATTGCATGGGCTATTCTGGGATTTATACAGTATTATTACATACTTGTATATAAAAAAAACATTAAAAAAAACGAAGCATTCGAATTCTGATTTGTAGGGGTGGGGAAAAAAAGATATATATACAAAACACATATATGGAAATTAGAATGATTTGATTATATTCACCAGAAGTATAAAACTTAACATGTCCCTTAAAAATGTAATAGAAAATACCACTAATTTGTGAGGGAAATGTCTTTATCTTAACATTTTTACTGTATTAATTTAGATATTTTCCTAAGTAAAAATTCCTAGAAGTGTATGATTCAACTTTTTCCCATGGTCTAGTGTTAAAAAGGTGTATCGTTCCAGCCCTACTGATTTGGAGGTTGATTACCATGGCAACGGTCGAAGCTTCGAGCCATTTGAGTCAGCCCTAGTGTTATCCTTGATGTTGTTTTAACTATGCATGTACATTGGTGATGTAACCATGTAAGTGTCTTTTTAAAGTGAATTGTCAACACAAACAAACAAAAGAAAGAAAGAAAAGAATAACAACCAGGTTAGTTATAGTTTGAAATAAGTAAGAAAAATAAGTAAAATAGTAAAACCAGGGCCAATATGACAAGGAAAGCGTATCAGCTCCATTCAAAAACTACAGTGCAAATGGCAGCTTAGTGTGTCAGGATGTCATAAAACTAGGGAAAACTGGTCGCTGATGAAACCGAAATATAAGAATGTGTCTCACCTTGGCTGCGATGGACGTTGAAGCTTGCCAGGTGAATGACATCATCATCACTGCCTCCATCTGCCATTGTGAAACTACACGTACCAGCACCCTGAATCAGCCCACACACAGAGTCACTGCTCCATCGATACCATCTACACACACACACACACACACACACACACACACACAATGTTAAAGTGCTGGTATTCCCCTGGAATTTGAACAGATGATTTACTGTGAAATGTGTGACTTGTCATAGCAATTACCAAACACCAGAAGGGTTGAACTCCACCCTATTTCCATGAATAATCTTATCACACGAGGCTAATAAACAACTTATATGGACTGTCTAATGGCCAGCTCGACTGGCATGTTAGCAGAACAGAACTTAACAAAGTGGAAGCTTGGACAAAAACACAGAAATCTAAAGCATGGGGAGCATGTATCTGTTTTTATGTTTTTTATTTATTTTCACACTCACAATGTTGTTTGGTTACGATTTCCCAGAAGTCTTTATAGATATTTAAATCAACATCCTCCTCACAAATGCTAACCATACACTTCCACGCAACACACACACACTTGTCTTTTTTTTATATATTTAGTGTATTGTTATTGTTGTTATTATATATATCTTGTCCTAATTGTTTATCACTATTTTGTAGTCATATTATTTCTTTATATTAATCTTGTCTCTAGGTGGAGGCTTCAGATAAGCCCAGTGGGTTTGTTTGCCTCTTCCTGCACTGTATATTATTCATTTATGATTTGATATATTTACTGTATTGTTATTATATATATATATATATCTTGTCCTAACTGTTTGTTATCACTATTATGTAGTCATATTAATTCTTTATATTAATATTGTCTCTAGGTGGAGGCTTCAGATAAGCCCAGTGTTTTTTTTGCCTCTTCCTGCACTGTATATTATTCATTTATTATATTTTTTTGTTATGTTGTATAGTCTTAAATTGTGCAAAACAAATAAACAAACAAATAGGGTTATAAGGGGTTAGGATTTGTGTCACCAACTAGAAATAACATTAGCTAGCTCACTGAAAATGATTTAATGTGTTGGCTGATCCCTCAAGACTGTCTAAACATTCACTTGGTCATATGTGCTTGCTAACCCAGCCCTAGTTCCCCTTAGATCTGATCAAAGTTGGCATGAAATCAATGTACATGTTGTTAGACAGCGAGAAGCGGCCAGTGTTGCAATACTAGCTATATGAACTTGCCTTTTATTCATTATGTTGACATTACTCTTAACACTGTAACAGTAGCTTACAGTGTGAGATACTGTAGTTAAGAACAGACATGTCAGAGCAGTAATGGATCATTTGCACGCAACACAAACACACTTGTCTTTTTTGATATATTTAGTGTATTGTTATTGTTGTCTTTATATATATATATATAAATATCTTGTCCTAATTGTTTATCACTATTATGTAGTCATATTATTTCTTTATATTAATCTTGTCTCTAGGTGGAGGCTTCAGATAAGCCTAGTGTTTTTTTTGCCTCTTCCTGCACTGTATATTATTCATTTATTTGTTTGTTATGTTGTATAGTCTTAAATTGTGCAAAACAAATAAACAAACAAGGGGTTAGGATTTGTGTCACCAAGTAGAAATAACACTGGCTAGCTGACTGAAAGTTGATGTAATGTGTTGGCCTATCCCTCAAGACTGTGTTGAATCATTCACTTGGTCATATGTGCTTGCTAACCCAGCCCTACTTCCCCTTAGATCTGATCAAAGTTGGCATGAAATCAATGTACATGTTGTTAGACAGCAGAGGCTAACACAGCGAAGAAGCGGCCAATGTTGCAACACTAGCTATATGAACTTGCGTTTTATTCATTACTTTGACATTACTCTTAACACTGTAACATCAGGTTAAAGTGTGAGATGCTGTAGTTAGAAACAGACATGTCAGAAGAGTAAAGGATCATTTCCTCGCAGACAAACAGAACAAACCACAGCTCACCGCCGAGCTAATGGTAATGTTAGCTCGGCTTGCTAGCTAGCTAGTAGGTTAAGTAGTCAGCTCACTTCTGTCGGGATTTCTCTCCACAGCAGAGCTTCAACACCAACAATGTACAGTCTGATATCTAGGTATGAATAATACATATGCAGGAATGTACAATACCGCAGCTTCGTGTTGTATAACCAATACAAAACGCCTTTTGGAGGACTGGCAATCCGTGAATATCGAAACAAAACTGCCAAAACAAGACCAGTCCAACGCGTCACGCGTACGTACGGCACCAGCCTCTACGTACAGCGGACAGGTGGACTTCTGGGAAATGTAGTCCCTAAGGGTTGGCTCAGGGTACATTGGACATAGAGGATAATTTCTATTTACATGTACAAAACTTAAAGGTCCCATATCGTGCTCATTTTCAGGTTCATACTTGTATTTTGTGTTTCTACTAGAACATGTTTACATGCTTTAATTAAAAAAAAAAATGATTTCCCTCATACTGTCTGCCTGAATATACCTGTATTTACCCTCTGTCTGAAACACTCTGTTTTAGTGCGTTTCAACGGCATTGCCACAGAATTGCAATCCTAGGGTCCATGTTTACTTCCTGTCATCTGATGTAATTCACATACACTCCAACAGGAAATAAAATGGGACACATTTAGAATGTTTACGTTTAAAACCGTGTAATGATCTATATATTGTATATTTGTGACATCACAAAAGGACGGAAATCCAAACGGCTTGTTTCAAACGCAAAATTTCTGAATACGGGCTGTGTGTATTTCTCCGTATATTGAGCGCTTTGATAGTTTAACAGTATTTATATATCACTTAAACCTGCTTTATAATATAAAAGACATGAAAATCTCACTTTTTACAATATGAGACCTTTAAAAGACAAAGAAAAGAACAGTAAAGTGACACTACAAAAATATATTATGGTGTTACTGAAAAAATATGATTCCATTATAATAATAATAATAACTATAATAATAATATGGGATAGCCAAAACCCCAATTATCACTGCACACTAAGCTTTGTAACAGATTTGGACTCTTTGGACAGCTGGAAAGATTAATGATATAACACTGACTTGCCTCCTCTGCCTACAAATAGTATGTAAATAATACATCAAGGTTTATTATACAGAGAATATTTGTTGATTGATTTGGATAGTCTTATATACACAGAGAGAGACAATAATGCACACAACTCAAGGAATGTATTTTCAATTTAATTTCTTTTAATATAATCTTATTTACATTGTATTTTTTCATAAATGTTTAGTACATTGTAAGTTACAATACTCTTGCATCCATTACACAGTGAACTCAGAACCTAGAAAATGCAGATTGAAATGATACTGCTTAACAGTCTTCAATAATCAATCTATGACAAATCCCAACTTTACTTGCTCAACATTTAGGTTTTTGATTTCATTCACTTCGTTGGAGGATCAATGACTGCAAAGAGACTTTGTTCATTCATGGTGGTCTTGAGGACGAGAACTACTTTTTTTTCTAACATACAGGCTATGGAGAAAAAGAGACGGGCAGAGACACATCAGGGCCACAAAGAGAAAAAAAAAAGATGGTGAAATGGATGATGAAACATGTACGAAAAGGCTTGTGAGATTTTATTATACATGTTACACACAACCAAAAGAATTCCTGAAGCTGACTCCTTCTTTCCATCCTCGTGGCTCATTTTGTTAAATATCCAGGTCATGCCTTTCGGACCTCTCCAGAACGTCAGTAGAGTTAGATTTCAAAATTAGGGGCTTTCATGTCAAATAAATGTAACATGGTATTCAAAACACCGAAACAGATTTCATACACTAACAAGAGTATTTCTCTGCAATAATATGAATGTTAAAAAAAAAATAAAAAAAAATAACGTAATTCAATAAAACCCACTTTGTGGATTACTTGAATTGCAAGTGAATTGACCCTTCAACTCTGGTAGAGGGGGTGATGAAGAGATTAGTGTGGGCTCTCTGTAGAGCATATAGCAGCTTGGTCAGTAATCACTTAGTAATAAATAATAAAATATCAGAGTGGATCAGAGTGGTCGCAGATACAAACGGAGGAGACAAAAAAGTTACCAAACAGAGGAGCAGGCTCATTTGATCATTTTTTACAGCGTTAACCGGGTGCCATGCCTGACACACACACACACACACTCACTCAATCACTCACTCACTCACACAGACACAAATACAGTCTCACTCTCTCGCCGTCTCACACACACAATCACACGTACATGCACACATTCTGATACACGACAGTGGTTAAACATGAAGCATGAATACTAGTCAATCAAATCAGCTTGTCAGACAGAAAGACAATCAGTCTCCGCCTTGTTCTTCACGCGTCCGATTTCAAGGTCTCTGTTCGCAGGCTCGCAATGTGATTGGCCAGTTCTGTCCGTTGACTCGAGCGTGTCAGGGGAGTCACTGTGGCGGTAGACATTCTGAAGAATGACATCATAGCTTGTTAAAACTGAAGGATAAAAATGCTTCTTCAAAACATTTGAAAAATTTTAAAATACTTTATTTTTTTGTCTGTTTTTTTTCCTTTTTTCCTCTCCCGCTGTGCTTCCTCCTTTAACCCCCCGCTAACAGTCCGGCGGTGAGGAGGTGGCAAGAGACCGTGTGTTCTTGTGATGCTTGGCCACTCCGTATACTCCGCGTATACTTGATATTCTGTTGATGTGTTGTCAAAAGTCAAATAGTTTGTGTGCAAGTGCAAGCGCAAGTTGTGACTGTTGTATGTTGGTTTTGCGGCGGATTCCGTCACTCCACAGCGAAGCCGCACGTCTCCTCCACAGCCGTCAGCAGTTTCTCGTAGAGCTTCTCGTAAGACTCGTAGGGAGGGACGTCTATCCGGTTAAAACTAGAGACGGAAAAAGCATCATTAGTGACATGTCTTCTGCAAATATAAAAAAAAAGAAACCTTCTTTCATGTGTCCTCACCATGTGTGAGCCTTGGGCAGGTTGTCTGTGTTGGCGTCTATCAAATGGATGGTGAAGAGCCTTGGTCCTGCAGAACCTGTAGAACCTTACACATATACATTCTAGTTATCACTGCTCTACTCTGGTATACGGAACACTCAGCAATCTTTACATGGTATAGAAGCTCACATCAGATGTCAAAGTTTACCAAATAAATCAGTTGATGCTTTCATTGGCCTGCTAATGTCATTTAACTGCACATTAAACTGTCTTCTAAAACATGTGCGGACATGATCCTGACCCACACTTGCTGCCACAACAGATCTGATGCGGGATATATTTTCTAAATTTAGAGTCGTTTTTGTTTTGATTGAAATTGTTTCCAAAACTTTTAATTCAGCTCCTCTGTGGGTTATGTGCTTTGAGTGTGTCGAACAATATAAACGTTGAATGAGGACTCGTTATCTGCAGATACTGAAAAATAAAAAGTCTTGAATCTGGATTAAAGGGTAAAACCTCCCAAAAATTGGGACATCTCTACGAGCATGCAGTGTAAAATTGAATCTACAGCTGAGCTGTTTGGTTGATGAATCGATTAGTCGGTCGACAAGAGAATTAATTGGAAACTATTTGGATTATCGATAAATCGTTTCTGATTTTTTTTTACAACATTTGCTGTTTCTAGCTTCTAAAATGGGAAAATGTAATGCTTTTGTTTGTCATACTTGATAGTAAACCGAAACATTTGAAAATTCCTGTGCAACTTTATCCAAGTTGTAGTCATTCGTGGGCTCATTGAAATCAAAACACAATTATTTTTTGCTAAACTGTTGCTAAACAAAGCATTGGATGATCCAAAAATGCACTTGGAAAATGCTGCACAGGAATTTTCAGCAAGTTTTTTCAGTATGTTTTATGTCTTTTGGACCAAAGTGAGCCTGAGGAGATGAGTACTATATACAATTTATATTGTTTTTGGGTGAACTATTCCTTTAAGACGTCCCCTTTGATTTTGACACTATTTTCTGACATTTTATAGTGAAAACAATTAACTGATTCATCACAAAAATAATCGTCAGATTAATCGCTAAAGAAAATAAACGTTAGTTGCAGCCCTAAATTAAGTCTGTAAGTATCCGAGTTCATCTCCATATTCTATATATTGTTGTTGGGATATGTTTACATGAGTAAAATGTCCTCAAAAATGTACCATTATTAGGCTCAAACTTAGTAAACGGGGCATTTCCTGTCTTTAGTTATTATACTGCCAGTATGTGTGAGGGGTCTTTTTATATGAATCCTCAGGACTACAGATAAATTGAATAAGCAGACCAAATGTTAGCATCAAATGAACATAGTAACTGATGTGAGTACAGTATGTGTGTGTGTGGTGTCTAAGCCAGTCCATGACCCACCCTGCAACGCTTTGAATCCTTGTAAGGGAACCCTGGTGGAGCCCGTGACGAACTGCAGGAGGCGTCCTCTCCTCTCCTCGCTGAAGGCCTCCACCGCCTGCCAGAACCACCGCACCACGTTGCTTTCACTTGTGCAGTGCTTCAGGCGGGTGTTGGTCTTCCAGTCTGCGAGATCTATCTTCCCCAGTCCGCCGATGATCAACTGGAGGAGAGGTTTTGAGGAGGAGGGGAAGAGTGGCGGGGGTTGAGGGTGAGAGGAAGAGATTAATAAGAAGCAATTGTGGCAAACACAGTATATTAAGACTTCAAAAGCCACATAATAATGCAAGTGATGAGCTTGGACAGCACATGTACCTCCAGTTCTTTATGGTCGAAAGGTTTGAGGAGGTGCTGGGGGATGAGCTCACTGAATCCCTTCTGTAGAGCCAGAAACTGGGCTTCAATTCCTCGCATAAACCTCCAGTTCACATAAAGTCTGAAAAATACAAACACACATTGCGTAGGCCAAATAAGTACATTATAATAAACGGGCAAAAGTATTGTGCACAACAGTTCTTTCTGCCGACAAGACAGTATATTGTTTACGTTCTGTATCAAGGGCATAGTTTGGATAACACCCACATTAAAGATGGAGCATAACGATCTCACTGTTCTTACCTTACGTATTCTTTTTTGTTGTCCTCAGTGACGGGGATATTGCGGCCGTTAGGTTTGAGTTCATGTTGTAAAAACTTCCCAAAGGCATTGTGCTCCACGCAGAACGTGTGGTCGAGGACTGAAGTGATGTCGTTCTCTCTGCGCAAAGAGTATTAGAACAAGTTAACGCTGAAACGGAGAATCTACTCATATCCAAAAGGGGACAGTGCCGGATATAAAGTAAGAAATAATTCAGATTGACTTGTGTGCAGGTGCGTTCGCTCACAATATCCAGACGAGGCTCTTGTGCAACTCCGGGTCGGTGGTCTCCAGGTCGTTGAGCTGGATGGGTTTGCCTAGCAGCTGTTTGTAGAAGGGCAGCGTGAAGCTCCCGTTGATGTAGTGACCGTGAAAAACTGCCAGGCCCATCACACGGCCCACAAAGTGGAAATATGACAGGTGGTCCTGAAAGACGGTAACGCAGACGGAGAGACAGACAGAGACAGACAGAGACAGACAGAGACAGACAGAGACAGACAGACAGACACATAGGGTCAGAGAGTGCCCTTATTCAGTTCTACCGTGAAGTGCTTAATGTGCTGTTTGTGTGTACTCACAGGGTTGATGGAGGAGTCGGGGTTGATCTGTAGTGTGTAGATATTGTCTGTGGAGTACTGGAACAGGCCGTAATAGGGGTTCAACATTTCATGACACAGCAGGTACAGCCACTCCCTGCAGACAAACACAGTATTGTTAACAAATGTTCAAAACTCACAGAGAAACTTGGTTACACATTCATTAATCATTTAACAATGAGAAAACTGAAAAAAAAATAATAATGTAGTCTTGTATTAATGTGTCTTCTATTTTGAAACTAGCAGCTCGAATGAATAGATGTAGCACTTCTTTCCCACGTAGAGTTGTTTTATGTCCAATGTTTATGTTGTTCAAATTGAGACATTCAAAGACAATGGCAGAGTGGGGGAAAATAGGCCTTGGGAATTTTTCCACAACACTCCCAAAAGTATTTTTAAAGGGATTGGGAGCATTTCTATTGCTTCCACACGGCTCTCAGCACATCTCCCTGTCTGCTTGTCCTATGCGATGTGTCTTTTACTGTTAGTTTGGCTCTGATGTTTGAAAACTGTAACACTTGTTGTATACTGTGACTTGATACTTCATGTTTGTTTTTTGTGTATAAAATGTGTTTTAAATGTTAGCGTGTATCTTGTTTGAAACACTCGATTGCTGCCGTCTTGGCCATGGCTCTCTTGAAAAAGAGATTTTCTAATCTCAATGAGACGTACCTGGTTAAATAAAGGTTTAATAATAATAAAAACTATAACTTTACATAGCAAATAGTTGTTTGATGCTATAGTAATGCTTTGGATATCGTATAGAGCACCGTTAAAGTATTATTAACGTTATGGTGTTGTTTTTTAAGAAGCTGTAAATGAAGTGTGAATTTTTATATATAGTTAAATATATTTCAATTTAAAAGAAACACTTTTAATAACGCCATCAGTGTGCAGGTATTCAACTTTTTTTCTTTTGCATTACTTCATTTTCATTTAGTGTTTTCAACTGTATCATAATTCTGATTTGTTTAGCTATAAAAAAATATAGACCTATGAATGTATACTTGAACTGAATTTAGCAGGGAGGTAAAAGACAGACTCATGGGATGTGACTTCAAATTGCAATGCTTGGACAAGTTTCCTGACAAAAATGGATATCCTACAACAAACGCAGAAGTGCTCAGAGCAAATTACCTGGCCACCCCACCGTAGTCCAGGCCCTCCTCTCCCCTGAACTTCACCATCAGACGCTTCTTCAGGTCTTTGGGCCTCATCTTCATTATTTGTCGATATGATTCCTATAACCACACACACACACACACACACAACATTAACACACAACATTAATACATAACCACAGATAGGGATGTCATGATACTAGAAATGTAGTAGTCGATTCCAATACCAGTGAAATTCTCGATACCACTGTAAAAAACAAAACAATAAATCCCATGTACTTCAACATACACTCCTTTATTACCGTTTGCATTCTGGTTTTAGCGATTTTATCATTAATCCCTGATGATCCGCCTCAAGTTTCTCGCCAAAAACTGAATTTTGCAATATTACATTTGAACACATCATGATAACGTTATAATTTTCCTTCGCCAAAATAACATTACTGAATAGAGCATGAACGCATTATCAGCGAAACTTTCTATCGTCCCCAGGAGGAGGGTACGCCGTTAGTCTTGAGCCCCGATCCCCGATACCTACGGGTCTGTAGAAAAACGAGTGACGTCACGTTTTCAGAATTTTGTCATCGACTTGGTACCGGAAGTATCTGTTCTCATGACATCCCTACCCACAGACCCACATCATCACAGACAAAAGAAATAATTAGAGCTCCACAACACAGCCCGTTTAGATCAGTGACGTTCCGCTAAACAGTTTATTAATATGCACAATCAGTGCTGCTATTGTGCTCTTCTCCAGAGAAAGACGCTGAGAAGAATAGGTTGTTGTGACGGGTGCATGAGTCAGGAGGAGTGTGGCTGCGTCTGTATGAATGTAAACTTTCACAGGAGCCACCCACTCGATCCACGCTGCTTTCACAGCTCGACATTTGTACAAATATCTGATCTATCTGCGTGCGTATGGGAGAGACGGCATCGTTGTCTGGTTATGGTTCATGGGAGAGAAACGTCGACGTGTGCACCCACCTCAAAGATCTCCTCTCGAGACACCTCTATGCGACAGTGTCCTGCTTGAGGCTGCTGCAAGGACAGCTCGTGGCGGAGCAGCTTCAACTTATGGACCAAGTCTCTCTCGTAGCGCGCCGCCACATCTCCGTCTCCTCCTCCGCCGCCCACTCCTCCGCCTCCCCCTTCCTCGCCCCCCACATCCATCTGGGGGGCTTGTGAGGATTCCTTCGCTTGGGATTGCTGGCTGGAGGTGGGAAGAAGTAGAGGAGGACAGGGAAGAGACAACATGATAGACGGTCAGATGAAGAGTTGACAGAAAGACAGCAAAGAGACACACTACATCCGCCCAGAGCAGCTAAATCTACTATAAGCCCACATTTCTGTAAATCACACGAATGAGCGTCATTAACGGAGCTGATGACCGTTAGTAGGTCATGTTCAGAACCAGTCTGAGTTCAGCATTACAGCCACGAGAGATTAGATTAACGGCAGATTAGTCTTGAAACCACTTATTTGGTATGCGTCATGGACGTCTGCCACTCAGGTGTACATTGATTTCGCCACGAGGGATGCATGAGAGTATTTCAAGCGTGTGCGTGCGTGCATGTGCGTACCTGATAATGGTGTGTAGGCGCGGGTCTGTGAACTGTGTTGTTCGGTTGTTGTGGTCCACAAAGTAGATCCGGCCCGACACGGTGCTCCGGACCTCCCAGCCCACTGGAAGCGGCCCAAGCTCCTCGCAGCTCACACTGGCCAGGTCCCTGCACCGGTGACAAAGTAACAAGACTTGAGACCGCAGCCAGCAGCAGAAATAATCCACGGCACCGGTTTAACTTGGTGAGACTTCAATCAGACGTCTGTCTCAATTCTAACCCTACATACTGTACGTTCTTAACCCCTCATATTGATCCAAACCCAGGCGCCAGGGGCCGAGGGAAAGGAACTGAGATTTTCTCTTAATCTGTTGGTGTAATTAGTGCAAAACAAAACAAGGAGAACATGGACCAGAAGTAGGGTCTATCAGGGAACAGCATGTAGTGGGGGCCTATTTTCATTAATTTCTAAATATATCTCTCAATTTAAATGTGTGAAATTTCCCAGTCCCAACAGAATAATCCTTTAAATTACAGAGCATTACAAAGATGCAGTATATTTGCTGCAATACATCCCCGTGTGTGGTGATGTCTACTGTTCTTTCTTTCTGTTATATTCTCCTCTATGTCCTCTTCTTCCACTGCTGCAATGACCTAGTTTGTCAGTGGGGTTTATTCAAGGTTCATCTCCTTTCAGGTTGTGCTTGGACTAGACATGAGTGAAGCGGAGTGCGATCCTTACCGTGGTATCCGAGGGTCGTGCCAGGTGCTGACGCCCGTTTGCGTGTGAAGGAAGTACACCTGGCCCTGCACTGTTGTTCGTTGTTCTGTTTTTTTAAAAAGAAGAAGAAGAAAGATGTTACATGACTTTATAACATGAGAGGTTTAGAGATCAGTTAAATATGAAGAGTAATGTTTGGCTGACCGTATCCTTCAGGCAGGTCAGGCGGCTGGTGCCCATGAGGTCTGTTCTGAGGGGTGTGGCCGTGGCCTCTCGAGTCCTGCCCTCGGATTCGCTGCGTTTGAAGACGGCCCTCCTGACCGGGCGAGTCGAGCCGACAGTTCCCGCCTCCTGCCGCGCCGGTGGGGTCGGAGTAGGGCAGCGGCTCTTCGCTGAAACATCCCTCAAACACAGGCCTACAGACACACACAAACACACGCGCCACTGAAGTCATATCTCCTCTCTGTTTTACTGAAGCACATGATAAGTCAACTGCTTTTACTGTGAACTCAGAGTAACAGAGATTGGGAGAGGATCAAACAAATGGAAACTATGACTAAAGAGATCTTGCAAAAACAGCAAGCACCAAAATAGGTCTCAGTCTAACTTCACATGACATCCCATGACAAAGAAGAGCCTCGGTATTAGAATAAGACTGAATTTAATCAGTTAAATTGTTTTTATATCATTCTGTAGCTTCCCAGTGGTGATCCTTATGTATTCAAATACGAACATTAAAATTTTGGTCAAAGTATGTATGTTTTAGCGTCAAAATGCCATTTTCCCTTCAAGCCCTTCTAAAAACTTTTTCACATGCGACCTGACGTGGGTTTCTACATGACGCTGCTACATATACAGTATATATACATCCTTATAGTCAGTGTATTAATGTTAAATACAGTAACTCAGATGGTGCTTGGCATGCTCCCAGTTTGGAGAAGCAGACAGGAGTACCGGCACAGAAGCTAAGCAATGCACTGTCTGACAGCGAGGTAAAGCTGTGAAAATATTCTAAAGATAGCGTACACTTAAACTGATTTTTTTAGGTGGCTAAAATATGTTTTTCTGAATCGTATGCTAAGGACAGTCACCAAACAACCCAGTTGAAAACATATTGGACATGTTTGTGTCAAATGTGAGAATATCTTTATGAAGAATGGCGTTAAGTCCCTCATGAAAATATCAACCAAAGTATTTAGAATTTTACTAACTTTTAGGCTGATATTTGACAAAGTATTTTAGTTGATTTTTTTGCCCACAGCTTGAAAAGTAAATATCCCTGTTGCTTCATCAAGAGAAGCATCAACTGTGAAATTACCAATGATGAAAAACAAGGCAGTGGCTTTTCATCATATTACTCTAACGGGATGTGTCCTCCAAAGCTTTTTTTTCCTTAGCCAGCTTATTGTTTTGATGCTTTGCAATGGGAGCGACACATATTTACACTATGGTAAAAACACCAGTGGCGTGGCGAGACACCGAGCGTCTTTTCTGCACAGAGCACTGCATATTTGGTGTTTTTTCAGGTCGAATTTGGGTAAAACTTTGTGCTCGTCACTGTTACTTTTCACCCAGCTGTCCAATCGCAGTGGAGGAGGGGTGGGACAAATAGCCTACCACAAAGACGTGATCAGATGTTGTGGTCTTATTTATGTTATGCTATTGTTTTTTTACTGTGGACTTTTATGTTGTGTCATGTCTGGAGCACTGGACCAAACAAATTTCCCTGTGTGAGTTGATAAAGTTGATCTGAGACTGAAGCCCATCTGAACCGAACGATCATACTCGCTGAGATGTTTCCTCGCTCGTCAAAATCTCATGAACCGACATAGACCAACAGGTCTGTCCTCCCTCCCTACTTGCTTCAGCCTTCCCATCATCCAGACCACGCACTCTACCTTGTTCCTACATGTTTACTTCCGCAGATATTCCGTATCATAGCAACCAGATGCAACCAAAGCGTCTCAGCTGAAAAAACGCTGCACCTCCAAAGCACTCTCAAGCACTCCCAGCTGAGCGTTTTCAGCTGGGGAAAGCGCTTTGGTGGACACGGGCCCTCAATCTTACAACTGCGATATAGAATAATTTAACATATTTAAACATTTAACAATGTGACAACAAGTAATTGTTTCTCTAAGTGTTATTACATGGAGCTGGCAGCATAAACATCTGTTGACACACTCACCCATCATTTTCTAACAGTCCTCTGCAGTCCACCACGGGGCCTCCGCTGCCGATGCGGTCTCGTGTCTGTAAGCTCACTGGAAACAAGCAGGTGGGGAAAGGTCAGAGAGATGACAGTGTGATAGAGCGGGAGGGCAGGATATACACACAGTGAAACAAAACACGGGGAGAGAGGCGACAGGGGGTCATTTGTTCAGATAATGTATCAGTGTGTCCAACCTCACCTACTATCTGCCCCCGCACTGCATCGCTGTCCGAGGGATTCAGTTTACATAGATCTAAACGCTGGTCTGGAAGGAGGAGGAGGAAGAAAAATGTGAACCAAAAGCTTTTCTTGTTTAATTAACATCCGTGATTTGCATTTACGTTTATTTACAATCAGCTAGCCACAACAAAAAAAGACAGACTTACATCCTGTGTCTTTTAGCCTGCTGATGGCGTTAGAAAGCAGTCGTATGCAGCCCAGGAAGCCCGCCCCCTGTCGTTTATGGATCTTCTTGTGGTTCCATATGCTGATGGTGATGGAGTCTGTCTTTCCGATGTAGCTGAAAAAGAGATGTAAGATTCTCACATGTCTACTCCATGTTTTTCAACACAGTCTGGTATCAGTGTGAGCAATCTGAATGTCTTGAGGAAAAATGTGTCGCCCAACTATTAAATTAATAAAAGAAACATTAAAAAAAAGTTCCATATTAGTTGAAATATTGTAAGACAAGCCCTCATTTTTGCAACACCAGAGCAAATCTTCTAAATATATTGTTGCTCGTGCTGTCAAAGTTAATGACGCGTTAACTCAAATTCGTTTTAACACCACTAATTTCTTTAACACATTAACGCAATTGATCTTTTGGAGGTTGTAGCGGGCTCAGTTTTAAATCCTCCACAGAGGCAACCATCAGAGTAGAGCCACCTACCCAGCATGTATTCTGCATGTTTCTCCAGTATTTACTATGGCTGTCAAAGTTATCGCGATAATAACGTTTTTGTATAATGGCACTAATTTCATTAACGCATTAACAATGGATCTTTCTGATATTGTAGCGGGCTCAATAACGCCAAATGAGGTTACAAAGTTACGTTAAAATTTGACGAGGAAAAAAATGTCATGGCCATTTTCAAAGGGGTCCCTTGACCTCTGACCTCAAGATATGTGAATGAAAATGGGTTCTATGGGTACCAACGAGTCTCCCCTTTACAGACATGCCCACTTTATGATAATCACATGCAGTTTGGGGCAAGTCATAGTCAAGTCAGCACACTGACACACTGACAGCTGTTGTTGCCGGCTTGAGTTTGCCATGTTATGAATTGAGCATATTTTTATGCTAAATAAACAATATTTGTCATTGTTTGTGTTTTTAATTGATTTCCAATAACACATATATACATACATACATCTTTATAAAGCAATCATATTTGCCCACTCCCATGTGGATAAGAGTATTAAATACTTGACAAATCTCCCTTTAAGGTACATTTTGAACAAATAAAAAAATGTGAGATTTATCACGATTAATCATGGACAATCATGCGATTAATCACTATTAAATATTTTAATTGATTGACAGCCCTAATCGTTACATTTTATTATAATCGAAACAATAAAACCAGTGAGAAAACATTCAGTGACTGTGTGTATTAGTTGTGAGTGCGGTGTAGGAGACTCACAGGTCGTAGTGCTGATTCCATTTGGGGTCCAGTGTGCTCTTGACTGTGTCTGTAGAGTGGCATTGACCCGATCCGTCCACCACAACCTTGGCAAATGGATCTGGCAGGCCTGCACGCACAAGCACACACACACAGCTCAAATTAATTGTTTGCATCCACCACATTGAATCACAAAGAAGATCATATCTACGTATTAGAAATATCTCAATTGGCTTAAGTACAGCAGATAGCATATCTCCACAACAAAGCTCAGCTTCCTACCCCTGCAGACATTTAGCAGATATTTCTTATCTGTACCTTTACTGAGGCTGGCCTGCGTTTTGAATAGCTCTAACCCAATAACAGCATAGTCTATTTGGTTGTCGGTGGTGCATAATGTAATCATAGCATGGTGAAACTGGTGGAAATGAAGACCCTTATCCTGGCAGACTTAGGATGAAATGCATACGATCATCTGATGACACAGAACAGCAACTGATTTGTCTACAGTGTTGGTTGTTGATGGCACACACACAGACCCTCATTGAAATCATCTCATCATGCATACCGATCGTCATAATATTAAGATTCATGCATATGAAAATGAGCGCAATAAAAAGGTACTTACGAAAGAAGTCTTTCTTTGCGAGGTTCTTGGCACATAACACTGCAAAAGATAAAATCATTATGAACAAAATGCCACACACACAAATATGTAAATGCTCTCTTGGTGTGTAGGCTGGTATAAATGTACGCTGGTGCACATAAATCTGTGGAGGAAGAACACTGGTCAGGATATAATATATGAATGCCAGGGGATGGTAATGAGCAGGAAAACTTATGTGACGTGCAGACAAGAATGAGCAGTAAAGTATAGGCTAGTGTCAGGATCTCTGCACACACACTAGCTCACATCCACAGGCCGCCCACAGCGAGAGTGGCAGGATGCCTTCTCTGCCACATCATCTTTGTGGATCCAGCGAGCAAAGCTCATGCTGACCCAGACTCTTTTGAGAGTTTGTAAGTGTGTGCTAAGTATTTAGTTTATTGTGTGTGTGCGTGGGTGTGTGTGTGCAATTCCTTGTTAGTTGTTTGCCAGACGGTCTGCATGGTGCGAGAGCTGGCATGTGTCATTCTAGGTCAGCTCAGTGAACACTGCTGTAAAACTAAAAAAAAACACACAGCTGAACCACAATAAACTAATTCTTAGAAACACAATCATGTCCAGTCAGTCACAAACACAGGTCTTGATTATAGGGCAGTGTGGCCATTGAACAAAAACAAGCTGCATGTTTGTATGCAAGACTGAGGTAATGCACTCAAAAAGGGAGAGCAACGTAAGGTGTTATTGACGTGAAAACTATAATAATAATATTTACACTGCATGTATAAATACCCAGCTGTAAATATCAGCTTTTAAGCCCATTGTTGGGCCTTAAGCGGTCAAAGAATGTACATGAATTAGCTTTAGAAACAAAAACATTTCTGAAGGATGTTGTGATTTCTCGGTCAGCATCTTAAACCCCTATACTTCCAGAAGTCTGTACTACAAAATGAGTTCAACATACCCAGGGTATGTTCTCGCTATCTCACTTAACTAACCCTGACAAACGAGATTCCGCTAAGCGATCCTCCGAAGGTGGTTATCAACTCGGTAAATCAACGCAAGGTTTCTCAGTCTGGATGAGCGTTTTAACATGACAGGGGCGGTGTTTGCAGCATATGATCGATCACAAACATGGACAAGTCTTCTGTCAGCAGAGCGGCACATTTTACAAACCAAGAGCAAACTACAATATCTGACAAATACAAAGACGTGAAACACATAATCCAGGCTGAAAGTAACACAGTTGAAGATGCCAAATGCAGGAAGGACAGCTGGTAAAAGAAAAAAATTGCCGATGTGTGAATGCGCAAATTAACAGATTTATTAATTTAACAGAATACACAAAAGTCAGATATATTCATCTAGAT
Source organism: Sebastes umbrosus (assembly GCF_015220745.1). Lineage (NCBI taxonomy): Eukaryota > Metazoa > Chordata > Actinopteri > Perciformes > Sebastidae > Sebastes > Sebastes umbrosus. Next base: position 9,895,360 of record NC_051282.1, on the reverse strand, counting down.
GGGGCAGTGAGATATCAATAGTTTTCAAAACATAAAAAGATAAATAGATTACTGTAGCCTATATTATGCCCTGTGATAATGATGTGCTGTGTATGACTATTTCAGCCTTCTCTCAGCTGCATCTCCGACTCCGGCGGTGTGAAACGGACTTAAGACATAATTCAAAACAGGAGCAGGTTAGGTGTTCAGCATAAGTTACCATGGCGATCTACTCCGGTAAGAAGTGAACCACCGTCGTAGGACCTAAATCCCTGAAGGGTTAACCCTGAAGTTACCTCGCTAACCCCAAATCCTGCTTTGTAGTACAGGCCCCAGATCACACTGATAAAGACCAATTTAAACCTAAAGTAGATAGTTGTTTTTACGCTTTCAAGGTATATATTTTTGCCTTATAAGATATTGGAGGCTGGAAATGACTAAACTTATACAATATTAAACTATGCAAACTTTAGTTTTGATGCTTATGTCTAGGCAACGGAGCAATGGTAGTGCCACTAGCTGTTGTTGAAAGTCACAGTATGATTACTGAATGTCAGGCTGCATCCGAGATCTCATACTATGCACTACATTTCCAATACATACTGTTCAACATAATTTTGTGTGAATACACAGTAGTGTATCTTTTCGGACGCACTGGGCAGTAATTTACGTCGTCACTTCCTGAGAGCCTCCTTGCCGTTTGGAGACGTGTAACCATGGTAACCCGTGCCAACCTCATGTGAACCTAATTAAAAAAAAAATGTTACGCCTAGCAAAGTGAAATACTTACTACTTAAATTGATGCGTTATTAACGTCTGTTATGAACATTATCATTACTACCGCATTGCACTGTGGGGATATTTATGCCGCCGTAGTGTCCAGCGTTGCATACTGTAATATTTCACCGGAAATTGTATGCAATTTGCATACTATTGGTTTTGTAATTACAAAGAAAGATCTCACATACTGTTTTAGCGTACTAAATAGCATGTTAGTATGGAATTTCGAGCACAACCTCAGTGTCAGTATGAAGGTGAGTCAACAAACAAACCCTTTCCTGGTTCCATGGAATCGTTTAGTTAGTTTCAATGTTATTACAGCAGAACAAATTTCAAGAGCAGCAATGTTGGGCTGATTTTACAAACACCATAGTGGACCAAGGAATGTGAGGTACTCTGGAGCAACATGTGTGCTGCACGCATGTACAGACAATTACCATTTGGATTCCTCCCTTTCGGCAGATAGCTTTCATGAACGAACACTGACTGACAGGTAATTAAGATACGTTGCTGTGTTTGGTGGCAAGAAACAAACGTGAGAATGTGACAGAATTGTTTGTGAAATACCCGTGGCCCCATTTCTCTGCTCTTCTCTTTCAAGATAAAATAAAAGGGAGCCCATCTGACCGAAGAGGTGGAATGTGTAACTATATCATGTCAATCATCTTTATCCAGTTAGACGAGGGAGACGCGGGCTTGGAGAGGCAGGGGGAGGATTGTTATCCCCTACATTGGTTTGAATTTCTGAAGACTCCGTTTCCTCCTGTGCATATCTACCAGAACTTTAAGTTGGGTTTCATGCACTACTATTAGAGCTGAAACAACTAGTTGATTAATCAGTAACTCTATTTTGATAATCAATTAGTCATTTGCTTATTTTTTAAGCCAAAATGCAAAACATTTGCTAGTTCCAGCTTTTCCTATGTGAGGGTTAGCGGCTTTTCTCGGTTTTAAATCATTATAAATTAAATATCTTTGGTTTTATTATTTGTTACTTGTTGATCAAATAAAGCAAGATATTTGAATGTCTCCTCAGACTCTGGAAAATTGTAATTTATTCTTTTTTTTTGACAAAATGACCAGATTCAATAAAGATAGTAATATGCGGATTAATCAATAATGGAAGTAATTGTCAGGGCTAATGCAACCCTAAATGTAATCTATGCTAATGGACCAGTGGTGGGATTGTTGTTAAGGCTAGGATGATTCACATATCTCCCGATTCGATACTATCACGATACTTGGGTACTGATTCAATATGTATTGCGATTTTTAAGAAACAGAAATTGCTTGTTAACAGCGACACCTTTGGCCGTTAAGTCAACGAAAGTCAGAGCTAAACTAACTCTTCTGCAGTGTGTAGTGTGCGCGCATTTACGTGAGGTGGTACAAAAGAGCGAGAACGAGCGCGGTGTGTGAGTGAAGGCAAGCAGGCCAGCAGAGGAGCAGAGTACAGCAGAGACTCCGGCCCTGGAGACCAAAGCTACGGTCTCCCCCGCATCCTCCGACCGCGGCCAACGCTGTTTTGCAAGACGGGCTTCACTAGATAGAACTTTGCGGTTTTGGTGCTTCCGTGTAGTTTGTGTTGGAGTCTGAGTCTGAACAGCGTATCCACAAGCGAGCGCGCTTGGGACACTGACCAGGATTGATTTATACGTGTAAGAAGTTACAAACAGTCCCTTTAAGTATTATGATTCTACAAGAATTGCGATTTGATATTACGATTTTTAACTTTTTTTAAATCATACACTTCTAGGGACTTTTACTTTGGAAAATATCTAAATTGATACAGTAAAAATGTTTGATTTTCAGCACGTATTTAGTCAGAGATGTCCTGAAGTCAAATATATAAGTCATTGTAACATGTTTTATACTTCTGGTGAATTTGACCACGGAGATGCGAGTGACGGCTGGCTTGACCGCAATACTTTAATGTTTCCTGTCCATGACAGAGTTAGCATGCAGCTTTAGCCGTGATGTCTAGCTCTGCTTTTCCTGGCAATGTGTAAAACCCTAAGTGTTTCCATATTTTACTGTATGTGTAGTGTTTACCATGTAGGATTTACCATATGAGAGTGCAGGTTGTATCCACGTGGACCCTCCGCCGTTTTCTACTTTTTCGTTTCGGCTCGCTGCGTCAGGCTGCGGTTTGTTTTGGTGACGGATACAGGTTACTCCGACTACAACAATAAAAGCGGTAACTTCCTTCTACCTCTGCATAGACTCAAATGAAGCAAATATATCGATTCTGGCATTTTAAAATCGTAAAAACATACGATACATAGGTGAATTGATTTTTTTTCCCACCCCTAGTTATTGTATTGGCAACATTTCAGGGATGAAGATTGCTGGTATTGTCTCGGCTCAGAGAAACAAAAGCATCTTATGATCTATTCAAACTGGTGCAGACTGATTTGCTACACCACCTGAAAGCCTTATCATAGCTTTGAGGTCCAACTACAATCTGGTATGATCTGGTTTGGCCCAGACAGCCATCTAGGAAGTTAGTCAGTCAGCCAGCCAGCGGTTTAGGATGTGGTGACTGTGTGGTTGCGTAGATGTGTCTGGCGTAGCGTGGTTTATTTCCTGTGATTAACCCGTGGAGAATGGCTGTAGGATATCCTTCCCTCTTCCTCATCGACCTCTTCCATTCCTCCTCCTCCTGACTCACACACATTCCACACCGAGACCTCATCTTTTCTACACAGACACAATGAAAGAAACGCAGCTGGAGTGGGAGAGACTCAAGTTTCTAATTTACCCCTGCTTCCTCTTTCAGACAAGCAGGAGAGGAAGACTCTCTCTGTCACTGCCACCGCTCTGCTATCCACCCCTCTCATCCTCCAATCTCTTCCCAGAGACAAGGGACACCCCCAATTTCCCCCCCACATCCCTCATTTTTCCGCCTCTTGACCAGCTCTTCTGTGGCACTGAATGTGTGACAGGCCCTTTCTCAGCGTCTCAGGAAATTCCTCATTCTGCCAAGGTCACGGCTGGTAAAGACACACACAGCTACAGCTCAGCTGGTTCTCAATTTCCCCCGCTGCCGCTTTCTTTTTTGGCATTTATGTCCTTTCTTTTTTTAAAAACCTGAGAGCTGGAGAGAGCCAGCGGGGGGAAGAGTTCTATTCAATCTTGAGGGAACAAGCAGAAACAGTTCAAGGGAGATGATGAAAAAGGGAGCTACCTCCGTACCAAGGAATTTGAAGCCACAACATGTTTTAGCCCAATCAACCATCTCCCACAAATATTTTTTTTGCAATTTAGCTCCACTCTTGCACCTTAAGCACAGAGAGCACTTGCTATATTTCAGGTAAAGACAGGAACCATAAAAACGCAGAAGCTTAGAAGCTCGTTAAAGCTTCTTAAATCAAAGATAATGGTCCAGTTCTCTAGAACGGATGCCAAGGTGCTGTGAACTATCTGTTCGTTGAAATCAATAATCATGATCACAGATAGAGCCAAAGAAGTGTGAATATTAAGATCCTTCTGAGTAGCCTGTGCTGTTTCAGAGTGCACACACACACAGGTTTACAAGTGGAGTAGAGTGACCCATATGAGCTTACAACGATGACACTTCCTGTGTACCTTCTCCTCTCAGCAAAACAAACGCAGCGGCCAGCGGGCACGTGAGCAAATATCTCACCTACTTAATAACATGCCCTGCACCGGCATCTAAGCACACACGCAGGATGACGAACGGGTCTCTTGAGCTAAGCGCCAGACAAATAGGCCTAGAAAAAGTAGCTTTAACACCATGAGCCACTCACAAATCAGTTGTTAAACAAGAAATATAAAAAACAAATATTTCGTACTGCATCTCTCGTATTGATGCTTGTTTGAGCAATGGTGTCACATTCATAGCCTCTCTATTCTCAATTTCTCCATTTACTTTGTGTGTTTTTGTGAGTGTATATGTGTTTCTGCTCAAGCTGCCGGCTCAGTAAGTGAGAGGATTAGAAGTGCTTATGCTGCTTCCTAAGTAAGCATGATTCCCCCCTTTCCTCTCTCACTCTCTTTTACACCTTAGCTGCTTCTTGTGTCCTTTTTGTTTTTCTATTGCTCTTTTTTTCATCAGTTTCTCCTCATTCTCCCACTTTTCATCCCCCCTCTTGTGAGTATCTCAATTCACCTGCTGCCCTGACGCTGCCCTGTGTTAACACTCGGGCAAATTGGTGTTTAATCCGACTACCTGGCAACAAAACTCGAGCAGCACGTGCTGCTTCCTTAAGCAAATTAACATTAATCCTGCTGAATCACGGATTCTTTCATTCATTAGACAGCCTTTTTTTTTCACAATAAAGCTCATTCATTCCCAAACAAATTACATTTTTTGATGTTGTGCAAAGAACCAAGTTTCGCTAATACCAAGGGACATCCTAAATACAAATAAATAAATTAAAAAAAAGTAATAAATATCACTTAAACATTATCAAATAATAAATCTTAGGTAATTTCAAGCCATGTATACTTGTATACTCCTGTGTGAAATAAATACTTTAGTATTTTCTCATTTTAACAACTTGAGTGCAACATCGACATAACAGTTTTAAGTGAAATTATAGAGAAAAAAGAAATAAATATAGGCCTAGTCTATATCACGATGGAAACGATATATAAAAAATATAAACGATAGACATTTTTATATGGTTTTCACAACATATATCATCATATTGCCTAGCCCTGGCGCCCACTTCCTGCACTTGATGGTGTTTGATACTCTGCTACAGACAATTTCATAAAGTATTTAGGCTCAATACACAGTCCTAAAACATCTTTTTCAGCCAGTGTTTCTCTATGAAGTCGAATACCTTCCATTCACATCTAATTAGATCACGAAACTTAAAGACAATGTGACGCTTTTCTTATAGAGCAATTCTCCTTCAGCTTACTTAAGCTTGCCCACAAAATCACCTCTCCTGGCTAGCTAAAACATGTCCATATAAACCCACCGCAGTCTCTGAAATATAAACCAGTGTCAAACTTGCCTGGTCTTTGTCTGCGTCCCTGCCACACAGACACACAGGCCTTTCTGATGTAGGCCAAACAACCCCTCTCTCTCTGACAGACTAAACACAGCGCTGGCCAGCCGGGCAGCATTGCACTCCCTATTGGCTCATCACACATTCCTCACCCAATTAGAATTCCACTCATACCTGTGGGGGCGGGGCACAGTCAGGGGCAATAACCTCTGTTTGCATCTGAGCTGAAATAATGAGAGAACACACACCCTCCACAGTCTCAAACATCCAAACACACTTACACTACTTTCTTTCAGCTTCACTCATGTCAAACACAACTGTCTGATAGCGTACTGCTCTCCACTAGAATCACTTCTTGGTGTTACTTTATACTATATTTCTTCCAACTGGGGCTGCAGCTAAGAATTATTGTCATTGTCAGTTAACCTATCAGTTATTTTCTTGGTTAATCGGTTACTTGGTTGGTCTATAAAATATCAGCAGATAGTGAATCACACGTCCCCAAAGCCCATGGTGACGTTTTCAAATGTGTTGTTTTGTCTGTCAAACAGTCCAAACCCCAAAGATTTTCAGTTTACTATCATAGAAAACTAAGAAAGCCAGACAATATTTGAATATATAGTATGTTATTGCACAATTTGATATTGTACATAGTATATTTTATTATTCTATGTTCGTATTTTATGTTTTCTAAGCTAGTTGTAGTAGTCTGGTTTATTTATAGTGTATTCTAATATATTATTTATATTGTGTGTATACTATAGATATTATCTCTGGTGTTGATATGTATTTACGGTTCCTATGCACTGTCTGGACAACCTGCTGCTGTAACACAAGAGTTTCTCAGCTTGGGATCAATAAAGTACATCTATCTATCTATCTATCTATCTATCTATCTATCTATCTATCTATCTATCTATCCATCTATCCACATCTGAGAAACCACAGCCGGTGAATGTTTTCCATTTTTACAAAGGAAAAAGCCTCTGTGCAGCTCCATTTCTAACTGTTACTCCCTTTTGAACTTTTGTATAAGTATAATTTCCTTTCTATCCTATTATTTCCTAACTTATGTCCCTTACACTGTATGTTATGTTTTTGGAGGGAGTTTTTCCAAGAGGGTTTGCGCTGGACCAGGAGCCATGGCTGTTGTGAGCCTGGATAGCCAATGGAGACACACTGTATGTGATATACTTGACAGTACAGATAAACTTAAACTGAAATGAGCAAAAAGTGCGATAAGTGAAGAAGTATGTCAGATCTGTGAGCCTATTTTGTTTTTGTCAAAAATGATGCCTGCTCCGCTCTCTTGAAATCTAGTTACAGGAAAAGAGAGATACAGAGTAGGAAAATAAACAGACAGCTGTGTGGCAACTCAGCACTTTTACTCAAAAAAGCATCCATCACAATCATACAACTTGATGTGCCCTCCTGTGTGTACAAAACGCAAGAAGAAATATGAAATCCAACGGGCAAGCACATTCTGGTGTGTGTGTTTGCTCAACTTTTGAATCAAGAAGAAGAAGGACAAGGCGTCTGCCCAGCGGCACAGAGTGGTCATTTCCATTTGAATAGAGGCCCCTGGGTGCCCAGTGGGGTTACATTAGCTACAGTAAAAAAACCATTGTTCCAGCTGTGTCCCCGTGTGTGTGTGTGAGAGAAAGAAAGAAAGAGAGAGAGACTCCTATATGTGCCCTACAGAGGAGAGCCTGACCCCAAACACGAACACAGAGTTGAGTACATCTCTCACACAAAAATATATCTTATACTGTATATGTTCTTAATGTATATGTTCTTAATATGCCTGTATATATCCTTAATATGCCTTGTACAAAGTATTTCCTTTTATAACTGTAATTTAACTTGTTATTTTAATGGAGCTTCCCAGCAAAAAGCATTTCACACGATTGTACCTGTATAACCGACGTGACAATAAACATCTTGAATCTTGAATGCCCAAAAGGTGCAATCGTATCAAGCTTCTCTGTGGGTATGGATAACTTCATGGAGTCAAACATGTGGTCTTGCTTACAGCAATGCCAATCAATAGTCATGGGTAATCTAGACTAGCCATTAGCTACAGTAAAAAAACATTGTTCCAGCTGTGTCCCTGTGTGTGTGTGAGAGAACGAAAGAAAGAGAGAGAAGCCTATATGTTCCCTACAGAGGAGAGGATGACCCCATAACACGAACACAGAGTTGAGTACATGATGCCCAAAAAGAGCAAACACGTCCATCTTCTCTGTGGGTATGGATAAGTTGAGTCAAACATGTGGTCTTGCTTACAGCAATGCCAATCAATAGTCATGGGTAATCTAGGCTAGCCATTAGCTACAGTAAAAAAAACATTGTTCCAGCTGTGTCCCTGTGTGTGTGAGAGAGAAAGAAAGAAAGAGACTCCTATATGCCCTACAGAGAGGATGAACCCAAACAGGAACACAGAGTTGAGTACATGATGCCCAAAAACAGCAAACATGTCCATCTTCTCTGTGGGTATGGATAAGTTGAGTCAAACATTTGGTCTTGCTACAGCAATGCCAATCAATAGTCATGGGTGATCTAGGCTAGCCATTAGCTACAGTAAAAAAAACATTGTTCCAGCTGTGTCCCTGTATGTGTGAGAGAGAAAGAAAGAAAGAGACTCCTATATGTGCCCTACAGAGAGGATGACCCCAAAACAGGAACACAGATTTCTCACCCAAAAATATATCTTATACTGTATATACTGTGTATGTTCTTAATGTATATGTTCTTAATATGCCCTTGTACAAAGTATTTCCTTTTATAATTGTAATATAACCATTATTTTAATGGAGAAAAAGCATTTCACACGATTGTACCTGTATAACCGGCGTGACAATAAACATCTTGAATGCCCAAAAGGTGCAAACGTGTCAAGCTCTTCTCTGGGTATGGATAAGTTCATGGAATCAAACATTTGTCTTGCTACAGCAATGCCAATCAATAGTCATGGGTAATCTAGGCTAGCATGTCACAATCTACATTAGCTACAGTAAAAAAACATTGTTCCAGCTGTGTCCCTGTGTGTGTGAGAGAGAAAGAAAGAAAGAGACTCCTATATGTGCCCTACAGAGGAGAGGATGACCCCAAAACGAACACAGAGTTGAGTACATGATGCCCAAAAACAGCAAACACGTCCATCTTCTCTGTGGGTATGGATAAGGTGAGTCAAACATTTGGTCTTGCTACAGCAATGCCAATCAATAGTCATGGGTGATCTAGGCTAGCCATTAGCTACAGTAAAAAAAAACATTGTTCCAGCTGTGTCCCTAAGTGTGTGAGAGAAAGAAAGAAAGAGAGAGACACCTATGTGCCCTTACAGAGGAGAGGATGACCCCAAAACGAACACAGAGTTGAGTACATGATGCCCAAAAACAGCAAACGTGTCAAAGCTTCTCTCTGGGTATGGATAAGTTCATGGAATCAAACATTTGTCTTGCTACAGCAATGCCAATCAATAGTCATGGGTAATCTAGGCTAGCATGTCACAATCTACATTAGCTACAGTAAAAAAACATTGTTCCGGCTGTGTCCCTGTGTGTGTGAGAGAGAAAGAAAGAAAGAAAGAGACTCCTATATGTGCCCTACAGAGGAGAGGATGACCCCAAAACGAACACAGAGTTGAGTACATGATGCCCAAAAACAGCAAACACGTCCATCTTCTCTGTGGGTATGGATAAGTTGAGTCAAACATGTGGTCTTGCTACAGCAATGCCAATCAATAGTCATGGGTGATCTAGGCTAGCCATTAGCTACAGTAAAAAAAACATTGTTCCAGCTGTGTCCCTAAGTGTGTGAGAGAAAGAAAGAAAGAGAGAGACACCTATGTGCCCTTACAGAGGAGAGGATGACCCCAAAACGAACACAGAGTTGAGTACATGATGCCCAAAAACAGCAAACGTGTCAAAGCTTCTCTGTGGGTATGGATAAGTTCAGCATTTGTCTTGCTACAGCAATGACAATCAATAGTCATGGGTAACCTAGGCTAGCATGTCACAATCTACCGACAGATTGATTCCCAGAGAGGCTGACATAAAGCGTTCATCCCGGGTGTAGAGCTCGTCGCAGTCAGGTCCAGCTAAAGGTTCAGGCTGGTCAACCCCCCAAAAAATGGGTGTAGCTAGCAAAAAGCGTTAGCGGTCAATGGTAACTACCATGTTACTGTGAGCTAATGCTAACTGGAGAGGAAACAAGTGTGTTAGCTATTCATAAAGTTTATAAACGTGGCATTCAAGAGCCGGTGTTTCCAGTGAACCTGTAAGACGCAGACTAGTGAACCCAACATGAGAGTGAGCAGCTTCTTTGACTGTCCTCTCTGGTTAGCATCTCAAGCTAACAAGCTAGCACTAGTGCTGCCACACAGAAACCGGATGTTTGGGCAAACAGAGCAGAGAGCCTCACAGGCTCCTCAGGTCGGGTTTATCAGCAGCAACACGTTACAGCAGCGAGGTGAAACATGTTTATCTCACAGGTATAAAGCTGTTTCTCTCTCTGGTGTGGTGTTTTAGTTACCTGTCAGTCTGATCTTGATGCTGGACCCGGTCCTCCGAGTCCCAGGATTCGACATCACTCCGGGAGAGAAAAACGGTATCACTCAAACTTCCCGTCGGAGTCTCCCCCGAAAAACACCGTTTCACCACTCAATGGGAAGGCGAGTTACTTAAGTTTAAACACATGCGGGTTGTTTGTGTGTTCCTCGAGGATAAACATGTATTATTTCACCGCAAAGTGCTGCTGCCGCTGCTCTCTTTCCAAATCCAACAACACGGGAGAGCATTTTCGGGCAGGCTCAAGAGCCACGTACTGACGTCATGTCCTTAACGGGTATAACGTTACGTTATACGGGCTCGCGTCCGGGAAGCGTGGGCGTGCCCGTACACGTCGGAGCCTCTCAGTTCTGCTTTTAGGTACTGTATTTACTACATTATTAAAAAAGAAAATGCCCCTGATTATTCATTTTGATTTGCAAAAGTTTATAGTTTCAATTAAGTTTAGCATACAAACACAGACGATCATGGTAGTTTAATTAAGAAATGCAGTAGGGTAATAAAGATAGATAGATAGATGGATAGATAGATAGATAAATAAATAGATAGAGGTATGTCATGAAGTGCGTACTATATAGATAGATAGATAGATAGATAGATAGTAACTTTATTGATCCCGAGGGAAATTCAACTTTCCAGCATCACAGTTCCATATTGCAAAACATGTTAGTAAAAAGGCAGTAAAAAAGTTAGTAGTGCAAAGTACAAAGTACAAAAAAATCTACCAGATATAAAAATACAAGGAGATGAAGAAAACTGTTAAAACTGAATATAGTGCAGGGTAACAGCTGTGATACACGACTATTAAAATACAGTGCAGCATACAAACACAGACGATCATGGCAGTTTATTTGTCAGGATCGTTTTTGTTTTTTTTTCATTTTGTTTTTCCTTTATTTGGTTTTACTCATACATTTACATAAACATACTTAATAAGATACAAATATGAAGTGAACAAACTTTTCCACTTTTTACAATGAAATTATAGAACACACAAATAGAACATGGGGTGCTTTTCATGTGAAATAAGATAAAAAATAAATCATAATAATAATAAAAAATTACATTTAGAAGAAAAGAAAAATTAAACAAAAGAAGGGCATTTTGGGGAAATATACTTTTTCCACTCCTTCCAAATTTCCTCAAATTTAGTTTCTTGAAGCCTCATTGAGAAAGTAATTCTTTCCATTACAAATATGTCATAAATTAGAACATACCAGTTCTCCAATGATGGGGTGATCGTGGCAGTTTAATTAAGAAATGCAGTAGGGTAATAAACAGATAAGATGGATATTTCTTTGACATTTACTATGAGATTTCTGCTTTCTCTCAGTCTCCCAACAACTTAATACCACCTGCCCCTGGATATTTAGTCCCAAAACGTTGTGCTCCCTAAAGATATCTATCTGTCTGTCTCCATTCAAGCTCCTCCGGCATCACTACATAGAAATTAAAAGTATTTCTGTGAGAGAAAGGGCTAAGATGTTATGCATCCATTTATGGTCATTCTTTTCTTCCCACATGATCTCAAACAATCAATAAATTGTTTTTTATTGTTGCCTACATTAACCCTCCCACGCTTCTGATTTCCATTTCTTATTTATATTCAGAGTTTTCGATTATTCAACTGCTCCATAAATCCATAGCATTGTTGGCATCATCAGGACTGAAATTGAACCAGCAAGTATCGCAGTGATGCTGAAGGCAAAGTGAATTAATTTGAAAACTCAATGAATGCATTCAAGTGTCTGAAGAAACCTCCAACATACAGACTTTAGAATCAGTTTTCAAATGGCTAGCTGTGAGTTTCATCCGACAGGTGTGTGATCAGGAAAATCAATGAAGAAGTGCTTAAGACTACATGGACATAGTGAAGAGGTTAATGTGATTTTAGCGGCTTGTTGGATAAAAAAAGTTGATGTTTGGCAGTGTCTTTAAAATTAGGGCATAGATTTGTCGCTACCCCAAAAATAGTTTATCTACATCTTTGTTCCAAAATCTGTGTTGAAAGTTGATTAATACTGACTTCCCTTAAGTTAAGTAATGCAGTGCTGTTTGAAGCTCATTGACTCAGGAGCTGACACACAACAGTGGACAGCAAAATTTGGTCAACTCAGCAGTACATTAGGGGTTGTTCCCAGCACACAGTTTACCCATCACCACTGAACTGGATCTTAATTTAGTAGATCAACAATTAAACCCCTTACCAGTCTGTTCAGGGGTAGATAAAAAGTCAACAGTAGATGTCACATAGAAGTGGTGTAAATCATCTGAAAGCTGGGAACCTGAAGATTAACTTGAGATGCAGCTCAGCACTGTAAGTTGTTCTGGTCATAAATGAAAATTAATTGATTAATTCAAATAAAATAAGGGCTAAGAACATTATGATAGAAGTATATGATGGTCATCCCCATGCTCTATTATGTCTCATGTCTCTCGTTGTTGCAGCAATTTTGGGGTTGATACCATTTGCTACACAGATCTGATGCTAAATTTAACCTTTTTTTTTTTTTACCACTCAAGAATTGATAAAAATGATAAATAACCCCAAGACACCAAGATCTTGAAGAAAACCACAGAAAAAGCCATGCTGTGATTTGGTATCAAAAACCTTTGACATTTGGAGATTTCTGCAAGAATTGCATTTTTCAGCGATTGGATGGCGAGCACTTGTGTTCTGGAAACTGCTCAGAAACCCCCTTATTGTCAGACTAGCTAGGAAAGCCATACATCTTCTGAATGCTCTAGGTCTCTAGTTTGTGGTTGTAAAGTTTCATTGAGGTCCGTTGAGGTCAAATGTTAAGGGACCCCTTTGAAAATGGTCATGCCAGTTTTTCCTCTCCAAAATTTCACATCAGATTGGTTGGTAATAATGACTGCAGTCATGTTGTTGGCTCTGTGGGGATGTACTTCAGCACAGCGATTCTTTGAGCTAAATGCTAACGTTGGCATGCTAACATGCTCACGGTGACAACAATGCTATAATGCTGATGTTTTGCAGGTGTAAAGTTTACCATGTCCACCAGCTTTTGTTAATTAGCACTAACACAAAGTGAATGAATGAATGAATGAATGCCTTTATTGTCATTGCACAGCTGTACGACAAAGCTCTAGAGCAACTCCTCTCAGTGGTAGAAAAAAACGAACAAAAGCAAGATAAAAAGATAAAAAAGAAATGTGCAGCTGTGGCTTATGGGATGTCATTAGCAGGTTTTTGGTCATAAAACAAAGTATTTGAATTTTAAAAAACGTGACCTGATGCCTGATGCCGAAGTCAGAAGATCACCAGTCCATCCATTAGTTGTTTGAGGCTAAAAAGTCAATGTGAGGATAAGAATACAGCTGAACTGTTCACCTGAATAATGAGAAGGCATGACTTACACGTAGTTGGCTGTTGGAGATGAAGACATCATACAATAGTCTGTAGTTTAAACTGCATTTATGCACAATTATAATTATGGTGATAACGAGGATGAGAATATCACCCAAGAATACAGATGTGACATCAAATCAAAGTTCAAGTAAATGCATTACGTTTATCTAAAATGATATGCTTTACAAAATGTTTGTCGGGATTGCAAAGTACGGTATACGGTCAGTTAAAGGTTGAAGGCGAGCTGGGTGGGAAGGGATAATGGCTGGAGGGATTTGGCTCTTTGGCAGCTCTGGGGTTAGCTGCACGGCTGCAGTATTAGCCGCTGGAACAATGGACCCTCTCACCAGCTTGTTTACAGGACACAGTAAATCCACATAAGCAGTGAGACGGGGGATCGCGGGACACCACGCACTTCTAGAGGCTAGGGCTCACACACACACACACGCGCTCATAAATGCGAGGGGCACAGGTGGGAATAATGATTTTGAGATCTTTCAGTCTTCCTTTTCATAAAAGCATTTTTTGTTTCAGTCTCTTCATCCCACTTTTTATCTACAGACGCACAACATCTGTCTAACTCCCACTTGTGGTTGTATGTATCATGTATGTGTCAACGCTCCACAGGTGCAGAAACAGATATACACATGCACACACACACACACACACAAATTAATTTATCCCTCCGAATCGGTCATGTACAGCTGTTAGTATGATTATGTGATTATGCGTGTGTGTGTGTGTACAGTGTGTGTATGATTTATTCAAAGTGCCGTTGGAACCCCCGAGACCAAGAGTGTGTTCACAACTACTTAAATAATTCCAATCATAGAGTCAAACTTAGTGATACCTCTGGGGACGCACACACACACAGTTAATGAAGATGAGGTCATTCATTGCGCAGAACAGTTGGGAAATCCCATTGGGCAGTCAAATGTGAGTTTGTTCTCGTAAAATGATTCAAGCTATAAGAAAAAGGGAAGAACATAAAGAAGGACAGTGAAAGCTTATACACATGTTAGACTATTTTTGCTTTTGAGTCTTTATATCATTTAAAACTACAATCATTTTGCTTGAGAAAGCGTGTTTTTTAGAAAGCTGAAAAATATGGACTTCTTATAGAGAGTTTTGGGCATTACAGTAACTCTGCTGACGCTGATTCTATGTGTGTGATTAGCTTCAGTCGGTATCTATAAAATCTCCCTTTGGGGAACTTGAGCAACAGCCGCTTCAGTTCTGAGGAATCTAGTTCAGATTGAGGTTACATCCTGGATACGAAAGACAGAGATGCTAAAAAGAGGGAAGGTCACAACAAGTTGTGGTGGACACAAGAGTTTCTTCTCATCATGTGACTTGGCCAAATACTCTTTCATATTTGGCCCAGAATCAAACTCCGCCTCAGCAATCTGTCTCTACTCTACAAGGGACTGTCTCAAGATAACATATGACACACTTAACCTGCCATATGCAGATAAGAGTTGGTTACCGTAAAGGTTCATCATATTTGAATGTTTTTGAGTCAGTGGTTTGAGGTTGGGCAGCATGCAGAGCAACAGAATGAACTATAAAAATGAAAAATATGAGAAAAATGTCCCACTCTGTCTCTGCTTGTTAATGGTTTTAATTTAAGATGCCTTACTCATCCCGATGCCCACCGGGCGCACAGAGAGAAAGCAATTGGCAGTTAAGAGCAGAGGCACGGTTGGATGAAAATCGAGGTGTGGGAGGGTGGAGAAGATGGGTCGAGAGACGGGGTGAGGAAAGGAGATGGGTTCAGCCTGAGTGATGGCTTTCCAGGGAAACCCTAAATGGACAAGAGGCAGATTGAAGAATTCCCAGATCCCGCGCTGCCAGGCAGATCGGAGAGATGAGACCTCTGGGTGATGGCTGGTTTTAGAGTTGTGACCATATCGGGAAGGAGAAGGCCTGATATAAAACAGCGTGGCCTGAGCTCACACACCCATATTCCTCCTAAGCGTACCTCCACCTCCTGCACTGGTGAGTATCTGAGTCAAATATTGGATCCTGTTTAACTGATGGCCAATTTTTTAACTCTCAGCACATTCTGTTTTCTCTCCATTGATCAGCCTCTACGTGAGTGAGTAGGTGAGTCAGTTGGTTGGTGTGCAGCAGCAGCAGCAGCCATGCCATATAAAGGGGAGTGCGGGGACGATGTGGACCCCATGCCGTTCCTGGGTCCCTTAGAAAAGGAGCGCCTGGATGCGATGAATAAACCGTACGACATCAAGCGCTCCTGCTGGATCAAAGATGAGAAGGATGCTTTCATTTCTGGGGAGATCCAGTCTGAAGATGGGGACAAAGTCACCGTCAAGACCTCCAAGAACAGTGTAAGTCTAACAAATAGGTTATTTAGTCTTATAGATGTAGATTTATGAAGTTAAAGTGAATCATGATGATAAAATGATTGATTGTCTTTTCTGATCAGACCGTGATTGTGAGGATGGATGATGTTCAGCAGATGAACCCTCCTAAGTTCTACCAAGCCAGCGACATGGCCAACCTCACTTTCCTCAACGAGGCCAGCGTCTTGGAAAACCTGCGCAGCCGCTACGTCAGCATGAGGATCTATGTAAGCCTGTCACAGCACCACAAAAACCTAGTCAAGAAGACGGTAGAAAAACTTTGTTTTGTGCCCCAAAGAGCTTTGTTACTATGGTGCTATGGCACTAACACAACCAAAAGCGGAATGGAGCAATTTCATCATTCATTTTACACATAAATATCACGTTGTTCATCACGGGGTGCACTACTCAGCTTGTGAAAATAGTTTTATTAGATCTTCTGTGGCACTGGAGGAGCTTTAATAACCCCGATGATGTCATCAGGGATATCTCAGCTTGGGCTCGGAGACTACAAATTTTATAAGAGGAGTCGGAGTTATAAAATGGGGACGTGGATAATATTGCTTGAGAAAGCGTGTTTTTTAGAAAGCTGAAAAATATGGACTTCATATAGAGAGTTTTGGGCATTACAGTAACTCTCCTAACGCTGATTATATGTGTGTGATTAGCTTCAGTCGGTATCTATAAAATCTCCCTTTGAGGAACTTGAGCAACAGCCGCTTCAGTTCTGAGGAATCTAGTTCAGATTGAGGTTACATCCTGGATACGAAAGACAGAGATGCTAAAAAGAGGGAAGATTCCCTGAAAACGTCACAACAAGTTGTGGTGGACACAAGAGTTTTCTTCTCATCATGTGACTTGGACAAAACTCTTTCATATTTGGCCCAGAATCAAACTCCGCCTCAGCAATCTGTCTCTACTCTACAAGGGACTGTCTCAAGATAACATATGACACACTTAACCTTTGTTTAAAAGCCACAGGCTTTTTGGTTGCATTATGGGAAATGTAGGATCTGCAATGTTTTAGGAGCTTTACCAATACTAGGGACTAAAAGTCAGAACATCTGCCTTGATTTTTAACCTTGCTTTTTGAAAAATCTGTCTCTAACAAGTCCCCAAACTCTATGGAAGTTAAATACTAAATCAGTGGAATATCCCTTTACAGGGCAGTAGGGCATCACCAGTAGAAGTACACAACTAGGCAGGCTTAATGTGGAAAGTGGATGTAACAAAAAGGTAAATTACAACACTTTTTTTGCAAAGTAACTCCTCAACTACACTGGACTTAATATGTTTTCATATTGAGATATCAAATTGTGGACTTTTCCCTTATTAGCACCAGAATTTTCTCTTTTAATGCATAGGTTACGGTAAGATACACAAAGGGAAAGCCACATAAAGGTGCCTATGAACCAGATTTGTTCTCACATTACTGAGTTTGTTGATCATTTTATTCTGCTGCATCCTTCAAACCACTATATATGTTCCTTTCCACTTCTAGACCTACTCAGGCCTCTTCTGTGTGACGATCAACCCGTACAAATGGCTGCCCATCTACGGCGCTAAAGTGGCCCAGGTGTACAAGGGGAAGAAACGCAACGAAGTTCCTCCTCACCTCTTCTCCATCTCCGACAACGCCTACCACGACATGCTGATGGGTGAGGAGAGGGCGATGGCAGGGTGGGTGTGTGTGTGTGTGTGTGTGTGTGTGTGGGGGGGGGAGTGGAGACATTTTAATCAGTCATAGGTCATTGATGGGTAAGAGGAGGGAGGTTACGTTGGTGAAGAGGAGAAGAGAGCATGCAAGTGGTATGTGGTGATTTGGGAGAAACCCCCCCCTCGAGACGAATTGCTTGAAAGTCATTACACTGTTCTTTATGTGGAAACAGGGAGTGGGGCAGTTGCTGTGTAATCAGTGTGGCGTGTGATGATTTGTTCAGGGAGCAGAAAAATATTTGACGCCATTATATGGCGTCAGGGGAGAGCTGGCAGCTGTCTGTGCCGTTGCTACTGCTGACAGAGAACATCAGCAGTCCTCTGATCTGCTCAGAGGGAAATCAGCAGTAATTATTCTCGTCTCTCTCACACTCTCTCCTGTCCTCTTCATGTCCCATCACTGCAGAGCAATGGAACCAGTCTATGCTGATCACGTAAGGACATGTTATTTTTGTGTGCACGTGAAATATATCAGGTGTAGCCTGCATGTCTACACTATTATTAACTCCTTATTTGTTTATCTCCTCCAGTGGAGAATCTGGTGCTGGCAAGACTGAAAACACCAAGAAGGTCATCCAGTACTTCGCCAATGTTGGAGCTTCTGGGAGCAAAGCCCCTGACACCAAGGCAAGTGTATTTGTGTATGCATACACATAATTTGTTGCTTTTCTTCTATAAAAAACTCACTCAATCCATCTCTTCTCTTCTCTTCTCTCCTCTCAGGGCTCTCTGGAGGACCAGATCATTCAGGCTAACCCAGTGCTGGAGGCATTTGGCAACGCCAAGACCATCAGGAACAACAACTCCTCACGCTTTGTAGGGACACACAAACAAAAATCATCATTAGATTATTTTTTTAACATCATCAAATGAAATAATTAATGTCCATGTTATGACAACAGTACAACCAGCAAATCTGTTAGAATAATATTTATGTGTTGTTTTAGGGAAAGTTCATCCGCATCCACTTTGGGCCAACAGCTAAGCTGGCTGGTGCCGACATCGAGAGCTGTGAGTGGAATTCATTGATTTGTTCATTTATTACCTCGGTTAAATACCAAGTCTTGGTTTTTACATGCTTCATGAAATAAAGATATCATCCTGTGATAAACAAAACAAAAAAACAAAAACGTTCGCTGTGAAAGGAACACAATTAGCATCCTTAAAAACTATCTGTCTTGTTGCGTCTGTGTTGTTTTTTCTTTGTCTGTGTATGTGTGTGTGCGCTTCAGATCTGCTGGAGAAATCAAGAGTGATTTCCCAGCAGGCTGCTGAGAGAGGATACCACATCTTCTACCAACTCCTGTCTGGAAGGAAGCCAGAATTCATAGGTGAGAAAATTAAAGCAGCAATGCCATCAGACATGGAATAAAAAGTGAATGTAAGCAGAAATTATAAACTACAGATTCATTTCACTGCTGGAGACATACTTACTTACTGTTTTACAATCAGCTTTGTGAATGCTATGTCATGAAAAAATTGCAGTTTCCTTTTTTTTATGTAACACCAAAAATAGTCTCTCACTTCTGCATTTGACAGAGGAAGAAAAATTGGCAAAGGACAATTTAAAAATATACGTACTGTATGTTTTACAGATAAACAACTGAAATAACTAGTTAGTTAAACGTAATGGATAAACAGTTGAAATAGTTAAAGTTACCTAAAACTAATGGGTAAATGGTTTAAATGTAAGCCAAAAGTATGTCAAAACGGTTGAAATCACTATAGCTAAAAGTAATGGATAAACAGTGGAAATGGTTAGCTAAAAGTAACGGTAGTAGTACGAACTAGTATGAATGCAAACTGCATCAAACTCAACTAAATATTGACAGTTGAATTGTGTGAAAAAGTATTATTAGTAATATAATAATCAATAGAGTTAAATAGCCTCTAGTTTAAAATCAATGTGGTGTCGATGAAGGGGGACTTGAGTCTGTGGAAGTGTCTCACAAAAAGGTTGGATGATTATGGTCTTGTTATGTTTGATATTATGTCTTCCAGAGGCTCTGCTGCTGAAGCCAGACCCCAAACAGTATGTGTGGTTGTGTCAGGGAGTCACTGTGGTGGATAACATGGATGATGGGGAGGAACTGCAGTTCACTGATGTGAGTTCATAGTTTTTTCTGTGTGAGCTGAGTTATTCGTGCTGTGCTTTGATTTTAAATCAAATCTGACATACTGTACATCTTTGCATGAGCAATGAGAAAATGATATAAGTTAGCCTGTTGATGGTGCTGTTGCCTCGCTTTGTGTATCTGTTGTGCAGCACTGATGCTCTCCTCTCTCTCTCTGTATGCCTGTGTGTCCACAGGAAGCCTTTGATGTCCTGGGCTTCACTCCAGAGGAGAAGATGAGCGTGTACAAGTTGACTGGAGGCATAATGCACTTCGGCAACATGAAGTTCAAACAGAAATCCAGAGAGGAACAAGCTGATGTGGATTCCACTGAGGGTATAAAAAGTCCACTTCTCTCTCCGGCTTTTTCTCTCTATTTCTCCTTTCATCAGTCCTTATCTCATGTGTTTATGTTCTGGCCCATTTTTTCAAGACATTGTTGAAATAATTGAATTAATCGAATAAATTCTTTGTCCTCTCTCTCCTTCCCTCCCTAAAGTGGCTGACAAAGTCGCCCACCTCATGGCCATCAACTCTGGGGAGCTGCAGAAGGGCATAACGCGCCCCAGGGTCAAGGTTGGCAACGAGTTTGTGACCAAAGGTATTGCAAAGACATTATTTAGATGATTGTAAACAAAGGCTATTCAATGAGGGTGGACAGTGTTCTCAGTTACAATATTTGAACTTGAAATGTCAGGTCAGAACCAGGACCAGTGCGTGTACTCCATCGGCGCTCTGGCAAAAGCCATCTACGACCGCATGTTCAAGTGGATGGTGACCCGCATCAATAAGACCCTGGACACCAAGATGCAGCGGCAGTACTTCATAGGAGTGCTGGACATCGCTGGGTTTGAGATCTTTGAGGTGAGATGTGATCATATTTTGTCTGCTACATTATTTGTCAGGTTAACCTCGTGCTCTCGCTCGCCTCCCCGTGATCCAACTCTGTCTGTTCGTCTCCAGCTCAACAGCTTTGAGCAGCTTTGCATCAACTTCACCAACGAGAAGCTGCAGCAGTTCTTCAACCACCACATGTTCGTGCTGGAGCAGGAAGAGTACAAGAAGGAGGGCATCGACTGGGTCTTCATCGACTTCGGCCTGGACCTGCAGGCCTGCATCGACCTGCTGGAGAGAGTGAGACACACTCGGTCAGCATAAAGAGCACAAACATGGACGTATAGTATTGAGTACACAGTATATTTTCTGTTTCCACCTCCCTCTCTAGCCTATGGGGATTTTCTCCATCCTGGAGGAGCAGTGTGTGTTTCCAAAGGCGACAGACGCGACCATCAAAGCAGCTCTGTATGAAAACCACCTGGGCAAGTCCGGCAACTTCCTCAAGCCGAAAGGGGGGAAGAAAGGACCCGAGGCCCACTTTGAACTGGTGCACTATGCCGGCACTGTGAGTACTGGACTGTTGTCGCATTTGACATGGTGTTTTAGTGGCCATTCAATCCACAAATGACCTCCATAGTGTGAGATAAATCATAGTTAAAAAGGTACTGTAGTTACAAACATATGCGTGCATAGCCTTAGCTATTCAGCAGTGTATTGTTAATAAAACTGTTTGAGTACAGTGCTCAAGTGCATCCACCTCTGTGAACAAAGTCACTGATATCTCTGATTGTAAAGTCAGACGTGTAATTGTGTGTACGTACGTCCAGTAACGCTGTTCGTGTCTCTCACAGGTGGGCTACAACATCGCCGGCTGGCTGGAGAAGAACAAAGACCCTCTGAATGAGACGGTGGTGGGACTCTTCCTGAAGTCCTCCATGCATCTGCTGGCTGCGCTCTTCAAAGAGGACGAGTCTGCTGGAGGAACCAAGAAGCAGAAGAAAGGGTCGTCCTTTCAAACCGTCTCCTACTTCTACAGGGTAACTAACACTAGACGCACAGGGACGCTTACACACACATGTATGGACTCATATAAGAATACTGCCACTCTCACAACATGCTCACAATCTCACAGGTGTCCTTGAACTATGTGTGTATAACAGGAACAACTGAACAAGCTGATGAGCACCCTGCGAAGCACTGCTCCCCACTTTGTCCGCTGCATCGTGCCCAATGAGTTCAAGAAGTCAGGTGAGTGGGTGAAGAGTGTTAGCTAATCTATTTTCAGAATCTAGAAGCCACTGTGTGTATTTTAGTCACAGTGTCAAGCACACAGTCCGTCTCAATCTCTGAAATGTGTTCACTATGTTTACAAATGTATTCTGTTTGCGTAGAAATATTCACTGTCCACTGTAAATTCTTGGTTCTCTCCTTCATGTTGTAAAGGTGTGACAGATAACCATCTGATCCTGCACCAGTTGGCCTGTAACGGCGTGCTGGAGGGCATCCGCATCTGCAGGAAAGGATTCCCTAACAGACTACAGTACCCAGAATTCAAACAAAGGTCTGACTCCCATTCTCTCTGTATTCATCTCCGTTAATCCAGTATTTATCTCCATGTTAATTGAACTTCTGCCACATTTCTCCTTTTCTAATGTCTCTCAGGTACTACATCCTCAACCCCAACGTCATCCCTAAAGGATTCGTTGACAACAAGAAGGCCTCTGAGCTCCTCCTGAGTTCAGTTGGCCTGGATAATATGGAGTACCGAATCGGCCACACCAAGGTACACCGCTGTTATAATCAATATCTAAAACACAACATATTTAAATGATACATCTTACTGAACAAATACATATGAATCACCTTTGTACACAGGCTCTTCGGTTGCTCATTGTGTGTAATCTATGAACTGTGTGTGTTAACTAATGGGAGCATAAGGCGCATAAAAGCTTTTCCCTTGGTTTTCTTCTTTTTCTCACCCCTCCTGTTTTTACACCCGATTCGACTTGTTATCAGCGTTATCGGTCGCAATAAGCACCATGGATGTGGGTCAGTAGGGACCTGCTACGCCTACTGTACGACGTTATAAAAGTGAAAGTGAAACTTAAAAGCAACACGTTCTAACACATTGTAAAACTGAATGAAACCTTATGTTTTGAACACAAACAAAACAGCTTGTTTAGGTTTAGGCAACAAAACCACCTGGTTCAGTTTAGAGAAAAAGATCGTGTTTTGGCTTAAAATAACTATGTTTGAAAAGTGAAAGTGAAACTAAATGTTGTGAACACAAAGACAGCAACACGTTTTTGGTTTCACACGGGATGCGAAACCCGATCTCCTGGGTTTTGTGTCCTGTCCATCGTCCCCCCCATCTTCACCCCGTATGGAGTTTGTCTGTTTATACTACAGCGTATAACGCTGTCTACACTACAGCACCTGACTTCTGCCTTTGCTCCTGTCATAATTACTATGGTCGCTAGAGGTTGCTGTCATCTTCTTTTATTCCTTCTTCCGGTGATCGACCATGTGAATCGATGATAAAATCCAATATTGGGTGTAGCAGGGCCCTGCTGACCCACATCTATGAGGCTTATAACCACTGATAATACACATTTAATGACCTGATAATAGTCTAATCAGCTGTTTTTTCCGTCTTTCACCTGTCTGCGTTTTCCTCTCCAGGTGTTTTTCCGCGCTGGCGTCCTGGCAAAGATGGAGGACATGCGTGACGAGCGGCTGGCAAAGATCATAACCATGATGCAGGCTCAACTTAGAGGAACTCTAATGAGGGTCGAGTTTAAGAAGATGGTGGACAGACGGTCAGTGTGTTTAAGAGAGCTGGGTCAGAGAGAGATGGAGTATATTGTGGTCGATTATATGTACATATAAGGAATCTTCAGTGCATGTTTGTGAGCACTAAAAGTGTTTCTGCATTCATGTGTGTGTGTGTGATTCAGAATTGCACTGATGGCCATCCAGCGCAACGTGAGGAAGTTCCTTCAGTTACGCTACTGGGGCTGGTGGAAACTCTACACTAAGGTAAAAGGCTGAATTTTCGCCCTTGACAAAGTCTCATCATTATCAACTTCTCTGTCATATTTCCTGTCTTGCCCTCCCAGGTGAAGCCGCTGCTGATGGTCGCCCGTCAGGAGGATATCTTCAAGGAAAAGGAAGAGGAGCTGAGGGTGGCAGTGGAGAAGGTCAAAGAGCTGGAGGTCAAGATCAAAGATCTGGAGGGGAAGACGGTCACTCTGTCACAGGAGAAGAACGACCTCGCCCAGTCGTTGGCTGCAGTAAGAGCACATCAGTACACACAGCAGTTTATTCAACTGATGCTTGTGCATATTTATGTTACTTTCAGATGATTTTCAAACACATGTCAAATAGCTTAGTATAACCCTTAAAGAGCCTTGTGATTAAAATTCTTGTTGTCTATCAGCAAATCTTTATGTGCAGGGAATAAAACGGTCAAATTAGGCAGCACTGAAATGTTGAAAACAGTCGAGCCAAAACCAAGCACCGCCCACTGGCCGGATCAAACTTTAGTGACAGTTTTATAAAAATACGTTTTTATCATATTTGCTCAAAGTTACCAACTGCAGCTTTAAGTCCTTAAAATGCAAACATTGTTGACATTTGGGTTCACCCATGCAGATGAACTATTCTCAAGCCAGAGCCAGTGATGTATCTTTCCTCTGTTATTGCACCTGCATAATCATAAACACACAAAGACACAACATAAACACACGTATACATACTTTATCCTCTTGTTGTCTCGCTACAGGAGCAGGACACGCTGGGCGATGCTGAGGAGCGCTGCACCCAGCTGATGCGCCAAAAGGTCCAGCTGGAGGAGTCGGTGCAGGTAATATGCTAGAGATGAACCAATATATGTGTATTCATCATTCAACCATCAGCCATGATTTCTACTAACTTGACATTGTACAGTAATTACAAGACAATCTAGAAGAATAACAGTTTATTACTATGAGTGATGGCTGACAATATTACCTTACATTAACATTACATTAATGTTTAAAGCATGCCAGATGGTCTTAATAAGACATTTTGGAGTGTTATAAGTCTGTCTGGGAAACAGCTGAAAAACTGTCCTGCGTATAACATAACTGTGGATTTAGGATCTAGGTGAGCGCCTGGAGGAAGAAGAGGGCAACGCAGCCTCCCTCCACGGCCAGAGGAGGCAGCTGGAGGGGGAACTGACTGAGCTGAAGGGAGACCTGGAGTCTCTAGAGTCCACGCTGGCCAAGACTGAGAAGGAGAAACAGGTAGAGGGAATTAAGCACAGCAGCTGTGGAGATGTAGCTTATTTCATTAAATATTGTCTGGATGTGGAGACACAAAGGCAGCAAATTAAATGCAAGTTTTAGACTTGACCACTGAACTCTGTCATGTTTAGAGTCTGGACTTCAAGGTGCGAACTCTGACAGGTGACCTGGGTCAGCGAGACGACCATATCGCCAGGCTGCAGAAGGAGAAGAGAGCTCTGGAGGAACTGCAACAGGTGGACAAACACACGCATGGCAACATGCCTGCACATAAACTAATATTTCAGACATCCTTATTATGCTTATGAGTTTAATAGTGACCAAGACATACATTGTTATAATTTAATCAGAAAACTCTGGAGGATCTCCAAACAGAAGAAGACAAAGTTAACCATCTGACCAAGACCAACAGCAAGCTCAACTCCCAAGTGAATGAGGTACGAGACTCCAGTTCGTTTTCGTGACTTATTGAAACTCTTTGAATATACTCAGAATTAGTGCCTTAATCATGTATGGATGTGTGTGTGTGTGTGTGTGTAGCTGGAGGACAGCTGGGAGCAGGAGAAGAGGATCAGGGCGGAGGTGGAGAAAGCGAGGAGGAAGGCAGAAGGAGACCTAAAGATGACCATAGAGAATCTGAACGACATGGAGAACGCTAAGATCGACCTGGAGGAGGTCATCAGGAAGTGAGAGACAGCCTATACACACACACACACACACACACACACACACACACACAGCTGACAAGATCATTAAAGCTTTAGAGGTATCCTGACAAACCAATTTGGTTACACTTTATACGATGGTCATCTATTTAATGCATTATAAGCACATTCATAAGACATTATAATGCATTTACAAGGCTTTATAAAACTATTTATAAATGTGTATAATCATGCATGACAACGTATAACAAGGTTTATAAAGTATTATAGGTGGTGGACATAATGTATTAGGATTTACTTTTGTCTTACACTTTACTTGCAGCCAGCAAATACTGCTCATAAGTCCTCATAATTGTGTTATAGTAGGCCTCTCATACAATAGCTAATTACGTTATACAGCGCTGTCACTTTACTTAAAGGAACAGTGTGTTTTCTTTAGTGTATAATCACCTGAAAATAAGAATTGTTGTGTTTTTGTTAGCTTAGAATGAGTCGTTTATATCTACATAGTGAAGCGGGTCCTCTTCACGGAGTCCGCCATGTTTCTACAGTAGCCCAGAACGAACACTGACTCTAGCTAGGGACATTCGCGTTTTCACGTTTTTGCTTCGGCCACCGTAGTTCTCCTACACGCTTGGCACAATGGAGAAGTTTCAGTTGGTTGCAATCTGCAACTTCACCGCTAGATGCCGCCAAATCCCACACACTGCATCTTTAAAACTCAAAAAGTCATGCTGTAGCGAGTTATTGTTGTTTATAAGACATTATTCCATTTCAGAAACTTAGAATTTATAATGTGTTATGATATGTTAGAGCGTTTCTCTATGTGTATTTGTAACTGGGTAAAGTTATGGTAGTTATAATGTGCTGTGTTACCCAGTGGCGTAGGCCGAAGTCACAGTGTGGATGGGCACAGAGAAAATCAGGTGGGCCTAGCTCGTCTAAGACCGATCATAGGCTACGATATAGGCCAAAATAGGCCATGACAACTAAACTTGCCTGAATGCATATCAATCATACAAGCCATCATCATCAGAGGTAATGTTACAGGCACCAACAAAGCGAACATTATCAGCATTGCATAGCTTTGCTCGACAGGATATTCACACACGCACAGCTGACAGACGCAACAGCATCATTAATCAAGTGTATGGATAGAGGTACGCCGGCACCAACAGGACCAGTAACGGTAAAAATTACACTTTAACACTGCCTGGCACGGCACGACATAAACCACAAACACACACACCTACAGCTTGTTATGGGTAGGGTGACGGGGGGCCACATACCTGTTGTTATTATTTGTTGAGGAGAAACTGGCGTAGGAATAGGTCTTGGTTGAGAATGATGGCTGAACTTGAGCTGAATTCTTTTCCTTCTTCTCCTCATGACGTCTTTTTGTGACTAACTTTAGCAAACAGATTTGTTACGGCATGATTTTTTATCTTCAAAGCAGCTGGGGGAAAGTCGGCTTCTGTTCCTCTGTGCAATGCACCGGGGTGTTTCGGTTTCTGGTGACTTTCAGCCGAATGCGTCCGTGTGCTTGTAGTAACTTCTGTAAATTGTTGGCTTAGATAATAACGGTTCGACAAGCCCACGGTTCGGTTTGTGTTGCGGTTTCGGTTTGGTTTGTTTTGCACATTAGGGAGAAGAAAAACAACCATTTCCAATGTGTTTGAACTACACATAACATAAATAGATAGATTGATTGATGTAATTAATGATATTTCTATATTATATGAAGCCATAACACTGGTTTTATACGACATAAGGCAGGCTACTTAATGGTCAAGTAGGCCTTTGTTCAGATAATTGCCTCTTCTACGTCTCTGGAAATAATTAGTAGACCTGTATTTAATAGTGGTGCAACGGTTCAACAAGCCCACGGTTCAGTTTGTACGTCATTGAACGGTTCTGTTTTGCATCCCTAATAAACACAGGGGAGTTTTTATTTAAAATTGAAGTAAATTTCCAATAACCATAGACACCAGTTAACACGGTCACTTGTTAAAGCCAAACACCGGCTGTACACTGAGGAGGGGCTGCTCGCAATCTGGCATTTGCGAAATGCACTGCCACCCAAAAATTCTGACCTCTCAGATGACCTAAACAAGAAACAAGCATTGTTTTATTTTAATTGGTCGTAGTCAGATAATGAAACAGCTTCACTGACTGCTATTCACTGGATGATCCAGCAAAAAAGGAAGCCTTCTGATTGGCCCAGGCCCACCTATGCCCACCCACAGCTGGTGTCACCCAGGACTCAGATTCTTCTTTCTACACTGTACACTGTTGTCACATTGGCATGGAGGTATAAAGCATTATGAACGCTGAACTTATAATACATTATGTCCACCACTTATAATACTTTATAAAACCTTGTTATAAATTGTCAAGCATGACTGTAAATTATAAAATTAGATTATAAGATTATAAATGTCTTATGAATGTGCTTCTATTGCATTATGGACATGACCTTCATAAAGTGTTAGCACAAAGGCTTATCACTACAGTAGTAATACATCTGTGTGTGTCCCTCACTCGCTTTTACACGCTGATAATCCCGCCGGTTTCTGATTCCCCTGCCGTATGTCTGCTTCGCTGTGTGTTCATTCAGGAGAGACTTTGAGATGAACAACATGAACTCGAAGATGGAGGACGAACAGGCTCTCAACTCAATGCTCGGCCGCAAGCTCAAAGAGCACCAGGTCTGTGGGCTCATTTCAGTCGTTCCTTCTTCTGTGGTTTAACTCGTTTATCAATTAAGTCAACCAGCTGGGAGGAGCTATTTAGCTATTAAGATCATAAATAAGGAGAAGCATGGACTTGAGCAGTCATTGTAGATGTTTTTCTTGCAAATACTGAGCAAAATTTGTAATTATTTCTGTGAGTTTTGTGACATAGCTCTAGAGAAGACATGTTGGTCAGTCGGTCGGTCTGTCCACCACTTTGGTCCAGACAGAAATATCTCAACAACTGTTAGATTGGTAGATTGCCATGACATTTTGTAGAGACAATTTTTTTTTTGGAGCTATAAACAAACAGCAGACATAACTCTATGTTTGTGAGTAGTATCGATTACATCACTGACAATGTAGAAATTCAAAGTGTTGGCTCCCATGATTGGTGAATTCACTGCAGTGTTGGCAGATCTTATGAGCAGCCCGACATGATGAACAGAATAGAATAGAAAATACTTTATTGTCTACTTTTTGTGTGCAAAAGGCAGACATTTGTCTTTGGTTTGCGTGTGCAAAATCTGTTATTTAAAGGGTCAATTAAAACACAACAGGATACACTACTAAAACTAGACACTAAAAGAGACACAAGAGCTGTCTTCGCACAGTTGCAAGCCGCAGGTGGCTGACAGCATCACGCCCTCGATGATTAGTTTTGAGCATAGATAGTCTCTGTGACGTCACCCATAGGTTTCTGAAGAGCTGTTGTGAAGCTCTAAGTGGGCGGTTCCGCCATCTTGGCAGTGACAACGCAGCCCGACTTAAGACTAATCCAAAAATGGGCAAAGAGGTGGATCGTCGGTGGAGCTGAGGCAGCTCCGGTGATGCAGCAGAGCAGACAGCTTGCAGCTAGCGACCTGTCACTTAGGCCCCGTTCAGACCTGGCATTACCATGCGTCCTGAGTGATCCGATCACAAGTGGACAGCTTTAAGTAGGTCTGTTCAACACCTGGTATTAAAATGAGTCTCCACATGTGTCTTGAGTAGCCTCTTGTGATCCGATCTAACTTCCTCACTCTATATACAAATAAACACGTAGTAAACACATGAAAATACAGCAGACGTTGTGACGTAATATTACAGGAATTGGTGATTTTGAGTACATTTTATTAACATCAAAATAAAAAGTCCGGGGAACTTCCGTGCGCTTCGCCGGTATCGCTGCCTTTGCCAGGCAACAGCAGGGTACAGAGCTTCAGAGAGCCGGGGATGAGAGCGGGCAGGCGGCCGGCTGGTTATCAGCTCTGTGCAAAGCAGCAGAACAAAAACACCAACACACTCCGACAATATGATAATAATGCACTTTGCATGCCTAGTCTGAGTCTGTAGATTATGTAGCCTATAGATAAGATATATTTTAATAAAATAAAGTTCTACCGACAGTAATAATACAGAAGCTGTTTCCATGCCTCGAGGCAGACGAGCGCTCGCGTCTGTCTGTCTATTCACATGAGGAGCGCAGAGACCCGCGGATCCCAGCGGGACGTCAGTTGAGTAGGCGGTCCTTAATGTGGCCCAGGATACCTTCACGTACACACTGTTAAAAGAATGTGGTCATATGTGGCCCAAACCACCTCTAAATGTGGTCTGAAAGATCTGATCTCAATGCGTCCTCAATGCGTCTTGAGTGCGTTCACACCTGTACTCAAAGCTGTCCTTGTACTTGTGATCCAATCACTGAGGACGCATGTTAATACCAGCAACAAACAACATGGGGGTCTAAGGGGATTGACTCGTTTTTTGGAGCCAACCTCAAGTGGCCAGTCGAAGAACTGTTTTTAGCACTTCCGCGTTGGCCTAATTTCTCCGCACCAGAGGTTGCCGCTTGATTTTTAGCAGTGATAAATGTGAGGTGACGAGTGTTGCATAAGGTCAGTAGAGTGAGAAAGGATGAGATGTGAGAGAAATGTGAGATGGGGAGGAAACGTGTGACAGGAAATGAAAAAAAGAGAGGGCAGTGCGGAATATAAGGTTAGGAAGCAGGGGAGAGGGTGAAAATGAGGAGTTGAAGAAGTAAAGATGGATGATAAATGATCTGGTTTTAAAGATGCAAGTTTAATGTAGGTTGTTCTCTTGCACATTTTTGTGATTTTTTTTCCAGGGCCGCATTGAGGAGCTGGAGGAAGAGCTGGAAGCTGAGCGAGCCATGAGAGCCAAGGTTCAGATTAAACCTGATATATAACTGCTGAATTAACAATTATGTATTCACATGTTGACAAGTATAAATACGCTGGCAGGTGGGATATTATTTCTGGCAGTTAGAGATTAAAGTTGGCTCTGTCTGCTCCCTGAAAGGTGGAGAAGCAGAGGGCAGAGCTGTCACGTGATCTGGAGGACATCAGTGATAGGCTGGAGGAGGCGGGAGGTGCCACCTCGGCCCAGGTGAGAGTGACCGACAGCTGTCAATCAATCAGAGGGTAGGAAAAACACAGGCTGGGCCATTTTGTCTCAGTTCGAAACCTTGACCTCTGTCATTTCAAACCCCAACAACCCTTTAGATTGAGCAGAACAAGAAGCGGGAGACGGACCTGCTGAAGCTGAAGCGGGAGCTGGAGGAGTCAGCGCTCCAATCAGAGTCCTTGGCGGCAGGGTTGAGGAAGAGGCACTCGGACTCGATGACGGAGGTGAGCGAGCAGCTGGAGAACCTGAACAGGCTGAGAGTCAAACTGGAGAAGGACCGGCAGAGCATGAAGGCCGAGATCGATGACCTCAACGTCAATATGGAAGCCACTCAGAAAGCGAAGGTATGACGTTACTTGGAAAATCGAGTGCGAATATCTCCACCAATGCATGAATATAAACTCATACACGCCCATGCTTTTGCATCTGTGTGTATTTGGGTGTTTACATGTGTAGATGAACTCTGATGCCCACGCCTGTAAACTGGAGGACAACCTGGCAGAGGCCAATGCTCGCCTGGCTGAGATGGAACGCACTCAGACTGAGCTCAGCACTGCCAAAACCCATCTGTCTGGTGAGAACACACACACACACACACACACACCAGGCTGGTTTAATACACCGTTTGTAGCTATACCTACGAAAAGTAATGCACTGTAATTTATATATACATCCCACAAAATCAATTCATATGTAATCCATGTAATTGTGAACCAGGAAGTATAATAGTGACAAATGCCGCGTAGGGAAAAGGTCGGGGTGGATGTTTGGGTCAAAAAATACCAGACTTTCGACCAGGAGACTGGTGTTCGTACCGCGTGTGAAACCAGAAGTTGCTGAAAGAGACTTTGATTTATTTGTCACGAAATATAACTGTACTTAAGTTACGCCACTTCCGGAGATATTTTAACACAAACCGCACCAACTAACTCCTGTGAATATGGAAGTTTATTTTGAAAAGACTGGAGTGGAAATTGACACGTGTGTCACTTGTTGCTGGACAATCATAGGAGAAAAAGAAAAGAGGAATAACTTTTCAAAAGATATCATACGAACCGTTGTATGAGGATACCTTGCAGCAGTGGTGCTGAAAGCCACACTTGAGTAAAAGTACAGATAAATAATCAGAAAATGACTTTAGTAGAAGTTAAAGTCACCTATTAGAATATTACTTGAGTAAAACGTATCTGATATTTACTGTACTTAAGTATCAAAAGTAACTTTCTGATATTAAAAGTATACATTTCATTTAGGAAATGTAGTGGAATATGAGTGAAAGTTGACAGAAATATAAAAACGCAAGTAAAGTAGAGATGCTCCCAAAAAATACTTAAGTACTGTAACAAAGTATTATTACTTTGTAACATTACACGACAGCACTGCACACACATGTTGGCCCACAAACACTGTTTCTTTTTTCATATTCTATTCTTTGTGTGTGTGTGTGTGTGCTTCTGTAGCGGAGAACAATGACCTGAGCAGGGAGTCGGTGGACGCACAGAGTAAGCTGACTCAGCTGACCAGGCTGAAGGCCTCCCTCACCTCGCAGGTCGACGACCTCAAGCGACAGCTGGATGAGGAAAACAAGGTATAAGTTACCACAGGCAGACGTAACCTTCACTTGGAAGGAATGTTGAATATTTTTACACATTTTCACAGCTGAGAGCTGCACAGTTCAGCCACAGTCTCAGGAGGGGCCTTGCACAAGGGCACATAGGCAATACTTTTGTGGTGTGAGGGGAGAATCCTCATTCATTCCCAGCTGGTTTCGATACGGACAACTGAGCTTTCAGTTTCAAATCTTTCTCTGACCTTTAGGTGTCCTCTTTTTGTTGCCTTTAAAACACCTCACCTCTCCAGTAAAACCTACCAATAAAGGCCTCTCCCCCCCTCTGCAGAGTCGTAACACAGCGGTGGTGGGCCTGGCCAACGCCCGCCACGACCTCTCCCTGCTGAAGGAGCAGTTGGAGGAGGAGTCGGAAGCCCGCGCGGAGCAGCAGCGCCTCGTGTCCAAGCTCAACGGCGACGTCAGCTCCTGGAGGACCAAGTATGAGACGGATGCCATCCACCGCACCGAGGAGCTGGAGGAGACCAAGTAGGTTAAACAGAGCTAAAAAAAAAAACAAAGCAACTACCACTGTATCAATCAAAGTGGAGCCAAAAGTTTCATAAATCAGTTTTGTGTATAAATGAAACATTGTGGTTGTCTAGATACTTTTTAATTTAATCCCACGGTTGTCTCTCCCTCTCTCTTCTCCCTTCGCCCACTCTCCTCCAGGCGCAAACTTGCAGTGCGTCTCCAGGAGGCTGAGCAGGCAGCGGAGGCGGCCCAGGCCAGAGCTGCCAGCTTGGAGAAGGCCAAGCAGAGGCTGCAGGGAGAGGTGGAGGACCTCACCATTGACCTGGAGAGGGTACATACACACACACACACACTTGCATGCACACAAATTAATGTAACTCAACACGAAGGACACACAGTCTGCAAGAGTTCAGGTTTCTGCTTGCAGTAAATCTAAAAAGCAAATGTACTTCAACTCAATATAAAACTAATAATAACTTATGCAATATTGATTCTTTAGCATTACCTCTCCACCCATGTCATTGTATCTTGGGGCTCTTTCCTGGTGATATGAAACAATCAAAATCTAAGGTTTTGTGTGTAGTAAAAATGGTCATAAAAAAGGGGGCATTCATTTGCTTTTCTGTCCGTGTGACTAGTCCAACGCAGCAGCGGCAACTCTGGATAAGAAGCAGCGAGTTTTCGACAAGCTGGCGGCCGAGTGGTCCCAGAAGAACGAGGAGCTGCAACTGGAGCTGGACAACAGCCAGAAGGAGAGCCGCAACTGCATGACGGAGCTCTACAAGCTGAAGACGGCCTACGAGGAAAGCCAGGCTCTCGTAGAGACCGTCCTCAAGGACAACAAAACCCTCTCAGGTAGCTTCTATCCGCTACAGATACTGCGGTACTGTAGACCACAATGGGGAAAGCATGTAGTCTTGTCCTGATCCACAGCATGTTTTCTTGCTTGACAATGTGCTCTTTCTCACCACAGAGGAGATCAAGGACTTGGTTGACCAGCTTGGGGAAGGAGGCCGCAGCGTCCACGAGCTGCAGAAGGCTAAGAAGAAAGTGGAGGTGGAGAGGGAGGAGCTGCAGCTGGCTCTGGATGAGGCCGAAGCTTCACTCGAGGTACAAAGAGCCTCTATTGGCTGAGAAAAAAGCAAGGCATTTGTGAGTTCTGACAGGAGGATTTGATGGGGAAAGTTGAGTGCTGGAGCAAATGAGGGACATCTACCTCTGTCCACAATACAGTCTACTTTCCAGTTGTCCAAATGTGTGTGTGTGTGTGTGTGTGTGTGTGTGTCCAGGTGGAGGAAGGTAAGCTGGTCCGTGTGCAGCTGGAGCTCGCTCAGGTCAAAGCTGACATTGACCGCAGAATCCACGAGAAGGAGGAGGAGTTTGAAGTCACCAGGTTAGAAGACAGGAACTCTAACATGAACACGCAAGAACAAGCATGGGTTAAGAATGTACAACACAGACTCTATATAAGAAGTGGACGTAGTCACCGTGACGTCCTCCATCGGTTTGTGGACTGCCATTTTGAAGCCTTGAGTTCGTCATTTTGGCCGTTGCCATCTTGTTTTTTTTTCACCCAGAAGTGACACCAGAGGGTGGAGCTAAGTACAACCGAACTTGATTTTTAGGCGACCAAAATGTTACAATTAACTTTCATGAAATGAAAACACACTGTGAAAGGGTTAAAGTTGTAAGACAAAAACAAACTCCCAGACCGAACGTCGCCGTGGTACCGACCTGTCAATCACAAGGTAGCCACGCCCTAAAGCATACCCTGCTTTTTTACTAAATGAACATCACGCTGTATTGAAGAAGACTTAGCGATTGAGACCATAAACTCATATTTACAATGTTTACTGAGGTAATAAATCAAGTGAGAAGTAGGCTCATTTTCTCATAGACTTCTGTACAATCAGTCCTCTTTCTGCAACCAGAGGAGTCGCCCCCTGCTGGCTATTAGAAAGAATGCAAGTTTAAGGCACTTCAGCTTTGGCTTCACTTCTCAGACCCGGAGATTGCCCACTGGTGTACACACACATGCATAGACACAAATATAAACATCACAAAGTGTGTCAAACCTCATAGAACAGCATAGAAATATTTTCAGTATCTTACAAGAAAGTAAAAATGTCATCATTAACACAATGCATGTTTTATTGTAACTGGGTTTTTTTCACAGTAACTCTCACAAAGGTGAAATAAAATATAAATCTGGGGGATGGAAAAATTAAAGAATCTTGTCCTAAAAAAAACCCATAACCCTCCATTTTTCTGATCCAACCCCCCCCCCAATAGTTTTCATACAGTCCCTTCAGTAAACCATTAATTAGTTACATAACTATAGAAGATTCAGTCTTCATTCACAATTGTACAAATTGATCACCATGATCAAGAATAAGGAAATTTCATATCTGTGTTTCATAATCCTATTTACTGTGACTACGTACCAGAAAGAACCATTTGCGTACAGTGGAGTCGCTGCAGGCCAGCCTGGAGGCAGAGGTCAAAGGCCGTGCCGAGGCTATGAGGTTGAAGAAAAAGATGGAGGGAGACTTGAACGAGATGGAGATCCATCTGGACCACGCCAACAGGAACAATGCTGAGCTGATCAAAACCCTCAGGAAGCTGCAGCAGCAGATCAAAGTAGGAGATTTATTTCAAGGAACCGCTTAGAAAACACCCTGTTATTTGAAAAATACGACAGCAGTAATCCTTGCATCTCATCCAGGATCTGCAGGTGCAGATGGACGAGGACGCCCGTCAGCACGAGGAGCTGAGGGAGAAGTACACCCTCCAGGAGCGGCGTCTGTGCCTGATGCAGGCAGAGATTGCGGAGCTGAAAGGAGGCCTGGAGGCGTCCGAGAGGTCCCGCAGACAAATCGAGCAGGAGCTGGTGGACACCACGGAGAGGTTCACTGAGATCAACATGCATGTAAGTGCAGTCCCATACAGACACACACACACAGAGAGAAGTAAACATATGTAAGGACATTTTCTTGAATCTTAATTATTTCTTTTGACTTCTCGCCGCTGTCATTTTCTCTAGCGGATCATCGTATAATCTCAACAAATTTCATCCATTTTTCTCGCTCTAGTACCAAAGCCTGACTATCCTGAAGAGAAAACTGGAGGCCGACCTCGCCCAACTGTCCAGTGAGAATGAAGAGCTGATCTCAGAGTTTCGCTCTGCTGATGAGAAAGCCAAGAAGGCCGTGTCTGATGTAAGCGGCATGACTATACACACAAACCGCCCACAAAGTTTCAACATTAGTCAGAATAAAGGCATGATAGACATGAAACAGACAAGTTTCATGATCATTTTGTCAAGCCAACAGTTTCATGCCTCCTGCCGGCGACAGCTGTGGCGGGAGGCATTATGTTTTCACGTTGTACGGACGTACAGACGTCCGGTCCATTCTCGTGAACGCGATATCTCAGGAACACCTGGAGGGAATTTCATTAAATTTAGCACAAATGTCCACTTGGTATCAAGGGTGAACTAATTCAATTTTGGTGGTCAAAAGTCAACGTGACCTTAATTCCGTTCCATCCTTGTGATATCTTGGGAATGCATGGAGCAGATTTCTTCAAATTTGGCACAAATGTCCACCTGGACTCAGGGATGACTTTGGTGGTCAAAGGTCAAGGTCACAGTGACCTCACAAAACTCGTTTTTGGTTGTAACTTAAGAATTCATATGCTAATCATGACAATTTTACATGCAGTGATGACATTTTGGACAGACATGGATGTAAACTGTAACTTGACTGTTTGGCGGAGGCATACAACCATGAGGCTATAATTCTAGTTTTTGATGTGGCGTTGTGTTCAAAATGAATTGAGCATTCATGCATATGTCTGCCTGCAGGCAATGAAACTGTGTGAGGAGCTTCGGCAGGAGCAGAACCGGAGCTCCCACCTGGAGAGTGTCAAGAAGAACCAGGAGCAGACCATCAGAGACCTCACACTGAAAGTGGAAGAGGCTGAGATGCTGGCTCTGAAGGCCGGAAAACGAACCATCCAGAAACTGGAAACCAGGGTGAGGAGCCGGGTTGATAGCGGCCAATAGCATCACCTCAAAAGTAACAAAATGAGAACAGGTCAGACACCCGTAGAGACACCACACTATTGTGTCGATTCTTCCCTTAGGTCAAAGAGGTGGAGAATGAGCTGGACCAGGAGCGGAAGCGCCACGTGGAGACGGAGAAAAATTTCCGCAAGGGAGAGCGTCGACTCAGAGAGCTGACCTTCCAGACGGAGGAGGACCACAAGACCAATCTGCGCATGCAGGAGCTGGTGGAGAAACTCCAGAACAAGCTCAAGACTTATAAACGGCAGATAGAGGACGCTGTGAGTAGGAGTGACGCTGGATTTAAAAGTCTTATTCTTATCCATTTCTAATGAATGATTGGGATTTGCTGTGATGTTTAAAGGATGAAGTTGTTTATAACTACATATCTAAGATGTAAACACCTAGATTTGATTCTTTTTTTACATTTTGTAAGATTCGCTTATTGGTTTTCTGGCAGAGAGTTAGATGAGAACATTGATACTAGAGCTGCAATGATAAAAAACATACATGTTTATTCAATTCTGAGACAAACCTCTTGCTTTTGTCACTGTAGGAGGAGCAATGCAACAGCAGCCTGTCTAAATACAAGCAGACGATCCATGAACTGGATGACGCTGAGGAGCGTGCCGAAGTGGCAGAGATGAGTCTGAATCGAATGAGGATGAGGAGCCGAGCCTCCACCACTAAGGGTTTCACCTCGGTGGAGATCGTCCAGGTCACTAAGCCTTCCGGCGGAGGAGAGGAGGAGTAGAGCGGACAAGAGACGCACACACCGCTAGCAGGTATAGGCAATTAAACAGAGGAGGATCATCTATCTGAGCATATCATCTTTGACACACACAATTTTGCTCACTCTCTCTTGTCTTTGTGCTCCTACAGAGTGAGACACACCCATTCATCCCTCCAGAGGACGCTTGGCTGAGGAAGTATGAGCTCAGGCTCCACCGGGGAAAGTCTTCAAAAGGCCCAGACAGAGCTCCTTAAATAGTCTTAAATAATTAAAAGAGTCTTTAACATCACCAATAGTCTTAATAAATGTAGTCTTAGGATTGGTCACTTCACCTGTACTAGTCGATTTGCACATTATGTATTACTGTTAGTATGCCTTGCATGTACTGTTTGTGTCTGCTAAAGTGTTTTTATGTGGAACTTGTCAGGTCCGTCTGACCTTTGCTCTCATGGCTCTGTCAAATACTTTGGATCCCATATTGTTTATGAGTATGTGCCTTGCGTGATCTCAGTTAGTGTCCCTACACTGGGGGGAGGAGCGGGCGAAGCTGTGCTCTCACGTCAACGACAGAGAGCCCACCTGTGTGTGTCTCGCTCCTGCATGTGTGTGTTAAAAGTGTGTGTGTGTGTGTGCAGTGGCCGGCTGCAAAGTCTTAATAAACTACTAAGCAAAAGAGCAGAAATGTCTGTGGCTTATTCAAAGAGAGGGGGGGGTGTCACATTTAATGAAGCAGCAGCCATTTTGACAGGTCACTGCAGGGTAAACCAAGGAGGGTGAAAAGAGGAGATGTCATCAACGCGTCATTTCTTTGAGGTACAACACAAGCGCAGTAAAATCTGATCTGCACTCACCGGAATTGAGCCAATAGCAACGCGCACGACCACAGCTCCAGTTACACTGCGCATGTATCATACCCCCAGAGCTCAATACTGTGTCCCAGCCTCTTTCAATCAACAGGCCTTTTGGGGTAAAGGTGTAATTATGGCCCTGGTATTGTGCATGCTGGCTCACTGGAAAGACTGTGACACACTAAAAATAAAGGGGCCATAACTGATTTTATTCATCACACTTGTGTTTAGCCCAAGGCCTATGGAAAGGAGGCTGGGTCACGGGCGGACATCGGTCTTGGGGTATGGGGTACAACACATGCGCAGTGTAACTGAAGCTGCGGTCGTGCGTTGCAATTGGCTCAATTTCTGCGAGGGCAGACCAGATTTTACTGCGCATGTGTTATACCCCCGAAGATATGACGCGTTGATGACGCGTGACCCAGCCTCCTTTCTAAAGGCCTTGGTTTAGCCTGCCTTGACATGTCAAAATGACTGCTGTGAAAAGGGGCCAATAAATGAAGTGTTTTTGGCTCTTTAGTCTTTATCTGTTGAGTAAACATGAAGGCAAAAATGTCCTAAGGTTTGCGATAATATGGTTACACACATTTATTTTAACATATGCACCATGCAAGCATAATATGAACTGATGCATTGAAGGTATTATAGCTAGATTGTGACACATGGCCTCTTCTACAAGACTGCATTAAACCTGCTCTAATCAACATTTCTAAAGAACCTTTTCAAACTTGACAACATAAACATCTAAATGGGCCTGAAGACAATGGAGTAGAAGGGCTGCTGGGTCTCTGTGGTAATCACATACAGGTGCTCTTTGGATCCTTCAGGTGTATTGGGCTCATTCAGTCTTGTGAAGGGTGGAACAAATTACAAAATGCAAGTCTCCCTCAAAAATAGAACTATGTTGGTCGCAACGCGTTGGTCATTTTAAACAATTATTACCATGTAAAATAAAGGCATTTTAATTTTGTTCAAACTCTACAGTGTGCCTTGGATTATTTTAGATTTTTGCATTTTGTACTTTTTTCCACCCCTGCAATGAGCCCTTCACAAGACTGAATGATCTAAATGGGTCCCTTTGTATTTCCTGTTGTAATGTTTGTTAATGCAGTAGCTGACAGGAAGTAAACTTGGACCAAAGCTGTTGCGCAATAGCAACAGAATATCAATGAAAAGGTCTATATTAACAATGAAAACAGAAAATTATCACCCAACACTGCAGTTTCTCACAGCTTTTTTTAGCTTCTTTCAGCTAACTGTTTTGGTTCAATCTCACCGCTCTTATCTACCTTCTCTGTTAAAACCACTGTATGCTAGGCTAGCTGCACTGAACCACATGGCAAACGGTCAACATTAGCCACTAGCTAGTGAACATTTAGCAGTTAAATAGCCAGATATTTCCCTCAGGAGATAAAAACAGAGTTAAAAGGAGAGTGAATATTGGACTTACATTCATCAGGTGGCCAGAAACACGACTCCAAATAAATGCTCAGTGTCAGCTGGATGTGTAAATAGGTAGCTAACTGTTAGCTAACTAAACTTGAAGTGTGATGACACGTGGTCGTGTCGGCAAAGTTAAGCGTCAAACTCTCGCGAGATGGTTATTGTTAGGATAGGTCGTCGATTAGCCAGTCTCGCGAGAGTTGTGACAATTTGGGGGTTACCTTCTAAACACGACCATTTGTTCTGTTAGTGTTGTGTTTACAGCTTGTTGCACTGCCCCAAAGTGGCAAAAATCAATTAATACAGGTTTAAATGTTGTCACCTATTCCATGAAATTATTGTAAAACTAAATCTGAGATGATGTAAAATAACATTTTCTAGTTACAGTAGCTTCAAACACTGTAGCTATATTAATTAATTAATTAATTGGTCTCTCTTAATGAATATAAATGAGCAAGTTACCACAGCGTAACAAGAAGAAAAGGCACCTATCTCATACATCAACATGGAATTTATTTTCATTTTAGTTTCAGATGAACGTTTCACATTTTATACAAAATCATTAGAAAATGCCTGACAATCCCATGGCTGATCCTCGTTTAGCGGCTTCAGACACCAAAAGGATTAATGGGGAATCATGCAGCTTCCTGGACCACTTGATGAGCCTCAGCCTGACCTCCAGATCAATCTAACTTTAATGCACAGTTCACTCTTTTTTCCCAGAGTGTAAACTCTTCTCGTAACCTGTCAATATGGTGCAGTGATATCTTGCCACATCTAGTAATGTACAGAGTAGGGTGAGGAGGCTGTCTGTCACTGAAGACTGACAGCCTCCTGCCTTTCGTAACTGAACCTCACCACCCAAATGTCTTCAATGTATGGACAAAGTACCACATCAACAACACCATGCATGTTTTCTTACGCATGACACATCATTGGTTATGATTGGTTATGTAGATTTAAAAAAAAGATCATTAATATCAGAGTTTAAAATCAACCAATGACTGCAGGCCTGAGGAGGGGGGAGATCCTCTGTTTGGATGAGGGGAAAAGTGAGGGAGGAGGAACAAGTGGGGGCTAATTACTCAGTGTTTTGCTAATGTACATGCCCAGCACACACACACACGCACACAAATGAGATCTCAACACAAGCGCACAAACACACACACTCTTATTCGCAAACACCTCTGCCTCATGCCAAAGGCTTCTAGATCATTCTTTGGAGGGTAAACTTGAGCCAGATGCCACACTCCTCGCAGGACAGGTGTGTGACTGTATGTGAGAGAGAGGAAAAGGGTCAGAAAAGAGTAGTACACACCCTCGATTAAGATCCGACAACTGAAAATAGATTTTATTAAGCCAATGCAAAGAGATCCCCCTCTCAAACAGAAGAAACCATGACACTGGGGCAGAGAGGCACTTACACAATCACTTTCAGTTTACACAGTGCTTGCGTCTGTGTGTCTTCAAGTGGAGACACAGCTACATTTTTTTTTGATCACACGTCCAACACACACACACACACACACGCGCACACTCACAGATACTCGTTTTCACATTGGAGCATGTTTTTTTTAGCAGTTGGCACATGTACATGCAAAGCGTCAGTTTGGCCTGCGCAGGCTAACTGAGGGAAGAGGGAGCGCAGGAAGGAGGGCGGGAAGATAAAGATTGACATGTATGTGAACAGACAAACGCACAGACAGACTGACAGACAGGCTCTTCAACACTCTGAGCGTTTAAAAACACTCCCCGTCTCTGATCCTGCCCCTGCCCCCCCTCCACTTGTGTCACATGTTCATAGCAGCACCAGAGGAGCCCTCTGATTGGTGGGTACAGTCGTCCGTTAAGTCAGTCAGTCAGTTTCGAGGATGAGCGGCGGTTGCTCGTTCTCCTCCTCTAGGCGCAAGTCGTTGAGGTCGTCTTCTAGCCCCGCTCCTCCCACGGCGCCCTGCTCTTCGCAGTAACCTGGGAAGGAAGAGGTCAGAAGGTCAAATACTGAAACAAACAACGTTGTACATGACTTACATTCTGGAACAAAGTCAAATGTCATGAAGAGTTTTCTTGATTTGCTTCCTGAAATGACTTACTTATAATTATAGAAGTACAATTCCTAAAGAGATATACGACTAGGGATGTCACGAGAACCGATACTTCGGTACCAAGTCGATGTAAAAATTCTGAAAATGTGTTTGAGACGCAGTAAACTCACTATCACCCTATTTTCTCCTTGATAATGCAACATTATGAACAACAAATCCGTGTTGAAATCAGCAGGACCAGAGCTAGTTAACGTAAGTTGTTAGCAGGGGTGAAGGTAGGCCGGTACGGTCCGGTACTCACTTTAGTATACACTATTCAGTGCTGGTATGCAGTACCAGAAAGAGGGGACAGCAACTGCCTGCTAAAACCCACATACAACCCGTTAATCACGATCGTATCTCCAACTAAAAAACACATCTGCTAACATCAGGTCAACATACAGTTAGTTACCTCCGCCAAGGAGATTATGTTTTCGGTTTGGTTTGTCTGTTTGTTTGTTTGTTCATGCATTAAAGTCTTTTCAGATGGGGAGCGACACTCAACCTGCGTACTCGCTTGGATCCACGGGGTCTGACTGCGCTCCTCATGCAGACAAGCGCTCTGTGATTAATGCCAGGCTCTATGGGTGGCAACCATGGAAACGGCATCTGTGCACTACAGTAGGCTATGCATCCCCAGGTACAGCTGTGTGGTGTATCAAATATCCTTAATCACAGCTCGATTTGTTGACACATGTGGCAATACCGTTTTCACTTTCATTAACATTGAGAGATATGGCATTTGTGCTGCATTCATGTGGTGCCGGAATAATCTGAAATACGAGTTGCTAACTGGTAAAACGTGAATGCCCCCTTAAGTTGGAACAACAACTCAAAAATTGAAAAGTTTTGTCAACATTTACAAATTATTCTGCAGCACTGAATCGTGTGCTCAGGGACGCATGCAGCGGAGGGTGGCAGGAAAACAATATCAAGCGATGAAGGTTGGGTAACTTAGTGGTACCGGCAAAAACTTCAATCTACCTTCACCCCTTACTGTTAGCTCCATGCTGCTTATCCCTGTTACATTATGATGCGTTCAGGCTCTATTCAGTAAAAAAATGAGTATTGGGTGTAGGTAAATTCTAACATTATTATGAGTTGTTCAAATGTAATCTTGTAAAATGTAGTTTTAGTTGAATAGAAAGTTGAATAAATACAGTTGTTTGAAGGAGATGTTTTCACAGCAATATATAATAGATAATAGTGAGGGAATAATGACCTGTTTAACTTCCTAAGAAAAACAGTATGCAAGCAGTAATAAAGGAGTGTATGTTGAAGTACATGGGATTTATTGTTTTACTTTTGTTTTTCAACCGTGGTGTCGAATTAGAATTGAGAATCATGGAATTTCACTGGTATTGGTATCAACGACAAAATTTCGGTATCACCACATCCCTATATATGACTCAACACAACTACTTTCCTACAATTACCAAATTACATAGTCCTTTCCACCAAACTCACTGGGAAATTATAAAAACAATAGTGGGAAATTACGAACTTGTAAATAAAGAACATTTGTTTGACATACCTTTAGTGACAGCAGCACTGTAGGTTTGGGCCACAAGTGGGCGGTCATGTGACTGCTCAAGGATCTCATTGGATGGCTCAGCACTGCCATCTAACCTGAGGGGATTCAGAAACAGAAACTCTCAGCACTACTCTCAGAACTTCAGACTGGTTGTTTTGTAAAAACTTCAGATTAAAGTGTGCAGTGACCCATGCACCGCCACATTTGCTCTGTATTTACTCTGTGTGTGTGTGTGTGTGTTTGTGTGTGTGTGTTACCTGTGCTGCTTCATAAGTGTGCATTCCCCTCCCTCTTGTGGATCCAGGTTGTACAGATACAGGTAACCATCAGCTGCTGCCACCAACAACCTGGGAATCTTCTGAATCCTGATTTAAAACAATAAAAACAAAGATTCACAGACATTTTAGAGCCCATTTAATGATGAAGTGCCTTTAGCTACCATGGCTTGTATGTTGTTGTTATGCAACTGCTGAAACTGTGTTTGGATCTCAGTTCTCTTTGGCTGAAGTCAATTATGAATTAACTATTACAGATTGATATAACACAACAGTTACAACATGGGTTAGGTGTGAAAGCGCCCTTAGACTCCTCCAAGTTCATTAAAAATGTGCCGTTCTAAGGTTAAGTGATTCATATTTCATAGAAGCAGCGAAACTGGTAGCTAGCACGAGCAGCAAGACTGCATTAGTAAAAATCATCAACTGAATTTCAAACATCACAGATGATTGATTTGACTGATTTAGTATGTCATCACAGGGGTGTCCAGGGAGCAGACTGGTATTGAGTCGTGCATATTATTTCTGATTCCACTTTCACTTCATGTTTTAAAATGCAGGACCCATACAACAACAACGACAAAAACAACAACACAAAAACAGTGTTGTATGTGTACATACATACTGTATATTTGCATATAGAGGTGTGTGTGTGTGTGTGTGTATATATATACTCACACAGCTAAGGCGCAGATGTTCTTATGTCCGCAGAAGGGCAGACGTACGGTGGCGAAGGCTCGCCCCTGGGTGAACATTTCCGTAACCTGAGAAGGCAGGTAGGTAGTAGACGCCATCAGGACCTTGCCCAGGTACCCTCCCCATGTGGTGGGCTCCTCCGCTGGCCTACACAGACACACACACACACACAGAATGTAAGAAGCCTATGTTTCTCTGAGGACCATGAAGTAAACAGACGGGAAACTTCAGCCCTCAGAAGCTTTATAACGTAATAGGACGGAGGCAGAAAGATACGTACACGTACTTCTCCTTTTGCGTCTCTAATTTGAAGATGTGGACCGTCTCT
The DNA here is from genome assembly GCF_015220745.1 of Sebastes umbrosus. NCBI lineage: Eukaryota > Metazoa > Chordata > Actinopteri > Perciformes > Sebastidae > Sebastes > Sebastes umbrosus. The sequence goes on along the minus strand of NC_051282.1, from coordinate 9,850,475 downwards.
GTGTTGCTGGAGGCCGACAGGTACAGGCCCTCCATACTGAACGCCAAGGAGCAGATGCTCACACACCTAAGATGAGAAATGTTCAGGTGAGCAGGTGAACACGAACATACAGTGCACGCGAACATACAGTGCACACGAACATACAGTGCACACGAACGCACGCACAAACACAGGTACAACATCATGCTAGTCCATCACAGTAAAACAGCTTTAATTTCTGAGGTGTGGTCAATCATCTACCTCTTGACTCCTCTTCGAAACTCAAAGAGCTTCTGTCCCTCTGGGATTGAGAAGACACGAATGACTGTGCCCTGGGAGGAAGTGAAAGATATACAGAGGATGACAACGCTCGGGGGCAAAGCAACAACAGTGATGTGTATTTGCTGAGGCGGAAAACAAAACTCGCACACAAATAAGCCACATAGACGTCGGGGCCAATGTACTGGGTATAGTAATTCTCTTACCTTCTCAGAGGCTGTGGCCAATTTGGTTCCACTGGCATCGAAAGCAAGAGCCGCTAATGGGCTGTCGTGGGCTGGAATCATGTTAGCCGCTCGCTGGAAAACACATACAGACACTAGTTAAGAGATGCGCTACTTCCGAAAATACTGACTGATGATAGGAAACACTGGCTGTCAGAATAGTGAGGACAGAGTATCACAGGACAATTTACATTTCATTTTAGCTTTGGGTCTTTAAACAAGCAACAGAAACAGCACCTCAGCTATATATAACACAAGTATTAAGGCACATTTCCACCAAGCAGTCCAGTTCAGTTTAGTTCACTTTGTTACACATTAGAACAGTTATTTTTGCATTTCCATTCCATTAAAAGTTGTGGATGGTTCCAATAGAACCACTCCCATTTTTGGTACCACCGTGGTCGAGGATCCAAGCGAGCTGAGCCGATACTAGAAGGTGGAGTTAAAACACTGCAGACCACTGATTGGTCATAGAGAATCGTCACTAGCGCGACACGTGACATCCTGCACAAGCCTGCCGTTTTTAAATAGCCAAGCTGCCGTCAATAGCGACCGCAATTTTAAATTCACTTGACCCAGATTTTAAAAAAATGGCAGCTTGCAAAACTACACCGCCACACCGGACACTTGACAAAGTGCAGATCCTCTGTTTGGTTGCCGGTGCAATGATTCAGCGAGTGTCCCGTTGAAGATGATGTCATGGCAGTTTCACGTGCCGTCGCCTATCGATCAGCTGAGAATCCCGTCCACACTGAAGGGGTACTATCTGCGGTGGAAACACGGCTAGAGAAAAGGACCTGGTACCAAAAAGTGAGTCGAGTCGAGCCGTACTACGCAGTGGAAACACGGCTTTAGTGTTCCATGATCGGTTATTATGTACCCAAGGACATACGGTTGGTGTGAAAGATAACATACAAGGGCTTTATCTTGTGTCTGTGCTGGTGTTCACCTACCAGGTTGACTGTGTCAAACACTTGAACTTCTCCTATCGTTGCACTGCCTGGGTAGGCCAGATAACAGTTATCATTGCTGATGGAGAGGGCGCACAATCCTGAAGAAACATGAGCACAAATACAAAGTAATTAACAAAAAGAAGCCAGAGAAAGAAAGAAAGAAAGAAAGAAAGAGAAATCAGATTTAAAAAAAAAAACACATTTTTCTCTGAAGTTGACAATAAGTGAAACTGAAAGAATGACTCATAGTGAGACTACAATCATCTAAATATTTAGATAAATAGTTCTGACAGCGTGAGTGGGGTTTTTGTTCAGTGGGTGTATTAAAAAGACAAACATCACACAGAAGTAACTCAGACTGCGGTGACAGTTTTCAGCCTTCAGGGCAACGGCAAACAAAATGGAATTAATTGTGAACTAAAAATAAACTTCCATAAAATGAAAGTGGTTTCAGTTTGAGCACACAATGTACTGAAAAGGAAAACCCCTCTTCCCCAGTATTTCTATTGTATACCACATACTATACATATATACACACACACACTACATACATACTATATGTTACTCGTCATTCGTCAGACTCACCTGAAGGGTTGGGTGGAGTTTCTCTAATAGTGTGAAGCACTTTCATGTCCCGGATGTTGTGAATGTAAAGTGACTCCTCCAGACACACTATCAGCCTCTGCAGAGGAACAACAAAGCATCAAAAACATCACAGTCAAAGGAGAACACTAATCAGACATTTTGCTGTACTGATATATTAGAAATTTGCACAATCTAAATATGTCTTCTGTTTGATGAATATGTGGCTATTTCAAGAGACAGAACGTCTGGCAGACAGGTATTTCTTTGCCCTCGTCTTCCTACCTGTCTGTTGAGTTTGACAGCCAGTATGGTGTTGGAGTAGGAGTAGTTGCAGATCTCGGTTCCCTTCTTGAAGTGACAGACTTTGAGCTTCCTGGGGGCCTTGAGGCTGACGATGGCCACCAGGCTGCTGGAGAACAGACGCTCCACGATGCACACATCCTCCGTGTCCGCTGCACGGACAAACACACACACACACACACATACACAAATCATCACTTCACAGCGTTCACTCTGTGGCATCCTGTCATCTTTTATTAGCTGCCTCTCTGTGACCCCAACACACATTTTAAGGGAGTGAAATGATGCAAATGAAAGCATCACATTTGGGCAGATTCACAGAGGTTTCGTTATTCCTGAACACACCGGCAGAACTTTTAGCTCACTATAACATGTTCAGTAAACGTATCAAGCAAAAGCTGTGCTCATGAATTAAAGATGACACCACTTACGGGTCCAAATCACTCATCCTCTTCCTCTGACTACACAAACTATGTCTCCTACTGCGTGATTTTCATTGGCTATTCAAATTGAACATGATTATCAAAAGGTGCAGGTCAGCTCACAATACATGGGTAGTTCACATAGACAATAAAACTGCTGCAGAGATCATACTATAAATTATGTAAATCCAATAATGAGGAGGAAGCTTGATTTTATATACGGATGTGGGAAAAGTGCTGACACACTTTATTAATATTTAAAGTAACAGTAGCTTTCTAATGGTGCAGTGATTGAGTCTAGACAGCATGCATTAAACAGACTCAAAAAATATGACTGAGCAAAAATATATAACAAAATAGTGATTGTGTTATTGTAGAAGCTTTAAATCCATAGGGCATTAAAGTAAGGACAGAGCTTAGATAATACTTACTACATTCATATATCTGCTCCAATTTGTCCACAGAGGACAGGGAGAAAAACTTGTATCCTGATTTGGTGCCAACAGCTAAGGACCTACATGAACAACAGAAATAGACACAACAGCGGTATTGAACAATCATTGCATCAGCAAGCTATTACACCCATATAGTCAAGTCAAGTCAAATTTATTTCTATAGCACATTTAAAACATGAGCTGACCAAAGTGCTTTACAGACATAGGCAGAATAAAAACAGGTCAACAGAGCAGACAACAAAATCACAAGTAAAAGACTGTTATAAGCATTATAATAGGCCAATTAGTAATAACAATTCAAGTACATTCAAAAGCCAAAGAAAGAAGAAGATACACACACACACACACTGGATATAGATAGTCTCCATCATCGTTATTATTATTACAGCTCACAGAGGCGTTTCAGACTGGACACTGCATCATGGATCAGCCTGTCTATTTAATTCCAGTTGTCTCATTGGTCACTTTATGTACTGGACAGATTGTGACAGTGTGTCACACGACTGGAGCAGTTTTGCAATAAAAGCAGGCCTCCAGCAGTCACCAGGACATGCAGCAGAAAAACCCTCAGTGACAGGGTAACGTTACTACAACAGCATATCTAAGCTACATGTATTATTGAAGTATGACTACAAGAAATACAGTGACCCAGTTTGTGACTTACAGTCAGGGCGATGTAGAACCTAACCTAACCTTTCCTCTGGTGCATAGTTTACATCATGTTACATTAGAATATATTACACACTTTGGTTCAGACTTGATGTGATGCAATAGTTAGTGCCAGTTAACACTGTAAAAAATTTTTAGAAAATGTAGACAGATTATTTTAACACAATTGTTTGATAGTCCAATATTTAAAAAAAACTCATTTTAGGAGATACGCAGTGAAGAAAAACAGATGTTTGCACAACTGTAGAGCCACTCCTACAAAATAACAACACTTGTGCCAAAACAGTATAACGTTACTACAACGACATATCTAAGCTACATGCATTATTGAAGTATGACTGCAAGAAATACACAGACTGTGACTCTCAGCATTATCAAACCTAACAAATAACAACCACTCAACACCTGTGCCAAAACATACAAAAAACGCATAAACTTCAGATGTACCTCTCTTCTACAGGTCTGTATATTGATCATAACAATCAGCCTCACCAAGAAGTTACATGACACCCAAACTACATGTGTATTGTGGCTAAATTAGCCTCACGTTAGCTTAGCATGCTAAGCTAGTGACGGTGTAATAAGCTAGCTGGCTAACACCAGCCTGTACTGGTAGTATGATCAAACATGAGACATCACACCCAGACTGTCTCACACGAAGCCCTGTCCCCCAGTGAGACACACAGAAAGCTCCACACTGAGCTAGCTAACAGTCAGCACAGACTGTCCTCTCCCCCGGCCCTGTCCCCCTGTCCCCGGCCCTGTCCTCTTACGTGTTGTCCTGGTTGAAGTTGGCGAAGAGAAGCTGGCTTCCGCCAGCATCCCCGCTTTGACTGGCTAAGTTCATGGGCTCGGCACCATCTATGTATATATATACAACTCCGACAGAAACAGCAGCAGTAGGTCTGGGATTAGTACTGTGATGAGGGCCAGAAGAGCTGAGCATTCACGGAGCCATCTCTCGTTTCTCCTGCTAGCCTCACTGTAGCTGGACTGATTGTTGTTGTTGTTCATGGGGCTGCTGCTCTGCCTTACTGCGCATGCTGCTTTGCCTTACTGCGCATGCGCCGAGGACGCAGCGTGCAGCGCATTTAAAGAGACAGGACAGTTTGTTAGAGTCCTGATGATAATACATGTCATCATATAAGATAAGATAAGATAAGATATTCCTTTATTAGTCCCGCAGTGGGGACATTTGCAGTGTACAGCAGCAAAGGGGATAGTGCAAAAAAACAAGATGCATCAGCTAACACAGTAAAAAAAAAGAGCTAAACAAAGTGTAACAAAATATGAACCATTTAAATAGAAGGAAGCATAACAATAGGAGCAGTATATACAGTATTGACAATAAACAGACTATTACAAAAATTGCACAAGTGGAAAAATGATATTGCACAGTGAGAATGAATGAACGAATGAAATTCCACCTGAAAATATCAGGATCTTGTCAGTTTTTTGGTGTGTAAGTAAATGGTCTACGACTGGGAGCAGTGCTGGTTGTGGTCTACTGGGAGCAGTGCTGTGGTCTACTAGGAGCAGTGCTGGTTGTGGTCTACTGGGAGCAGTACTGGTTGTGGTCTACTGGGAGCAGTGCTGGTGGTGGAGTCTGATAGCTGCAGGAAGGAAGGACCTGTGATAGCGCTCCTTCACACACTTTGGGTGGAGCAGCCTGTTGCTGAAGGACCTCTCCAGTGCTGAGATGGTGTCCTACATGGGGAGAAAGACAGCAGGAGCAAACACGGTTTTCCTGTATGAAAACACTCCACTGTGAAGTCACTATTCATGATTTTCTTTATTTTTTTATTTATTTTGTCCATATATAAAACTGCACAAAATCCAGTCAATGAAAAAACAAACAAGAAATGTGTCAGGAGAGGTCAAGAAGCCACAGGCTTATACAAAGGACCTCCCCCCAACCCCAGGAGGAGGAAAAACAATAACAAAAAAGGAAGAAAAATCTAAACTAACATAATTTAAAAAATACAACAAAAGTTAAACAACAACAAGAAGTACACAAAATGTGCAGAAAAGCCTAACCAAACAATGGAAAACAATCCAATAAAAACAATGAAATACATACAAAAAACAGTACAGAAGAAAAAGAAAATATATCTAAACATATCAAAAGATAATTAGACATCATGAATTAAATGTGATGATAATTTCCTTTTAAAATGTTCTAAGGATAACGAGCTCTTGATAACATGTATTTTGGTGTTCCATATTTGTACACCACGATATCTGAGGGAGTACTGGCCATGTTTTGTTTTGTAAAAAGGCAGGTGAAGATGATTAACCTGTCTGGTATTATGTGAATGAATTTGATGTAACAGCGCCACCCACCGTCCATATGTGCAAACAACACCTGAGAGAAGAAGGGGCGAGATACAGAGTCTACTCTGATTGGTAGGCTGTGTTAAATATATTCGATTTATTCAACATATCCTTGATCATACAGGCCAGCCCCCATCTCCTCTTAACTCCAGCCTAAAATCAATGTTTTATCTAGTTTGTACCACACAATTTGCAATTTTATCAAATACATATCTATTTATGGTGAATATAGGGGTGAACATTGCACTGTGTATTAAACAACATATTACAAATGCATGTATGCCTACATACATATTATATTTCTTTCCCCAATATTTTTTTATTGAATTTTAACATAACACAAATAAATACACAACCTTTAACCAAGTACTAATAATCCATACTTAAATAATTATAAAAAGTAATAATAATACAAATAAAACACACAATATAAATAATGATAATACAAATAAATTAAATAAAAACAAACAAATGTTTGCATATATATATATATATATATATATTCTCATTATTTAATGTTTTTTTTTAATCATTTAGTTCAATATTTTGATTGAATTTTAACATAACATGATAAATACACAATCTTTAACCAAAGTACTAATAATCCATACTTAAGTAATTGTAAAGAAATAGTAATAATTATATAAATAGTAATAATAATGATATAAATAAATAAATAAATAAATAAAAACAAATAAATGCCTGCATATATATATATATATGTGTGTGTGTGTATGCATAAATGCATACACGTATATACATATGTGTAGATAAGTCATAAATATGTATAGTATATATATATATATATATATCACGATATATATATATATATATAGATAAGTACAGATGGTATAGATAGTATAAATGTATAAATAAGTCATAAATAAAAAGCATTCTCAATACCTCACATTAAGTTTGCATAAATATTATATTTATGAATTATATATTATTATAAATATTTCTGCCATATATTAGCACACACATGTGGTCAACAGATATTAAATCACAATATATGTCCCTATATGTAAATGTCAATATATGTGCACATGTTATTTTCTGAATGGCTTGTCTTTCCACTTGAACTGTCTTTGATATGAGTATCAAAACTTAACATACAACAATGACTCTGGTGGCAGGAGCAGCAACGTCTGATGCGTGGGATGAGAACGAAACAGTTAGTGATCCGATGTGTGGACTGTATAATTTGGGCGTGTGAGTCACAGTTTCTGTCTCTGTGTGTTAGTTTCATGGCAGTTTCAGGTAAGTCTGAGCATGTCAGGGTGTGATTGTGAGTTATTCAATGGATAACGACATAAAGCCAGAGGCCGCCTCTGCAAGACAGCTGCTCACCCTGTGAGAGGCTCTCACGGGACAAAAGACGGATGTAGAGTAGTAACACTATCAGCTCGTTGGCACAAGTAGAAAAAAAGGAAAGAAAGCGTGAAAAAGATGCGACAAAGGTGATAAAACCATTAAAGCTCAGCTGCAATGGGAGAAGAAATTAAATCCACCGTGATGAACTTTTGAATGCCTCTGTTGTCCTTAACAGCGATGATGTTGACCTCAGTGACTCTATCTGTTAAATCAATGAGAGCACCTGAGCTCTTTGTTTGCTCCTGTGTGGTTGTGATTCTGTGTCAGCTGTGTCCTTTGGTCCAGTTTGCTGTGTTCAGGGACCGAGCGTTTGCCTCTCCTCCAGAGGTCTGTCAGCACGGGCAGAGCTCCAAAACACTGTGTACTGGCCTCTGGTTTACACAAGACATCCATAGCTTCCAAATAAACATGATGGACACAGAGACAGAGGCGGGGTTTGTGAAAGTGCATATCCTGGTTGTAGAAAAAAGTGCTGATGGTAATTATAGGATGGTAAGAGACATAATGTTACTCACTAGATCACCACAAGACCAGTGTGTTAGGAATAGCCTATAGATGCTGTACAGATATGCTTGTTTGGCCACTGTCATTGATATTCAGAATCTTATCTGTAAACACAGCCGGGGGGTGAATGTGTAACATGTTTCTGTTTGAAGCGTGGAAACTTGTTTGGATGTCTCTCTGTGTGTGTGTTTGCATAATGTATCTGTTCTGTCTCACACAGCTGCTGCACAGTGCCACAAAGGGCCTCTGCTGGCCTCTGTTATTGTTGGGTAATATTTAATTTTCCATTCAGTTTGAGCATGTGTGATGTGTGAAGGGAAGCATGAGTGGATTTGCAAAATGAAATGACATGCTTCTTTTTTTATTTTGAGGAGATACATGTCCTGCGGAGCTACTGCAGTAGATGGACCATATTAGTTGAAATACCAATAAACAGCATTTGTTTTACATCCCTGTTGGTCCTCTGTTGTCAGTATCTGCTATAGCCATGTTACATTGCGACTGATCCTCTTGTAACATTAAATCATTTACCTTTTAGTTCTGTTAGTTGTCTCCCGTTGGTTTGAAAACATATATCAAAGTGCAAGTTGCCAGACCAGACCTCTTTACTATTTTTCTGGAAATAAAGGGTTGTTAGGAACATTGGAGGGAAGTTCTAGAAAAAAACATGCACTTTGAGGAGATTTTACAGGCTGATTCATTTATTTTTATACTGAAAATATTTACATTTGACTACTTTTAGGCCAATACATAAATAAAGAACTCCAGCTGTTTGTTCCTGGCCGTGTGGAGTAGTCAGTTCCCGTTTAGGAACTTAAAATCAGTGGCGGAAGTAGTATTCATGTCCTTTATTTACTGTAAGTAAATGTACCAATACATTAATGTAAAAAATACTTCATAACAAGTAATAGCCCTTCACTAAAAAAGAAAATCCCTCTCAAGTACAGATGTTTAAAAGTACAGATGTATCAGCAAAATGTACCAAAGTAAAAAGAAAAAGTACTTGTTCTGCAGAAAAATGGCCTGTGTCTGATGACCTGTAGGTCTATTATACATTTTATTAATAGATTGTGATGCATAATTGTGTAAGCAACATTTAATTGTTGGCCGTTTAGGTATTAGTCCAGTGGTTCCCAACCTAGGGGTCGGGCCCCCTCCAAAAAGTCACAATATAAATCAGAGGGGACATAAGATGATTAGTGGGAGAGGAAACAAGAAAAAGTAAAGTTCTTATACACAAACGTAGCCTATATTCCCCTTTTGGACTTTTCTAGAATCTTTGCTTTTTTGAGAAAATCAACATTTTTAGGCCGTGAACAGTTATCTAAATGAAACCAAATGAGAAGTTTAGAGGGGAAATTACTCTAACAACTCAAAATAACAAGAATGTCGAGAACCACTGGTTTAATCTTTAACAATGTGTTGTATTTTATTAACTTATCATGACATATTGTTAAAGGAACAGTGTCGGGGATCTAATAGCAGAAATGGTATATAGTATTCATATGTTTTCATTAGTGTATAATTACCTGAAACTAAGAATCGTTGTGTTTTTGTTAGCCTAGAATGAGCCCTTCATATCTACATAGGGAGCGGGTCCTCTTTATGGAATCCACCATGTCGCTCCTCCATGTTTCTACAGTAGCCCAGAACAGACAAACCAAACACTGGCTCTAGAGAGAGCCTTTCATGTTTTTACTTCACCCAAAGGCCACCGTAGTTCTCCGACACACTTGGAAATAGAGGGGGCGAGCGGAGGGGTATTCAGTTGGTTGCAATCTGCAACCACACCACTAGATGCCAATAAATCCTACACACTGCCCCTTTAAGTCTGAAAAGTAACTAGTAACTAACAGATAAATGTGGAGGAGTAAAACACTGAATATTTCCTTTTGAAATACAGTGGAGTAAAAGTAGAATAGCATAAACTTTAAATACTCAAGTAAAGAACAAATACCTTAAAATTATACTTCAGTATAGTATTTGAGTAAATGTATAATTACTTTCCAGCATTGATTAAAATGTGCAGAAAATATAATTCAACAGTTAAAGCAGCAGTGGGTAGAAATGGAGCAAATATGATTTAAAAAAGTTATTTTTCATAAAACGGTCACTATATCCTGACAGTAGTACATGAGACAGGTAATCTGAAAAAAAATCATGTGTCCTCCGGTGCGCCTAATGGCATCTGCAAGATTTCTCTGAGCAGCTGTCAATCACTCGCAAACTCCGATCAAACGGTCAAACTAGGCAGCGCTGATATGCAATTGATATCAAAAAGGAACTGAATTATATATTCCTACGGAGCATTTTCTGCTTAAAGCAGCAGTAGGTAGAAATGGAGCAAATATGATTTTAAAAAGTATTTTTTATTAAACGGTCACTATATTCTGACAGTAGTGCATGAGACAGGTAATCTGAAAAAATCATGTGCCTCTGTGTCCTCCGGTGCTCCTAATGTCATCTGTAAGATTTCACAGACTGGAGGAAAACAACCAATCAGAGCCGAGCTGGAGCCCTGCCATCTCTGAGTAGCTCTCAATCACTCCCAAACTCTAATCAAGCAGTCAAACTAGGCAGCGCTGATCAAATATGAATCAATATTCTGTTACTGTAATAACTATTTCTCTCCTCAAATGTTTTCAGAATCATCTTGTAGTGTACTGTTTAGCTGTAAAATGAGAAAGTTTGTGACCCAGCAGCCATGTTGAGATCAGTTGAGGAAATACCAAACACCGCCCACCAGTCGGAGCACAGCCAATAGGAACGCTCTCTGTCTTGGCACTTTATTCTATTTATTTCTTTTAATCTTTTATCTCATCTTCTTTTTATTCTTGTATTTATTGTTCTTATTTCAAATATTTTTATTCTTGTACTTTTATTGATCTTGCACCTCCCCATATGCCACCTACTGTGTTCCCTCTGTCATTGATGATTGTGCAGTATGAATGTGTATATGTGTCGGTGGACTGTAGAAACTGAATTGCCCTTCGGGGAGAAATAAAGCTATCTGTATCTGTATCTGTATCAATGATGCCAGAAACATTCTGCCTACTGCAGGTTTAAGGTGTTTTCTGAGGGGGGTAAGCGGTGCATTTGGGGGACCATGGACTTCTAAAATCCTGTCCAGACTGTAGCTGACAAATGGTGCCTTTTTGTCCACCAGTGTGTTTACATAATTTGTCCCCCCCCCCTGCATACATGCACAACTTTCTCTTTACAGTATACATACTGTATTTCCCTAAAGGTTATATGTTCCAACAACATTTAAATGTCCCACCAGTGTGAGAATGAGAAGTGAGGCAGGAGGAGGAGGCACTGTCGTTGTGTTGGTGTTGTTGCTGTTTGGCTGGTGTGTTATCATCAGCCCGGATAGGGGAAAGGGGAGGGGAGGAGAGAGGAGAGGAGAGGAGGGGTTACAAACCCAGTACCGCGGAACATCCTGCAAACACATCTGAGACTAGGAACAAAACTCTGCACAGTTTCTCCCTCTCACACACACACACACACACTCACACACTGCTGGCTGCTGGCTGCAAGTTCACAGGACACTTCAGATCAAATCGTGTAGTGGCTGTTGTTGGTGTAGTTGACTCTGCAGGTCGATGTCGGACTTCTTGTGTGTTTATGTTGGGACGCTTGGCGGTGGGACATCCGGAATGGGGGATCCGTAGAGGAGACGAGGCAAAGCTGCTGCTGCTGTTGGTAAACAGAGCGCACCAACAAGCGCGCGCACACAGAGCTTATACGCACGAGATGGACTTTAAGAGGACAAAATTTGCAAGGTATTTTTTTAAAAATATTTTCTCAGGAAAGTTTGCCTGCAGCATATTTTTTTTCATGTGTGGCACATCCTGTGCATCCATGCGTAATGACGCGCTGCAACTGGGACCAGGGATGTTATAGATTAGTCTGTGTGTGTGTGTGTGTGTGTGTGTGTGTGTGTCAGAGAAAGACAGACAGAGAGAGAGAGGTGACGAGCTTGGAGAACATTAGCCTACTTTTATTACTGTTGAAGTACCCAAAACAGGCTGAAAAGAGCACTTATTAACAATTTAATTTGGAGTTTCACCACCAGAATCACTATATTTCTTGCATCAAAGTGCAATTTAATTTAAGTACAATTTCATTTGGAGTTTCACCACCCAGAATCTCTATATTTCTTGCACCAAAGTGCTTCTCCATCTGTCTTCCCATCCATCTCTCTCTCTGCTGTCCAGGTTTTTTTATTAGCTTTAGTTCAGCAGTTTTTTTGTATCATGTGCTGCTGTATTTCACTAGAGATGGCATTACACACACACAGATGCAATTTACAGTATATCACATTGGATTCTGCTTGAGCACATTCGTCTGTCAGTTATCCTCCAGGTCTGTGTCTTCCTGTGTGTGTGTGTGTGTGTGTGTGTGGGGGAGATGGCGATAATCGTGAGAACCAGAGTTGGAGTCCCAGAGGAGATGAACTTGATCTTTTACTGTAAAAGGAATAGCCCTGGAGTTACAGAGAGTGTATACCCACAAACATACACATTCCTATAGTGATCCAAAGGTTCTGATCCTCTTAGATGCAACCGATCCTATTAATGTATGGAATGTGCTGTAATAGGCTTTTATAACACTGCAAACACTGGCTTTGTTAGGTGAAAACACGCCACACACATGACGACGAACATGAATCGAACCATATGACACACACACACACACACACACGCAGAAAAGAAGAAACAGGAAAGACAGAATCTGAATACATGAAAGAGTGGTGTGCCGATGAGGACAACAATGCCCTCTCTGATCAGAGCCTGTGAATCCCTATTCCGTCCTTTCAGTTCATTACACACACATGCACACACACACACACACACACACAGAGTCCTGTCATAACCGATTAGAGGACATCGGAGTGCTACATTCAGGTCCATTGATATCTCTACAATACCACAACAGTGCTCAGCAAAATAGTGTTCTCTTGTTATGCACTTGGCACGGCCCGTGGAACTTCAGGGGAAAACTGAAGGAATACAATTATCTAATGTTACTAGATGTTTTCTTTCTGTCATCTTGAGAAAGATAGAGCATGTGACACAAGCTTAATTTACTGTTTTTTTGCAGTAGGAATCATGCAGACATTCACATGTGAGTGTCGAAATAAAGAACGTTAATATAGCAGCAAACAACTATTGTCTATGTAAAGATATAGAGGAGCGATGTCTACCTGAGCAGAGAATGAAGTCTCTCTCTCTCTCTGTGCGTGTTGTAATCAGAGCTTCTCCGTGCTTTGTTGACGTAGCCGGGCCGGCTGCACTTGTATCTGATTACTTGTGAGCGTGTCCCACTGGCTATTTCACGGCCATCGCTCTGCACTGCTCTTATTCGGCGGTTACAGCTGATAATGCCGTCATGACCCACAGCGTCAATGCGGTTCCCACCCAGGTAAACACTGTTCACTCGGTCAGCAGTGTTTTGCCGTTGTTTTCACTGTTAGTACTGTTAGCTGCTAGTCGCCGGGGTTGTGTCTAGAAGGTAACCCGCAAAACATCTGGCAAAAACATGCAAAAACTCTGGCGAGACTCGCTGCCCGATGGCCTATCCTAACTCAGGCTGTCATTCGATTAAGATATTTAATCACGATTAATCGCATGATTGTCCATAGTTAATCGTGATTAATCACATATTTTTTTATCTGTTCAAAATGTACCTTAAAGGGAGATTTGTCAAGTATTTAATACTCTTATCAACATGGGAATGGACAAATGCTTGCTTTATGAAAAATATATGTATATATTTATTATAAGAAATCAATTAACAACACAAAACAATGTCAAATATTGTCCAGAAACCCTCACAGGTACTGCATTTAGCATTAAAAAATATGCTCAAATCATAACATGGCAAACTTAAGCCCAACAGGCAACAACAACTGTCAGTGTGTCAGTGTGCTGACTTGACTATGGCTTGCCCCAAACTGCACATGATTATCATAAAGTGGGCATGTCTGTAAAGGGGAGACTCGTGGGTACCCATAGAACCCATTTTCATTCACATATCTTGAGGTCAGAGGTCAAAGAACCCCTTTGAAAATGGCCATGACAGTTTTTCCTCGCCAAAACTTTAACACAAGTTCGAAGCCTTTTTTATCCTCCTTTGCGACAAGCTAGTATGACATGAATAGTACCAATGGATTCCTTAGGTTTTCTAATTTCATATGATACCAGCATCTTCACTCTAGCTTTAAAATGGAGCCCAGAACATTGATTGCGTTTATGCTTTAAAGAAATCAGTGGTGTTAAAACAAATTTGCGTTAACGCGCTATTATCGCGTTAATTTTGACAGCCCTAATGCCTAACCATAACCATCTCGCGAGAGTTTCCCAACTCGTGGGTTAACTTCTAGACACGACCAGCCGCCGGCTCAGCCGTCGCCTTGTTGAGAGCCGTGTGGGGGCAAAACATATACTCTGAATTTGGAATTTAGCACCTTTAATAAAGGTAATTAAGAGTCTGTATTACAATAATAAAGTGATAAGACGTCTAGAGTCCATTAGAGGAAGAAAAGAGAGTGACACTAATGTAATGATTCTGCTATATTAGTGATAGTAATAAAAAAAAAAAAAAAGATGCAGAAAAAGTGTGTGTGTTAGTGGACGTTGTGTGTGAAAGACAGAAGTGTTTTGTGCATTAGAGAGCCCTGATGCCTTGTACTGACCTACAACAGGAAGACACAGACATTCTTGTTATGAGGGTTCTGGTGGTGAGTGCACAAACACGCCTCAAGCTGAAACTGAAATTTTACTTTCTCATTCTTTTCCTGTCCACCAAACCACAGGCACACAGACAGTTTTTGACAAGATAAAATTGACGGTCAGGATGTTGTAACCATAAAATAAAGTTTATCCATTATAAAATCAGATATGTAGCGTCTGTTCTTTGAATCTAGTGAGCATGTCTTTTTATCACATATTGACATCTTAACCAGGTTTCCTTTTATTTGCAGATTAAAATTATTTTATGAGATCCCGGAATATTTTAAATGGTTTCTAATCACGTTCAAAGGATTATTTTTTACTAAAATGTGTGCAGCTTGAAAGATTTGGACTCTGAAAATTACTTATTTTTTTTGCCAGATGTCAGGTCGTTGTGTTATGCAAGACTTTTTCCAGCTATGTTAACAGGAGTGTTTTGGTAATTGGGTGTTTTATAGACTTTTAGGTGAGGGTTATGACAAGTGATGGTGTTCTTCTTCTTCTTCTGATTCACTATCTCCTCTCTGTTCAAAATTAATAGACCATTACAACAAACAGCTATGGGACATGTGTGTGTGTGTTGCGAATGAGGCGTGATGTCTGTGTGCGTCGGCCTAAATGTGTAATCAAATAACACAGCTGACTGACGCAGACACACCTGTGGCCCTGCACGAGAGGCTGCAGTCAAATTACTGTGTGTTTGTTTGTATATCTGTGTGTGTATGTGTGTGTGTGTTAGTGTGTATTTGTGCATCTTGTCGTATAAAATGTGGTTTCGTAACATCTCCAGATGTGTTTTTCCCTTTAAGCTGGGATTGAGAGATTTACTGCTGATTAAATAGTCTACACACACACATACACACGCTTGCGCATGCATGCACGCATGCAGACACACGCACACACCCACACACACCCACACACATAAAGTAACTTTCTCAGTCGTATGTTGCAGCATAACAAATAATGCAAATATAGTTAATGGTTAGTGGTCAGTGGTATCCTGTTGTGGTAGTACAGGCACAGACATCGCCGGTGACTATAGCAACGCAGACAGTTGCCCCAGTAACGATGAGGCACACTAAAATTCAGACAACGTGATGTGGATTAGAGACCTGTAAATCCTCCAAGAATGACCATCACACACCCACACACACACATACACACACACACCGCTGGCCTTCATGGGTTCAGCACACAGTAACTTATTAACTAATAAAGCAGTACCTTTTTTTGCCTCTAGATCTGCATTCATTACGTGAACACACCCCCTCTGTCTCTCTCACCCTGCCTCCCCCCTCACCTCTCTCTCAGGTTCATGAACTGCAGGGTCCCAGCCAGTAAGAGATACCAGCCCACTGAATATGAACATGCTGCAAACTGTGCCACACACGGGGTGAGCCAAACTGATTTTCAGAGTAAAAGCAAGTTTTTCTGCTTAACTCTCTCTATCCCACACCGCCCCCGTGCTCTCTGTGTTTGGTGAGTCTGTCAACTCAGACTAGAAGCCTCTGAAAAGATGGAGGGGATTGCGAGGAATGAGGTGAAATACGTAGGATTTTTTGGCTGTGCTGTAGAGGCTATAATCTGTGATTCAGCCTTTAGCTTTCCCTAATCTGCTGTAATCCCTGTGCGGCGCTTCCGCCACCGACAGACAGTGAATGAAATAGACAGAGGATGGAAAAAACGGAATGAAAACATGTCCGTAATGACTGTAAAGCCTCAAATGGGCTGGGGTTTTCTAATACTTCGTTCCATTCATTCATTCATTCATTCATTACGCAGGGCAATATATCTCATAAACATCAAGTATAAACCGCTGCTCCTTCGCGTCGAAAGGGGGCCATCTGAGGTGGTTCGGGCATCTGATCAGGATGCAACTTGGACGCCTTCCTTTGGAGGTTTTCCAGGCACGTCCAACTGGTAAGAGGCCCCGGGGTAGACCCAGAACACGCTGAGATTATATATCTTGTCTGGCCTGGGAACGCCTCGGGGTCCCCCAGGAAGAGCTGGAAAACGTTGCTGGGGAGAGGGATGTCTGGAATTCCCTGCTAAACCTGCTGGCCCCGCGTCCCGGCCCCGGATAAGCGGATGAAAATGGATGGATGGATGGATCAAGTATCATCTTCACCTTTTGTTAAATACGGGATCAGTTAAAGGGACTATTTGTCACTTTCAGAAATGCTTGTTAACAGCGACACCTGTGGCCGTTAAGTCAACGAAAGTCAGCGTCGGGCTCGCGCTTGCTCGCTCTAAATAGACATGAACGAGCATCACTCAAAACAGTGAGGCGACACATGTCAGCTAAAACCACAATATCACTCTATATTACACCTGCTTGGCAGTAATGTTAGCTGACCAGACGAAGGTCTTTCCATGAATCACTGCTGATCCTAGTGCTGAAGCAGGAAGAGACCGCAGCTGGTGTCTTCCGCGGCCGCGGTCTCTTCCCTGTTCAGAACAGGGAGACACTGGCACCCGGTCGGAGACGATAACGTTTCTCGCTGTGGAGCCCCGTCACTTCACAAGACACGGGAAACCTCTGTTGGTCTGGAGGAGCTGCAGCAGTTATTTCTGCACAAACGTCCACTGTACATTCACTAGATATTCTCAGAGCTACGAAGTCTTCTGCAGTGTGTAGTGTGCGCACATGCAAGTGAGGTGGAGCGAGGACGCACGCGTTGTGTAAGTGAAGAGGAGCGGTCTGAACAGCGTAGCCACATGCGAGCGCGCATTGGATCCCGACCCGGTAGATTTATACCTGTAAAAAGTTACAAACGGTCCCTTTAAAGGAATAGTTTGACATTTTGGGAAATGCGCTTTGCTTTCTTGCTGAGAGTTAGATGAGAAGATTGATACCACTCTCATGTGTGTATGATAAATATGACGCGACAGTCACCAGTTAGTTTGCTTGGCTTAGCATCAAGACTGGAAAAAGGGAAACAGCTAGCCTGGCTTTGTCCAACGGTAATTAAATCCACTTAATAACATGTTACAAAGTTGTTTTTGTATAGATAAAACATACATGCCACATGTTAATTAGTGAGCTTTAGAGGCATAGGTAGGTGGAATTTGTTACCTTCTGACAGACCCAGGCTAGCTGTTTCCATTCTTTATGCTAAGGTAAGCTAACCGACTACGGTTGGTAGCCACGAGAGTGGTCACATTATTCCTTTAACAGTGGTTGCAGCTGTTTCTAATGTATTCAGCGAGAGAGGAATTGAATGTTAACAATGTCAGGAACATGTTAGGAAGACGTTTCAGGACAAATGCAGAATCATTTTCCAATAAGGAGGAAAATCGACCAATTAAAATGTCTTGTGGTTGCAAATTCTAGATTTAACATATTTATTTTATATAGAGTTAATGCACTTTGAGGAAATCAGAACATTTTTACAAAAAAAGTCTCATAGAATTTTAAATTCTGTGTGTGTATCTTTGTGATCTTTTCTAGTTATGGATCCTCCCCAGTCTGGTGGGCGGGTCTGTGCTCTACTTCCTGTCTGTGGACCAATGGCATCGTGTGGCTGCCTGGCTCTATGGGAGCGGTCTCACCGGCCTGTTTGTCACCTCAACACTCTTCCACACCGCTGCCTGGAAAATCAGCCACCACCGGTGCGTGTGTGTGCGTGTGTGTGTGTGTGTGTGTGTGTGTAGCAGGAAAACGCTGGCAGGGATTTGGCAGATGTGCATGTGTGTGTTTATGTGCCGCTCCGGTAAACATTCTCATCACACTCAGACGTACAGTTTGTTAATTATGACAGAGCCAGAAGGCCAGAGAGCAAACGGCAGTTGTGACGTTGTAATGAAAATATTTCCTCAACTCACACCCTCTAAAAGGCATTCAATCACATATTAACAGTCAAACACACTCTTCACATAGAAAATAACACATCAGTTTTGTCCACTTTCCTGACATGACCCCCATAAAACTCCTAATGGAAATCTTTAACCATGAAAAATATATCTCAGAAAGCCATATTCTTGAAATGTGGTTTAACTAATCCTGACCAACGTGTTATCAGGCTGAAATTATTTTTAATTCTCTCATTGGTCTAATAACAAACAGTCAGAAACATTTAGTTGAGGTGATGCCTTTTTGTTCACTGTAACCCAAACTATATTAATGTAGGTTTGAGGTTGAAGGTTCATTCTAAATTGATTTGGACTGGTCTTTTTCGTTTTGCTATGTATTTTATAAGTATAGGTATTTAACTCTACATACGATATTTTTTAAATTTCTTAATTTTTTTTTAAACAATGTATTTATTGATTTTCAACAATAGTAAGACAAATAGACAGACAGCCAGAAAATATTAACAAAACATAATTGACAAAACATTACGGTGGGAGTATAGGTAAATAAATAAAATGTTATAATCAAAAAAAGAAAAAATACACCGTTTAAAAGTAAAATAAACATATCGAAATTAAGAAAAATTATATTTGAATTTGGATAATTACACCAAAAGATCATAATGGTTTCTCCGTAACCTGAATTTTCATTATATCATAATCATATATGGCGTTCACCCTAAGAAGTCCAGTTAATGATCTAGCTAACTGCAAACAATCCTGTACTTTTCCAGGTTTGAGATTAAGGACTTGTTTCTACGACAACACCTCCAGATAATTTAATTTAAACCGACTTTGAAGAACTGAGAAATCCAGACTCATCAATAATTAAGTGAACCTAACTCAGTCATCCATGTATGGAGAACAAGGCCAAAGACTAGATTAATTTAGTTTAAAGAGGACCTAATATCCTTGTGTGCTTTTCCCCTTTCCTTTAGTGTGTTGTATAATTTTTAGTGCATGTAAAATGTCTGCAAAGTTACAAAGCCCAAAGTCCACGCCAAAGGGAGTTACTCTCCCCCACAGAAACACTGATCCTGAACTGCCTGAAACGTCTTGCTTGAAGTCCTGCCTTTTCTTCTGTAATGTGGTGATGTCACCAAGTAACACATCCACCTTTCTAGCAGCTAGATGGGCACGCCCTCAAACAAAGCTAGTTAGAGCGGAGCTGTAGAGGAGTCCGAAGAGTTTGCTTCAGTTGAACAATCAGAGCAGACTGGGCTTTTTTTCGGGGACATTGAACTTTAAAGTATGTAAACATGTTCTAGTAGAAACCCAAAGTACAAGTATGCACTTGAAAATGAGCATAATAGATCCTCCTTAAAAGTTAGTGTGATTTTTATGATTTTATTAACATATTTAACTGAGAATGTGGTGAATAGATTCCAACTCTGAAAAGCAACTCCTCTGGCAGATCACATGATAGTCAAGAAAGACACAACAAGCTCTGTTTTATATGTTGAAGGACAGGGTCAGGGGGAGTTTGCCTTTGTGGTGTGTGTTTTCACAACAACCAAATTTGCCTTCTAAAATGTGGGACCTGCCATGTATTGAAACAATCTTTAGTACTCTGTAATGCGTCATAAGTAACTCAATACTTTGCTTAGTAATGTTTTTTTGCAGGCTGGGTCCTGTATAGTAAACTAGATAAAGGTTATCTCTCCTTGTCTTTGTTTGTGTGTAGGACGATGGAGCAGCGATTCCACATGTGTGACAGAATGGCCATCTACTTCTTCATAGCTGCCTCCTACTCTCCCTGGTGGGTTACATACAGTCTGGTGGACAACATAGCTGGTAGATGAAATAGTGACGGTACCGATATGTGTGTCCTCAGGTTGATGCTGAGGGAGCTGGGGCCCTGGGCGTGCCACATGCGCTGGCTGATATGGCTCATGGCATGCGTAGGATCCATGTATGTCTTCTTCTTCCACGAGAGGTAACCCAGTCCGTCTTTGTGTCTCTATCTCTGCTCCGTGTCCCGGTTTGATACAATCAACCTGAAACCAAACTCCCGTCCTCAAGTGTTTACAGCAAACACTGGGCTGCTGTCTGAAGCAGAAACAATCACACAGAACAATGGAGGTGTTGTATTCTCACGTTGTCTGTTTTTAACCCTGCAGGTACAAGCTGGTGGAGTTGTTTGGGTATGTGGCCATGGGGGTGGTTCCTGCTTTGGTCATCCTGTCTATGGTAAGCACAAACCCACAGAGGTTTAAGCTTTCTTCTGTGAGTCCTCTTCCGCTGCAGCAGGTTTCCTGCTATTGTGTGAGAATCAGACACTGTCAGTATTTAAAGAACCAAACAGGTTAGTTCTGTTTGTTTTAGTCCATTACCTACAAATCATATCTAGTTACTGTAACTTAACCGATAACTATTTTCAAAAGTATGTTTTAAAATTTACTTCCTCTCAGCTGTTGAATACTTGATTGTGATTGGTCAATCACGGCTCTACGGTCTGTTATTTCTTTATAGCAGACCGTTGCTATGTATAACAAACCGTTGCTACGGGCGCAGTTCTGATCTCGGACTCTGACGGACCGTTTATGTTTCAAATTAGTAATTTCTGAGGTAGCCGTGTAATAAGAGAGATAATGTACAGCTGGCGGGTCATTGTTGTGAAATAAACCCCTTCAGGGTGATGCAAGACCCTGCCGCATCGCATCGGGGTCCGCACCTCCGCTCCGTGTCGGGGTGCGGCTTCGCCCTGTCGGGGTTTATTTCAAAACAATGACCGGTTCGCTGTACATTATCTATTACATAATATATTATATTGTACTTATATTTATTCTATGTATTTCTTATTATCTACAAATCCCATGAAAAGGCCAAAACCAATAATGCTTTAGTCGGTCTCTCAATACTTTTCTATCCCGTCTGTGGCTCTAAGCCTCAACCCCATTCATTCATACTGAAGATGTAAATCTTTAAAAATTAATCAGAAATATACAATATTTTAATTATTCTTTTAATGTGAAAAGACAAGATGATTTAGTAAAGCAGATGGGCTCTGAAGTTTTTCATCGAAACAGGAGTAAAGAGCATAGAGCTGTAACGATTAAACCATTAGTTGTCAACTTTTAAATGAATTGCCAACTATTTTGAAAATCGATAAATCGGATTGAGTAATTTTTTTTTAAGAAAAAAAAATTCAAAATTCTCTGATTACAGCTTCTTAAATGTGAATATTTTCTGGTTTCTTTACTCCGCTATGACAGTAAACTGAATTTTTTTGAGTTGTGTACAACACGAGACATTTGAGGACGTCATCTTGGGCTTTGGGAAACACTGATCGACATTTTACACCATTTTCTGACATTTGTTGGGGACTATTTCCTGTCGCAGATTAATCCACATTTTGATTCAACTAAAAACTGAAATTAATTTTGTTAAACATGCTCTATCAAAGAGTTGTATATTCTTTACCACCTCTTCACTTGTCTGACTGTGTGAACTGTTGCAGGTGGAGCGTGCAGGTGTGTGTGAACTGGCAGTGGGAGGTGTCTTTTATATGATGGGTGTGGTCTTCTTTAAGAGTGACGGCCTCGTCCCTTTCGCCCACGCCATCTGGCATCTTTTTGTCGCAGCGGGAGCATGGATTCATTATTACGCTATCTGGAGGTACCTGTACTTACCTGGGCCGCTGCTGCAGACGTCGAGGTGACTAGCCGCTCTCACATGGTGAGATCGCATGGCTCCACACCATGCGACTGACTGAGAAAAGTACATTTTAGTCACGAGACCACTGTGTTTTGACCACCACTAACCTGACTCACGAGGCTACGCCTGAAGAGATGGTGCTGAGATGATCTGACCGCTATAGATCAGATGAAATTCTCCAAAGTTGGGGCCAAAACCCCGAGACCAAACCCTCTTACTGTTTAACTGAAAGTCATTCCAACATGCTAATTATATAACAGACTGATGAGTGAACATTTAGCCTGGCTGGACCAAACGTACGCAAAAATACAGTTCTAATTCTGCTGTATAAGACATGTTATTATCACAAAGATAAGTAACAGCCCTGGATAGCAATCTTAATTTGTTCATCACCTCACGGTAGATGTTTGCACAAATAACAACTAACTAAAACTAGCAACTTTAGATGAACAATATTCAGTTAAAGAAATAGTTTGCCAATTTGCTAATGTGGTTAATCATGTTCTTGGCGAGAGTTAGATGTGAAGATTGACATCACTTTGAGGTTGTCAGGCAATCAGTGGAGACTCCAGGAAGTCACTGCTTCTATGCTAAGCCGTTTCTGGTGGTTGCTTCATATTTACCGTATAGATACGAGAGTGGTGTCAACTTTCTCTTCTAACTCTCTGCAAGAAAGCAAATTAGCATATAAAAAATAGCGAACTATTGCTTTAATCACACATTTACATAACAGAACTGTCGGTATTCAGTCTGTGACTATACCTGCTAAACTATCCTAGGCTAGTAAACTTCACCCTTTCCATATTCCAACCATAAGTGATGTGCCAAAATGTACCACAGAGGCATTCCTTTACATTGGTGCTAGCCCTTAAGTTACTTTATTTTAGTTTTGTCCATTTTGCACAGCGGCAAAATATGAAAATATAGAGTTGGCACCACAAACAACACACTTGCTGCCACTGGTTTCATAAACAAACACACTCATGTTAGGTTGACTTAAGTGGTGGACACACTGCCCGCATGAGGCTCGCGTGCTGGCTGCGTAGCGTGTGGTTTTTTTATTTCGGCGTCTATGTTAACAGGTTAGAGTGAACACACTGCCCGCATGAGACTTTACTGCAGTTTACATGTCTAGACATCTGTAGAATATGTCACAGACAGTGAAAGTGATCTATTGACTGTATATTAACTTCATACCAGCAAGACTTTACTACAGTTTCGATGTCTATCTGTAGAATATGTTACAGAGATGAAAAAAAGTAAAGTTAAGTAAACTTGTTTTTAAATCAACACTTCCTGCTTTCATTTCAAAATAAAAGCCCTCAGGTGTTTTTTTCTATAGACAGAATCCCTTCATTTGTTAACACGAGGCTTTTATTCTGAAATATGAGCAGTCAGTGCTGTGGAACACGCAGTCACTTTGAGAGCTCAAAGAATTGATAAAGTTTGGGGTTTAAATCAACACTTCCTGCTTTCATTTCGAAATAAAAGCCCTAAAGCGGGTTTTCTTTGCACAGAATTCCTTCATTTGTTAACACAAGACTTTTATTCTGAAATATGTGCCGGACAGTGATGTGGAACAAGCAGTGACTTGGAAAGCGTCATAAATGAATACAGTACGGAGTATTAATTGTGGATTATTACTATTATTTACTAATTACCACACGTTTCTGAACCTTTCTCTGTCTAAAATAAATATAAATTATATTTATCATGAAGTTAAATGGCCATTAAAAGGCAAACTCTATGCAGAAAGAAAGGGCTGACAGCAGCAGCAGAAACACAGCTGACAGGCAGCCGACACGCAGCCAACTCGCGTCTAGTGTGAACACCAGACTCCTGCATCACGCAGCCATCACGCGACGCAGACGCCACGCGAGCCTCATGCGGGAAGTGTGCCCACGGCTTTAGGCTGAGTTCAAAATCGCATACTAACGTACTGCATACTAACGTACTGCATACTAACGTACTGCATACTACTAGAGTTGCACAACTAATCCAAATGTTAGCGAAATTGCAATATGTCCTGCTGCAATTTTCAAATCACAAGAGGTGTAATATTTATTAAAGGTGAAATGTGTGTCAAAATGCTATTTTAAATTAAATTTAATATTATTATGATGTCAATATTATTGCAATATCAGTCAAAATAATCGCAATTAGATATTTTATTTGTCAAAATTGTTCAGCCTTACACACTACATGCTCAGTCAGTATGTACTGCATACTGCCTACTAAATTAGTGATGAAGTATGCCATTAACAGGAGACTGTTAACACTGAAGTCAACTCAAGCAATACGTCTTCTCCGCATCACATGACTGTATTGATCACAACGTTACCAGGCTGATCTACCGTTGAATGAAAACTGTTATTGTAAATGTAAATCAACATTACTTCTTTCTCTCAATGTAATATTTTCCAGTATCATTTTAAAGGTGCAGTGTGTAGGATTTGGTGGCATCTAACAGTGTGGTTGCAGATTGCACCCAACATAAACTTCTCCCGTGTTCCAAGCGTGGAGGAGAACTGGCCGCCGCATAAACGCGTGTGGCCTTATTTAGAACCAGTTTTTGGTTTGTCCGTTTTGGGCTACTGTAGAAAGATGGCGGCTGGCTCCGTGAAGAGGAACCGCTCCCTCATAGTATGAATAGTATGTGATTTCAAACACAGCCTTTGACTGCAGCCTGCAGACAGACTTAAAGTCATCATGGATTAGCTGGTGACACACGGATATGAATCAGTGACTGAAGACGAGACCTCTTTTATTCCAGATAAAGGTTGACTGTTGAGGATAACGGTTCTAAGTAGAACCGGCCCGATTTTGCTTCTGTTGTGATTTTTTCTTGAATCTGCCTCAAAATCAATTCTCATAATTTACTGTTATGTTATTTGAAATATGAAAAGTCTAATCTAGAGCTAATGTAACACTAACTGTATTCTGTGTCTAATGTTAAATTCACAAAGAATGTCAAGGTTGTACGCAGTGATTATCTTGTTTAGAGGACGATGATTGCCAGTTGTTTTGTTTCAGTATCCTTGAGCACTTTTCTATCAGCAACAGCGTTGAATAATTCCTAAAATCCTCGGAGGATGACACAATCAACACATTGGTATGTTGTACTTTTACAGTTTATACTTCTTTAAGCACTGTATAGATCCCACTTGCAGGTTTCCCCTAACCTCTAGTAGCTAAACTGTTTCTGTTGTTACAGAAAAATCAGAGCACTTACTCAGGAAGTAAGCATTTATATATTTTTTTTAAATCAGATGATCTATTTTGTAAAATTGTATTTCCACTGTATTAAAGAAGAGACACTATATTACACTGGGAGGGGTGCGTGTATTTTGTGGATGCTGAAAATGCTTCATCACATCGAGTTTCAATCACATAATGTCATTTATTTACAAAGATAATGTGCAACGATTCATTAGGATATGACGGAAAAGTGCGAATTCAAAATGATGATGTGGGTGTGCATGTCAGTGTGTATTACTGCGTGAGTGTGAGGTTGGTGAGGGCCCGCAGTTGCAGGGGCATGGCCACGTTGGTGTCTCTGTGCCACTGGGGTGTGGTGACGTGTGGAGGCGGGGTCAGGACGCTCTGAGCCACACCGGGGGCCTTCAGCAGCGACCACAACTCCTCGCCTCGCGTCACTATGGCAACAAGGTCCTCCTCATCGGAGCACCAGGCAACTGACCCGACTGTGGTTACCGTTCTTAGTTTGGAGAGGAACAGAGACACCCTAAAATAGAAATAAATACACAATTACATGACATTACATATGTCTGTATGAGTAACAAAAAATAATTAAAAAAAAATGTATGTCAGTCACCTGGGTATGAGGTCATGTGATCGTGACGCCAGCTTAGCCAGAGCGCTCATTAGAGTGGTGACGACTCTGGGGGCGGGGCAATCCGCTCCGGGTGGCGGCGCAGATGAAGTGATCTCAAACAGCACCGCCTCCAACGCCTCAAAACAGGAAGTGATGAGGCTCACGGAGCAGCGAGAGTCACATGGCACAGAGAGGTACTCTCCCAGCACCCACACCTGAAAAGTTCAATATTATCTCGGTGTCAGGTTTTGGCACATTTTATTGTTTGGTGTGATATTTTCAACACACAGGAAAGAATGCTGAGATTTGACAGAAGCTTGAGATTCGTACAGGATCCAAAACACACAGAAAAGGAAAAAGTATCATCCTTAAATCAGCATGATCCTCCTCTCTGCTGACACAGTTTCATTACCACGTGTGTGTAGATTTCTTCTTTGCTGTAGACGTTGGCCGTGGTTCCGGCGAACTCCAGCAGCTCATGAGACTGGTCCACCACCAGAGACGCGTGGAGTTTGCACAACCTCAGCAGGTGGCTGCTGAACACCCTGCAGAAACAGAGAGAGACAGAGGGATGAGATCAGGGTGAAGATACGCAGCAGAGTAACACTTTAGTTCCACTGTGTGTGTGTTCGGGTATACCTGTGTATCTCCTTATTGTATTTGGGGATGTTGAGGAGGAGGCTGCTTCTCTCCAGCATCACCAGAATCAAGTGGGCTAAAAGCTTCTCATCAGCTACCTAGAAAAACAGACACACACATTAGATTGTTTTTACACGCTGAAACTAAACATCCAGTGTTCTGATGTGCAGTTGTAATGAATTTATAAAAGAACGTTTAATCTCTTCACCGTAATGACCGTATTGAAAAAAATGTGCAACAGCACAGGGACCGTCTGGGCACACTGAACAACTCGCGGCCAATCAGCAGTCTCAGCTAGCAGCTCGTGGAGTGTGCTCAGTCGGTCAATTGTGTCACCTGTGGAGGGAGAAAGAAGTGATTCAATTAGCTCGTGTTTTTCGAGCTACTGGTTGTAACGATAGACAGTCTTAATAACCGACGTCGACATTTCCTGAAAATTGAAATACACTACATTATGTCAAAGCTAATCTACATCAAATCCATGCAAATTATTATATTCACTGTGGCATGAATAAAAATGCTAAAAAAAACTAATTTTTAAAGCACGGTCTTTAAAGGAATAATTCTGAGCTCTGCACTGCTCTCATACGGTGGTTACAGCTGATAACGCCGTCCCGACTGACGACATCGTTGTGAAAGTGTAGCACCCACCCTCCGGTTCCCCCTCAGGTAAATACGGTTAGCTCTGTCAGCAGTGTTGCTGTTGTTAGCACGGTTAGCTGCGAGCTGCCGGCTCAGCCGTCGCTATGTTGAGAACCGTGTGGAGGCAATGAAATAGAAATGCTCCCAATCTCGCATTCAGCACCTTTTTATTCCCGTTTTATCAGGAAAGCAAATCAGCGTATTTCCCAAAATGTCAAGCCATTCCTTTAATTGTGTGAATGTGATTACCTGAGCCTGCTTCCCCTCGGAGCAGGAAGAGGAAAAGCCCTCGGAAAGATTGGCTTCGAAATGCATCAAGTGACAGGAGGCCACGCCCTCCTGGCTCGGAGATGGGCAAAGAAGTTGACCTGCAGAGCACACACACACACACACACACACACAAACCCAGTAGGATGGTGGTAAAAAACAGGAACAGTCAAATCAGTCTAGTAGGCAGTTTGGAATTTTTTTTTGGACAGTTTTGCTGACCTGACTTGCAGGACCAGTGTGGCAGAGAGACAGGGCAGGTCCAGCAGAGTGTGGAGAAGCTCCACTGCAGTTCCAGCTGTCACCAGAGAGGGCAGGAGATCCACAAAGTCATCCACCACCGCCGGGCTGTCCCAAGCTAGGAACTACAGAGACAGACAGAAAGAAAGAAAGAAGGAGAGCAGAAAGCCTGTTAATCCCTCACTTAGTATAACATGTACGTTTCACTAGCCTAAAGCAGGTATGTGCAGAGTACACAACAGTCAAAATGATCTCTGTATTTTCACCTTCAGCAGGTTTGGGAAGGAGTGGGTGTACTGTGGGACTCGGAGCTGCAGGCTCTCGAGGTTCAGTCGAAGGAAGCGTAGGAGCTCATGTGCCAGGAAGTGGTCGTTGAACAGCTCGGCAGGGAATCGGTCAAACACCAGCTTCCACACGCTCTCACAATCCACTGCAGCCATCTCGCCTGGATAGGATCAAGGACACGGTTTTAGAAATTCAAACACTTTCGTGAATCCCGCTACCGAACTGTCAGTGTGTAAGAACTTCTATGCATGAATCCTTATGCTTGTGTACATGTGGGGTTTGGAGAAAGAGAGAGACGTATGTGATGTTGAGCACATGTGTATACACACCGTGGTTGAGGTAGAACTGAGCTATGGGCAGCAGGACTCTGGCAAACGACAGTTCTGAGCTGAGCCGTCCAAAGAGCGCCTTGATGCACGGGAACGTCCGGTAGACCAGCGAGGCGTCCTCTTCACACACACAGTCCAGGATACACACCGCCTCCACCAGGCACTGAGAGAGGAAACAGGACAGACACAATAAGGGCACCAGTATAAAATCTGGTTTACAAGAAAAACAGGAGTGCTGTGGTTTACTTTTTTTTTCCTGTGTCGATCTTCCTTCAAGAAGTCTCATCTGTTTATTCTATTTCTACTGAATGTTTCTGGTTAGAAAATTTCCTACATTTTCCACAATGCTCTCAGATAAATGACATGAATTTGTATTAAGCCGTTACATGTGTAGGTGTACAGTGCATTAGTAACAGTATTGGAACAGAAAAGACAGCAACATTTTCCCCTAAATTAAGAAGAGTTAAGAAGTGCTCTGACAGTTATTAACGCTCACGTACTGGAAGTGAGAAATATACACCAAACGGAAAATTATTATTAGTATTAGTAAAGGTCAGCTTGTTTCAGTACAAGGTGTTTGAAACGGATCAGTGCCCATACACTATATATAGTGGACAGGACTAAAAGGACATGTGGGATGCTGCTATGGAGGCTTGTTTCTACTAGAAAATGAACCAGTATTTGTGTATGAATGTACGATATGTTTCCAATAGTGCTAATAAATGATAAATGGGCTCACCGCTTTCTGCAGGTCGGCATCTGTCCTTTTGTGTGCCTCTGAAGCAAAGAGAAGAATACACATCACAACTGGGCACACGTACGCACAGTAAAATATAATGTACAGATACAAAAGAATAGAAGACAATCTTCAAAATCTGGATTTACAACTACACAACTTACTTTTCTTTTTGCACACACTGCACAGTTCAAAACACACTCACTGCGATCGCTCTGTTCGATGAGGCGTTGGCAGTACTGGAAAGCCTTCTCTCTCAGACGCTCCTTTGGAGGCAGCAGTCGGCTGGAGGAGGAAGTTGCTGAAACCATGGAAACAACCGATCCGTCCACCTCCGATCGGTCATCTGCAACATGGGAAGTCAGGAATGAGACTCAAAACTGTCTGAAAGAAATACTACTACTAAATTCTGCATGATGTATTCTCAAACTGCTTGTTACTAAATCTGAACAGAGTGCCGCAGTTATAACGATTGGAAAGGTTTTTGTTTATGGAGAGATCACGACCAATGCCTCGATTTATAGAAAACAAAAACTTCAAATCAAGAGGAACTTGATGCTAACCACCAGAAGCAACAAAGATGATGATCTGCAACTACGTGATTTAGTTTTGTTATGTAAACAGAAACTTTGTTGTTGTACAAGAAATCTCCAGCGGGCACCTTAAAGCTGCAGTCAGTAACTTTGAGCAAATATGATGTCAAAATATTTTTATAAAACTGTCACTATATCCTGACAGTAGTGCATGAGACAGGTAATCTTTGAAAAGAAACATGTTCCACTCTGTCCTCCTGTGCTCATAATGGCATTTGTAAGATTTCCCAGAACCAATCACAGCCGAGCAGTCAAAGGTCAGGACACACTAAGTCGTCGCCTAACGTTGCCTTTGTCTCGTCCTATATCACGGTTGAAAATATATCAATATAACTTAAAAAGTTGATATACCGCCCAGCCCTATCAGGATATAGTACATAGTAGTTGTATAAAAATAACTTTTTATCATATTTGCTCAAAGTTACCGACTGCAGCTTTAAACTTTAAGAAGCTTTAACATAAGCTTGCTGTTGACGTTTAGGTCAGAGTTCATTAGAAAAGATTTAGAGACAGTTAGGTTAACCATTGATACAATCACATCCCTTTAGAAAGATGAAAACATAACTGTTGGAAACATAACATAGCATAGAAGAAGGTCCAAGCTTAGAAAAAGCCCCAAGCCATTCAGTCAAATCAACCAGAATGAACATATTAGATAGATATAGATATTTCTATGGATACAATGCACTTTGATCGAAGTAGGCTTGAAGACCACTAACATCAAATCACAGAAGAGCAAACAATCAAACTCATAAAAGGCAGAATCTGGCTTGCTCCTCAGACTATACACTCACCACAAGCAACATGTACAGTAGCTCTATGGCAAATGTATATTTAGTAATATCAATGAATATCTGAATGTGGCCACTGTCAGAGCAGTTTATTAGTGATTCATTCATGATTACAAACTCAGGAGGAGATTAAAGGAAGGGTAAAAGGTGCACCCACCAGTGAAAGAGAAGTTAAGAAGTCACAGATCAGGATATCTGGTGAGAAGGTTTGTTAGATCAAGCGTGAGTCATGATCATGTCAAATGTTGTGAGTCCGTGCCGCCCCGAAGTTAAGATGTAAGAGTTGAGCTTATTTACAGCTTCTTAGAAGCAGACGCATGCAGGGAAGGTCCACAAACTCACGTGTCTTACCATTAGAAAAGGAGTAGGAGAGGGAGAGGCTGAGCTGCAGCCTGTTTGCTGGAGACGATGAAAACACAGAGCAGGTCATCTGAGACGGCTGATATGAATGAACTGCAGCCTTCACAGTTGATACTTTGAGGCTGATGTTCCTTGTAGCTATGACATGAAGCAATGAGGCTCTCTAGCATGGGAAGGCAAAAGGTTGTGGTTTTTTTTTTTTTTTTTTTGGTGGGATGCTCATACCAGTGTCAGCTGCGTTGTTGCCGTTGGAAACAGAGTGGTAGGTGAGGAGCCAGTGGCGAAGCATAGAAAAGGAGTAGACGTTCATCCACTGGTCCTCAGTGAAGCCCTGGCCCACACACAGCACGGTGAAGAAATCCCCCGACACCGTCCCATCCAGCTCTGCTATCGGCACCGGCTGAGAGAAAACACAAATATAAAAAGATAACAATAAAGCTTGACGAAAAAAAACCTGAAAAGAAGAAGAAAGTGATGTCTATGTCTTCCCCACGTTTTATATCAGTGAAAGTGGATTACCTGACGTGACCTGGGCCCTGTGAAGAATCCTCCTGAGGAAGCGCCGCCTCCTTGAGTGATGCTAGCATAACGCAACCAATCGACAAGCTTTTTACTCAGGAGGGTCACGTGATCTGTAAGTCAGGTGGAGAGAAGGACAAAGGATGCTGCTTTATGTGATCACTGATTAGATGTCTATTTTAACTCTGTATTTTAGCTTTAAACTTTGCCCCACTCCACCTTCAGTGAGGCAGTCTGGGCTGTGTGTGAGGACGGTGTTGAGGATCGGCAGGGTCTGTGTGAGCGAGCTGGTTGGCCCTTCTGATTGTCGGCTTTCCAGACTGCGAAGGAGCTGAGCGCAGATAGACGACAGATCAGCCCTGGATGCAGCCTGTTGGGGTTTAAGTATGCGAGAGACAGTGTTCAGGTCATCTGAAAACAAAACAAGCTCCTTTATGTGTTAATATGTCACTATGAAGCTGAATCCATGACTAGTGTGGGTGTGTCTCCATGCATTCTCACTGGAAAACATCGGGACGGTCCGCACACTGTAGCTCCCTTTAAGTGCAATTTATTGGCAAATCTTAGTGACGTTTTTGTGATGAGTATTTGTTATGGAATTGTTTAAATCATCAAATCACTTTCGGTATATATTTCATGTGTATGTGATCAGTATTGTGATGTGGATGCCTCGCCTGTGATGAACTGGACTTTTCACTATAAGTGATATTGGGGTCTTTTTTACATGATATGATGGCCATTTTCTATGATTTGTATTTGCATACTGTAGAGTGATATAGTGATAATTATGTGACACTGACTCCAGTTATAGATGCTGTTCCCTCCCTGATTTTATATCCATGGGCTCTTGTGTATAGATTCCTGCTCCTATATATGTTTGAGGTACATCCTTATTTTTTTAATATAGAGGCGCCTTTATTTAATTCTAGCCATATAAAAAGTATTAAAGCCATGTGCTTGAGGTTATTCTGATGAGCTGAGAGGTAATCACCTATATTATTAATTGATAAATGTTTATGTATGAAATTTTGTATATATTGTTGTAAATTATGTATATATGTGTTTTTCTTAATATACATGTAACATTACGTTTGATTATATGTGGCATACTTGGGCCACTGGCGGTATCATGTAACTATCATGTGACCAGAGCGTTTACCTTTAAGATGGCATCTCTGTGTAGATTAAATTAGTCTGAAGAAGAGCATCTGCTCGAAAAAGTCACTAAGATGTGCTGATAAATTGCACTTATAGGGAGCTACAGTGTGCGGACCTTCGTCTACGTTTTTCATTGCTGTCTTCCACTGGTCCAGCACCGGCCTACTATGGTTTTGGATGTGCGTGACCACCTAACATTCTATGTATTCTCAATGGCAACAAACAGTTTTCTTACAAAATTCTTTACCTTAACACACACAAAAACCCTCTGGTACGTTTTTACTCTTGTAACTTATACAACTCTTTCGTTGTTGAAGGATTTTCACAAAATCAACATCATGTTGTCTGATTAGACACCAACGATTTAAGGTCTAAACCATCTAAACCATCTCAAAATAAATATGACTGAAGCCGGACATGACGTATGCATGCATTACTGCTCACCTGTGAGAGCAGCAGTGCAGCAGCATGGCTGTTCAGTTGACTGATGTTCTCCTGGTTGTAGTTCACATCCTGACCAGAGAGGGGCAGTGTCTCTCTGAGCACAGCTGAGCTCAGCACCTGAAACTGCTCTGCTGGTGAGGAGAGGAGCGATTGAAGCCTCTTCTGAAGCTCTGGAGGCAACCTTTTGGTCGATGACAACAGAGGAGACATATGGCAGAAATGTTGTGAATAAAAGCTCACACTGAATATTAAAGAATTTGGAGAAGAATAGAAGAAAATTGATGACTGGGAAGGTGAAGCTCAACATTGTGTGTTTGTGCTTGCTGTATGAAAGAGCAGGTGAGATCACCACAGACAGTAAATGGGGGTTCAGAGGAAAGAGATAGAGAGGGAGGATGAGGGAAGGATTTGAATAATGATGGAGCACAATGAAAGGAATGGGGACAGGAAGTGACTGAACAGAGGGTCGTGTATGGTGTATGGGAGGTGTGGTTTGGAGCTCTTACATCCGGGTGTACTTGTTGGCAGAGAGGATGAGGTGCAGCCTCTGCAGGGAGTCCACAGTCTCATGACCGAGCTCCTTCCCCTGGAGCAGCTTGCCTAATCGGCTGTAAAACTTCTGCAGCTCAGGCTCCTGGATCTCTCTAGAAATGACACACAGAAGAGCACCTGGTTTTATCTCTGTGAAGTCCTTCGACACTTATTACTAAAACATTTTGCCACCTGATCAATTTTGACACAATATTTGTTACACCAACATCTGTGAACGCAGAGCAGCTCACATTTATTTTCCACAAAGGTTTTCATGTGTGGACTCAGCAGAGAGCCAGCAACACATGAGGTCACTATTCCTGATGGCTGTAGTCAGAAAATGTAACCCCTACTCTACCTTTTTCAGGTTCAGATTCAGATTCAGACAACTTCATTGATCCCAAGAAGGGCAATTCAATTCACAGCTTACCCCACAAACACACACAGACAACATCCAGACAACCATCCAAAATGTTATGTCAATCACAGACCAGTAGAACTGAGAAACAGAGGTCGGTGAAGGACAGCAGATAAGTTAATAAGATATAATAAATAGCAATAAAATAGATAAGAGAAAACAAATAGATAATAAATAGACATTGTTAAATGATTATCATGTAAGGGAACTGTCAATAAAAGTCTTACATGAAATGACTACCGTCTGAGTTTAATAACCTGATAACAGAAGGAATAAAAGAGTTGATGTAATGCTTAGTTCTCCTCGGAGGAGCCTGATAACGGCGGCCTGAAGGCATCAATGAGAAGTCATGAGACAGAACATGAAGAGGTTGGCTGATAATATTCTTTGCCTTCTTTACCAGCTGATTCTCCCAGAGGGAACACAGGTCTCTTTGTTTGACTCCAGTAATCTGAATCTTGATAAAAGAACAATAAAAGTTAATTAAGATTCTCTCACTGACATTAAAAGAGTTCACCTTCCTCAATAAATAGATTATATACCTGTGTAATAAATGAGTCAAACACCAAATAATAGATCACAATACGTGACAGAAAACACACAAAACTAAATTGTTAAAAAAACATAAATGTATTTAAATATTTTTTACTTCAAAGATATATTCACAAAACTCCAAAAGAAAAGCAAAAGATAGGTACACTCGTGTTGCTGGCTCTCAACAACTCTCAACAACTCTCAGCAACTCTCAACAACTCTCAGCAACTCTCAGCAACTCTCAACAACTCTCAGCAACTCTCAACAACTCTCAGCAACTCTCAGCAACTCTCAACAACTCTCAGCAACTCTCAACAACTCTCAGCAACTCTCAACAATCTCAACAACTCTCAGCAACTCTCAGCAATCTCAACAACTCTCAGCAACTCTCAGCAACTCTCAACAATCTCAACAACTCTCAACAACTCTCAGCAACTCTCAGCAACTCTCAACAACTCTCAGCAACTCTCAACAATCTCAACAACTCTCAGCAACTCTCAGCAATCTCAACAACTCTCAGCAACTCTCAGCAACACTCAACAACTCTCAACAACTATCAGCAACTCTCAGCAATCTCAGCAACTCTCAACAACTCTCAACAACTCTCAGCAACTCTCAACAACTCTCAACAATCTCAGCAACTCTTTTAAACTGAACACTTCTTTGACATTTTACAGTAAATAAAGTTGCATTACTAAAAACACAACAGGTGGTAAAATGTAAACACTTGTTATCAGTCTTACGGACTATGAACAGCTGTGAAAGTGACGCTGAATGAAGGTAAACATTAAGAGTTGGAGTAACACAACAGAGCAGTGAGCTTCTGACAGGCTAGCTAGCTTTAGCATTGTTAGCTCAGCAGAGGAAATGCTGACACGGTGTGTTCTTTAAATACATCCGTGGAGCAAACCAGCTGACGAGGAAGTTTTTCTTTCATGTGTTTCTTACCTCGCTTGTTTAATTAAGCTCTCTGAACTGTGAGAGTACATTATGATGAGAGAAAGTCGGGCATTCCCCCTCTCTGCTATTTCTGTCTGCAGCGGAAGGTAAACAGTGCGGTCGCTAATCAAGTCCTGACTGGAATCACATGACCGTCACTTTAGTTCCGCCTTCACTACGGAGGCGTTATAGAGTAACTCACACTTACTATAATACTGTACGCCATAAACTGTTGTGCATAAAACCATAATCTCCAGTCGATGATCATATTTAACAACCAGTAATATATATATATATTATTACTATTTATATTATTATTACTATTTATTTATTTTTTTTACAATTATTTAAGTATGGATTATTAGTGCTTGGTTAAAGATTGTGTATTTATCATGTTATGTTAAAATTCAATCAAAATATTGAACTAAATGATTAAAAATAAAACATAAAATAATGAGATAAAAAAATCAAAAAAATCAATATATCAATATATATATATCCAATATATTATTAGAAATACCTGTTTTTTTCACTTTAAAGCTAGGCTACTTCATATTAGTTACTTCAAATGTCTGTTTCACATTTGTACTTATTTTTCTTCATCCATATAATTGTCTAAAAATGTAGTTAAACACTTGAATTTTACTGTTACACAAATTATCCCCCAGGTTGCATTTTTTTTCATTCCATGAGGATCAATCAGAAATAAACCTGTATTTTACAGCTGGTGGTTTAGTATGTCTACCCTCACTGATACCTGGAGGAATAATACCTATAATTTACAGGTGTTCCTCCTACACTCAGTTTTACAAAGGTTACTAAAACGTGACGTGTAGTAGAATACAATACTACAAATACTTTCCTATATTCCAAGAAATCATTTGCCTGTTGTGTTGATCTACCATGCAGCTGAAGGAGTAAACAATGATGTTAGATGAAAACCCTGAGAGACAAGAAATATACTGACCGATAATAAAACTTATAAACTATAAGTCCCTATATGTGACTGAATGAATATAGGCTATACCTTCATCCTACAGTAGTAGATTACCTGCTGCCAGACGCAGAGCGCACAGTGAGAGCAGACAGACAGACAGAGAGACAGAGAGACAGGTCACAGAGGCTCTTCCTCACCTCTTTGAGCTGCACTCAACTTGTTATTTCCATCTGATACATACAACATAAAATAATGAGATAAAAAAAATAATATATATATATATATATATATATATATATATATCCAATATATTATTAGAAATACCTGTTTTTTTCACTTTAAAGCTAGGCTACTTCATATTAGTTACTTCAAATGTCTGTTTCACATTTGTACTTATTTTTCTTCATCCATTTAATTGTCTAAAAATGTAGTTAAACACCTGCATTTTACTGTTATACAAATTATCCCCCAGGCTGCATTATTCTTTTCATTCCATGAGGATCAATCAGAAATAAACCTGTATTTTACAGCTGGTGGTTTAGTATGTCTACCCTCACTGATACCTGGAGGAATAACACCTATAATTTACAGGTGTTCCTTCTACACCCAGTTTTACAAAGGTTACTAAAACACTACAGAAACAGGCTGTTTTTAGGCAATTTATACTTAAATGCACTCTTTAGGTAATTGCACTTTACTATTTCCATTCTTGATACCTTATAATTCTATATTTCAGATATAATATTATGCAGATTACTCAATGTTTACTCCTTATCTTATCCCCGCACTTTGTAGATAAAAAAAAAATAAAGTCTCAAGTCTCAAATCTCAATCCACCACTGAATGGTAGCCAATCCGATTTTTACTTATGTAAAAAGTAAGTAAGTAAGTATTTTTTGTAAAGTACACAAATATTTGAAAGAAAATGTAGACTAAAAATATTAAAAGTAAAGTACTCATTATGCAGAATGACAATGTGTTTTTTTTTACTTAGCAATACTGCTATACAAAAATAGTTCATTGCATTTAAAGTGCTGTATTGAAAATGTCGCTTAGCCTCAGTACAAGTAGGCTACATAAGTAATATCAAGCAATTAAATGCACTTGAAGTAATTAAAGTAAAAGTACTAAGAATTCAGAAAAATGTCCCCTAGTGTTTGTCATACTATTATAGCCTATATTAAATTACAGGATTAGGCTGCTATTAATAATGCATTAATGTATAAACAGGATTTTACTGTTGTTGATGTTGTTCTATAATAATCTATAACAGTGCACCATATTTTATAAGCTCGTCGTGTGTTTTTCTATGTAAAACTACAGCTGTCTGATAGATGGAAGATCTTTTGTAAAGTACACACATATTGGAAAGAAAATGTAGACTAAAAATATTAAAAGTAAAAGTACTCATTATGCAGAATAGCATAACCTTTACTTAGCAATACTGTTATATAAAAATAATTCATTGCATTTAAAGTATTGGAAATGTAACTCAGCCTAAGTAAAAGTAGGCTACATAAGTAATATCAAGCAATTAAATGCACTTGAAGTAATTAAAGTAAAAGTACTAATAATTCAGAAAAATGTCCCATGTGATTGTCATACTGTTATAGCCTATATTAAATTACAGGATTAGGCTGATATTAATAATGCATTAATGTATAAACAGGATTTTTGTTGATGTTGTTCTATAATAATCTATAACAGCGCACCATATTTTATAAGCTCGTTGTGTGTTTTTTCTATGTAAAACTACAGCTGTCAGATAGATGGAGTAAAAAAGTAAAATATAGAATGGAAATACAGACGTGAAGTATAGGCTACAATACTACAAATACTTTCCTATATTCTAAGAAATCATCTGCCTGTTGTGTTGATATACCATGCAGCTGAAGGACTAAACAATGACGTTAGATGAAAACCCTGAAAGACAAGAAATATACTGACCGATTATAAACTTATAAACTAAGTCCAAGTAAAATAACAGTAAAGAACTGGCAGCAGGGTTGCCTTTATGTTAATGTAAAATTAACATTATTATACTGTTGCTGAAATGTACAGCTTTGTACTGTTAATGAAAAATACAGTTTGAACTGTTTATTTTTGATTAATTTCACAGTATTTTACAGTTAATTTACTGTTTAAAGATACATTATATAGCTGTTTTTCACCTTTCTTTTACATTATCTTACTGATTTGTTTCAATGCACTATTTAGGTTGTATTTTTTACATACATTTTAATAAACATTATTTTTTGCCTTAGATGAATAGACTTAGCAGGTTACAGACATAGGAATAGTCACACTAAATACAATTAAAGGCACTTGTTAGGAAAAAGGCTATAATAGACTTGTTGACACTTTTCCCAAAATATCTGTCTATAGCTGGCTACAAGCACAGAATGCAAACCAGAACAACATGTGAGTGAAGAACAATAAAGCTAATTCACTGATTTTACAACCATGTACAATGTACAAGCCTCACATGTGCAGATCAGGTCCCAGAATTAAACAAATACTGCATGAAACTGTTACTGATGATACTTTAGACAGTTGATCAGCAGTAAAGTGCTGTTTTTTTAAGAATGCATTATAGTTCAGTTAAAAAACGGCCTATGAGCGTAATTTAACAGGCTTTCTTTTGTATTAACAGTAAAGCACTGTTTTTAGCAATAACAGGTTAATACTGATGAAATCCTGCTGTAAATTAACAGCAACTGTTTACAGTGTACAGCTGTCAGACAGATGGAGCGTAGAATGGAAATACTGACGTCAAGCTACAATACTACAAATACTTTCCTATATTCCAAGAAATCATTTGCCTGTTGTGTTGATCTGCCATGCAGCTGAAGGAGTAAACAATGATGTTAGATGAAAAACCCTGAGAGACAAGAAATATACTGACCGATTATAAACTTATAAACTTAAAAGTCTCTATGTGACTGAATGGATATAGGCTCTACCTTCATCCTACAGTAGTAGATTACCTGCTGCCAGACGCAGAGCGCACAGTGAGAGCAGACAGAGAGAGACAGAGAGAGACAGGTCACAGAGGCTCTTCCTCACCTCTTTGCTCTGCACTCAACTTGTTATTTCCATCTGAGCTCACACCGCCCACCTCCGCTCTATCTCTCTCTTTCTCTCTATCTCTCTCTCTCTATCTCTCTCTATCTCTCTGTCTATGTCTCTCTGTCTCTCACACGGTGCGCCCATGCGCTCCTCACACCTCAAAGATCTACTTTAAAAGTCACCTCTCTTTTGGATAAATGGAGACAACCTGAGCCTCTGCGATTAATGCTGGACCAACCGGTTTAAACTAACAAACAAACAAACAAGAAAAGAACAACAACAGCTACACCTTGGCTAAGTTTCCCTTCCATTCTTTGGACAACATAAACCGCATCTCAGGTAAGGCACAAATAACTCCAATCACATTTACGCGTAAAAGTGAAGTGTTGATCAGTTCAGAAATCCAGAAATATGTTAGAAAAGTGACCGAACAGGCTTGTAATCTTGCGTGAGATTGAATGGAAAAAAAAGCGAGAAGCCGAGAAGTGATATCAGCTACACACCCGCTTATCACCGCAGTGGAGACAACCTGCTGTCACGGTGTCTGTCATCTACAGGAATAGAGTGTACTACTACACTGTAAACAATTGCTGTTAATTTACAGCAGGATTTCAACAGTATTAACCTGTTATTGCTAAAAACAGCACTTTACTGCTGATCAACTGTCTAAAGTATCATCAGTAACAGTTTCATGCAGTATTTGTTTAATTCTGGGACCTGATCTGCACATGTGAGGCTTGTACATTGTACATGATTGTAAAATCAGTGAATTAGCTTTATTGTTCTTCACTCACATGTTGTTCTGGTTTGCATTCTGTGCTTGTAGCCAGCTAGAGACAGACATTTTGGGGAAATGTGTCAACAAGTCTATTATAGCATTTTTCCTAACAAGTGCCTTTAATTGTATTAAGTGTGACTACTCCTATGTCTGTAACCTGCTAAGTCTATTCATCTAGGCAAAAAATAATGTTTATTACAATGTATGTAAAAAATACAACCTAAATAGTGCATTAAAACAAATCAGTAAGATAATGTAAAAGAAAGGTGAAAAACAGGTATATAATGTATCTTTAAACAGTAAATTAACTGTAAAATACTGTGAAATTAATAAAAAAAACAGTATTTTGTCATTAACAGTACAAAGCTGTAAATTTCAGCAACAGTATAATAATGTTAATTTTACATTAACATAAAGGCAACCCTGCTGCCAGTTCTTTACTGTTATTTTACTGGGAAATTCTTAACAGTGAAGAATACACGTGTTTTAAGGATGTTATTATAGCAGCAAAACATTAAAGACAAACAAAACATAGAATAAGAAATGAAAAGCAATAAAATAATCAAATTGAATATAAGTAAGAATATGTAGGGTGAATTAGCCTGATGTGCATCTCAGACTCGAATATAATGCATTATGAAGCCAATACATTAAATCCACTCACCAGGATGTGTTCTAATCAAACCAAAAAAGAAAATGCAGATATCACACTCATAAAAGAAATGCTAGACATATTAGTACTCTTAGTGCCAAGTTGTGTCAGATAAATCTTTATTGCCCAATGTGGAACAGTCATGTCCGAAATGTGGGACACTGAAAAGTGTGTTAAAATGCCTAAATCACCTTAATTAATGTAGGAAACACTCAAGGCTAAATGTGCAATCCCATGTTCAGTAATTTCACTTACAATGTTATTGCTGTTACCAAACCCAGGCTTATAGGTGTGGATGTTACATGGAGCATCGAAAATCAAACAAAGAATAGACTATAATAGTTCTGAACCATTTAGGCATATTAGAAAGACAATACATAGTCTATATTATCATATCTGTTATGTAAAGAAAGAAATCTATGATTGGACATTGGAAATGTTATGTGATTTTGATCACATTAGGAAAGAAGATATAAAAACACCTGCATTTAAGAAAATATATATATTTGTTCTTGCCATTTTGAATAAACTCTTTTAATACTCAGTTATGCTATCATCTACAGTAATACGGGCTACACACAAGTCAGCAGCAGACATTTAATAACTGCAAGTTTGACCCTTGAAAAATTGTGATGAATGCAGCAGATCCAGTAGTTAATGAATGTCTGGTGTTCCCTTCACTGACATCTCATCTTCTTGGCTTGTAAATGAAGGAGTTTATTAGTTTTTTGTAACACAATAGCTGAACCTTCTTGTCATCATTGGGGTCATTTATCTGGCATCTTCAAAATATTTGGGATTCCAGTATAGCAGGTGCAGAAGAGACAATGGGGTCCAGTGAGGAAGAATCAGGGACACACAAGGTCATGAACAGCTGGTGCATTCACACTGACGTGGTTGTATCGTGCTTATAGGATTGCATTGTTCTGCAACTTTTTAAATGTGTCATTGTTTTGTGGAAATACTGTGTGTTGTAATATGACTTGGTAAGATGTTTTAAACAATAGAAAGAATTATGCACCAGAAAAACAATCCATTCCACCTAAAAACCAGTGCATTAACCTTTCAAACATTATTAACTAGGGACGCACCGATCCAACTTTTTCAGATACCGATAGCGATACCTGGGCTTTGGGTATCGTCCGATACCAAGTACTTATCCGATACCGAATACTGATCCGATACCAGTGTTTAATTAATAAGCTGTATGCCTCACTGAGTGGAAGTGACTGGGATCATTCTTTCATGTGTATAAGGAAACATCTGGCTGGACTTAAACATTGCTTTCTTAACTCTGTAAAACAAAATGGAACAAATAAATACATAGATACGTAACAGGAATTAAAATTCCAGTATAAAATGTGTATAGTATATAAACATAGAACTGAACTGAATAGATCAATCCCATTGTCACCGATAACCGATCCAGGTATTTGAGTCAGTATCGGCACAATATCCAATCCGGTATCGGTATCGGTGCATCCCTATTATTAAACGTGCAGTAGGCAGACTGTTTTTGGCATCATTGGGCAAAAGTTCCATAATAACCTTTTAGCATTTTGTAACTCAAGTGTTCTGAGAGAAAACTAGACTTCTGCACCTCCTCATGGTTCTGTTTTCAGGCTTTAAAAAATCTAGCCCGTGACGGGAGATTTTGACCAATCACAGGTCATTTCAAAGAGAGAGAGAGCGTTCCTATTGGCTGTGCTCCAGCTGGCGGGTGGTGCTTGGTTTTCCCTCAACTGTTCTCAACATGGCTGCCGGGTCACAGACTTTCTCATTTTACAACTAAACAGTACACTAAAAGATGTTTCTGAAAACATTTGAGGTGAGAAGTAGTTATTACAGTAACAGAATATTGATTCATATTTGATCAGCGCTGCCTAGTTTGACCGTTTGATCAGAGTTTGTGAGTGATTGACAGCTGCTCAGAG
Organism: Sebastes umbrosus; assembly: GCF_015220745.1. Taxonomy (NCBI): domain Eukaryota; kingdom Metazoa; phylum Chordata; class Actinopteri; order Perciformes; family Sebastidae; genus Sebastes; species Sebastes umbrosus. The sequence goes on along the minus strand of NC_051282.1, from coordinate 9,807,521 downwards.
ACGGCAAGGCTCCAGCTCGGCTCTGATTGGTTGTTTTCCTCCTGTCTGTGAAACCTTGCAGATGCTGTTAGGAGCACCGGAGGACACAGAGGAACATGATTTCTTTCAGATTAACTGTCTCATGCACTACTGTCAGGATATAGCGACCGTTTAATAAAAATAACTTTTTCTACCCACTGCTGCTTTAAGCAGAAAATACTCCATAGGAATATATAATTCAGTTCCTTTTGGATATCAATGCAACTTCTAAAAACGTCCTAATTGGAAAAATACACCTTTTTTTTCCTGTATGATATTAAATGAATGCTTTTTTTTTTTTTTTAAATGATGCAAATTATACAAACAGCCCATGTCAGCCGTTAGAAGAGCCTCTACTCTCTCCTCCCTCTCTCTGCATGGACAGAGCCCACATATCAGATTCCTATATAAACCCCAGCTATTCTGCTGGACAATGGAGCCTTTATGATGGTTTGTACACCTGAGCCAATCATATCTGCCTATCAGCTAGCCGGCCGGCCAATCCCAGTCCAGTACGGAACCAGCCTCGATAGGATCACTGAGTCATGTCTCACTGACATGGACTTATTAGAGAGGTCAAACCACTATTTTCAACCCTGAAAAACATGATCATGTATGTACTATAGACATGTACAGGGACATAATAATATAAACTGTATGTGCTGTACAGTGGGAAGCTAAACACTCTCTATAAATTCTGTGGATTTGGTGCACTATGTGATGTTGGATTGGATTACACTTCAATCTTAGCTCACTTACTTCCTTCAGTTTGTGTATGTACGCAGAACATAGCCATGGTTGTGTAATAAATCTGTTTTGATGCAATGATGCTTACTTTGTCAGACAAGCTAATACATGTTTGGTGAAAAGGAAACTGATATTTGTGCCAACTCACAACTCACACAGTCCAGTCACCGAGTTAAAGTGAGAGTGATCATCACATGAATAGAGTTGTTCGCCACAAGGAAGTATGTGTCACGCCTTCAGGCACAACGTCTATAGGTGTCACAAGACTTTTAGAGTAGCTGCAGAAAATAATGTCTGCATAATGGAAAATCAATGGGAATCAATTTCCACTGAACATCTACTTTAACGTCTCCTCTAAAAGCACTGAACCAATAATTCCAAAGTTATTGATCCTTGTTTTAAGGATGTTATAATAACAGCAAAAGCATTAAAGACAAACAAAACATAGAATAAGATATGAAAAGCAATAAACTAATCAAATCATTTTTTGCATTTCAGACTCGAATATAATGCATTATGAAGCCAATACATTAAATCCACTCACCAGGATGTGTCCTAATCAAACCAAAAAAGAAAATGCAGATATCACACTCATAAAAGAAATGCTAGACATATTAGTACTCTTAGTGCCAAGTTGTGTCAGACAAATCTTTATTTCCCAATGTGGGACAGTCATGTCAGAAATGTGGGACACTGAAAAGTGTGTTAAAAGACCTAAATCACCTTAATTAATATAGGAAACACTCAAGGCTAAATGTGCAATCCCATGTTCAGTAATTTCACTTACAATGTTATTGCTGTTACAAAACCCAGGCTTATAGATGTGGATGTTACATGGAGCATCGAACATCAAACAAAGAATAGACTATAATAGTTCTGAACCATTTAATCATATTAGAAAGACAATACATAGTCTATATTATCATATCTGTTATGTAAAGAAAGAAATCTATGATTGGACATTGGAAATGTTATGTGATTTTGATCACATTAGGAAAGAAGATATAAAAACACCTGCATTTAAGAAAATATATATATATTTGTTCTTGCCATTTGGAATAAACTCTTTTAATACTCAGTTATGCATGGACCTTGATCCATACACGTCAAACTCTCTGGAGATCTCAAAAAGCTCACGGTGGCACCATCTTTCAAGTAATTTGGCTTCTTCTTTAAAGGGTTAATCTCAGCAGTCATTGGTTCTCATTCATGAAATGTTCATATGCACAGATTTGATTTGGACTGATGTAAACTATTTTCAGTTTGTGGTCCCAACAAACGGATATACCAACATCTGTGCCAAATGTGTTGCTTTTATCGCAAAATGCACAATTATTATGAATATTTCAACCTAACTGCCCCACTACTAATGTGCACTAATTCTATGTTTTTCATTATATTTTCAAAACTGTTTGCTTCAATTTGTTATACGGTCACTATTTCCAGCCGACCTCACTGCTTTTCAGTGCAGATATCATTTAAATCGCCTAAAAGCTTGATGACTGATAATCTGGGGTGAGATATTGATACTTCATATTACACAAAAAAACATGAAATTTCATCATTTGACAAACTGACACACAATCGACTGCAATTATTTACGTTTAGACAATGTGCCGCAAAAGCTGAGAACTGACTTTTAGTCAATAGCAATCATTAGAGCAAATTTTATTTTTCACTTTCTCATATACGTGCATACTGCAAAAAAATATTTTCATTTCAGTGTCTGAAAATGTATAAATCTGCAGAAATATTTCACCCTCAGTTTCATTTGAAATGACACAAGTATGCTTTGGAATACAAATTATGTGTCTGTAATGTTTTTACAGCAGTTTGATTTTGGCAATAATGATACATATTCAAACATGGGGTCAGTCCAGGTTATATGTAATCACACAGCACCTTATGCGCTGTATGATTACATATAACCTGTTGTACGAACAAGGTTTTACACCGAGTGTGAATTTACACTCGCAGGGTAACTGGTATTCAGAGTGCTAATGTAATGAACAGTATAGTAACCCTGTAATTGTGATATATAGAGACATGAAGGCAGAGTGAGGCGAGGTGGTAAACAGTTCAAACACTGAGCAGGGTGTTAAAGAATAATGGAAACAACCACGTGGCTCAGTGCATCAGTTGTGTTTGTGTGTCTGCAACTTTTAAGTCTGCAGTTGCTAAAAAAAGGGAAAATAAAAGGTTAAATCTAGCTCTAAAACAACAATCAACTCCCTTGACCACAATACTAAAAAGAAAAGCGGCCGGCTCAGAGGACTAAAACAGAACAGACGAAGACAGCTACTACTCACATCTGGTTTGAAAAGGAGGAAGCAAGGATGAGCTTTCTCGGTAATGAACTCCAAAATAAGAGAAGAGAGAAGAGGAAACATGCATGTGGTTACTGAAGGGGTCTGTGCGTTAAGTGTGTGTGTGTGTGTTCTTGTACAGCTATCTTTGTGAGGCCCAATTTGAGTTTTATACCTTCAGAGTGAGGACATTTTTGGAAAATGAGGACATTTTGACCGGTTCTCACCTTTGGACAGACCTTCAAAGGCCTTTTTGAGGGTTCAAACTTGGTTTTAAGTTCTAGGTTAGAATTAGGTTTCAGTTAGGGTTAGGGTAAGGGTTGGGGTCAGGCATTTAGTTGTAATGGTTAAGTTTAGGGTAAGGGGCTAGGTAATGCATTATGTCAATGAGTGTCCTCACAAAGATAGAAGTACACGGCTGTGTGTGTGTGTTCAACGTGCATGCACTGTGTACTTCTGCATGAGTGCATGGGTGTGTGTTGGTGCGAGCGCTTGCGGTTTCATCATCTGCTGTGACTGTGGCAGTATATACACACTGTAGAGAGAAATAATAGCTTCAAGTGTTGAGAGGGTGTGATATTTGGACTGCGTTTGAAAAGCAGCTTGTTCACTGACTGTCTGAGGGTCGAAATATTTTAAATATATGATATAGAGAAAGTCACTGAAATGAGCTGAATTTGACTGAAGATGATGCATCCTTTGCTCACAATTTAACCAGCATGTGTCTGTGTGTGTGTTAATCTGCAGCGTGAAGGCAACATGACAGTTGTATGCAAAAGTGTGTGTGTGATTGTGTGTGTTTACACAAGTAATGGCATCAGATAGCAACTGATTTGCCTAAATGTAGGCTGCAAGGCACAAAGCAGGATTGTGGGATAACACCCACGATGCCGGGCGGCATGCAAATCCCAGAGATGCACGGACAGCGTGTGTGTGTTTGTGTTTGTGTGAAATGATAAAAGAGAGGAAATCAAGTGGGAGTGAGAGGAAGATAAAGAGAGGTAAAGGAAAGACGTCAGTTGGTTAAAGTTGATGTTTATAAGGGAAACGAATGAATGTGTGGGACACAAATGAGCAAAGCGTTACACTGCTGTTATACTTCATGAAGCCTCACATGCTTCTTTTGCAGATAATTATCAATGATCATATTACAAGGAGCGTGTCAGTTGTAAATAATGCTGATGCTAATGGTAGCTTTTGCAGTTCTATCCTTATCTGTGTCAATGGTGGCCGACATTACAGTACAGAAGTGCATGTTTTGCATTTATTGGACCAACATGTTCTCATCCAAACTCGTCACATTGACGCTTTGTCAGGAATGTTTGGCGTCACTTTACGGTCGCAGTAAACACGTTGTGAATTCAAACAAAACCACTTAGTTAGGTTTAGGTAAAAACATCATCATTTGGATTAAAACTACTATGTTTGTAAAGTGAAAATGAAACTTAACACACGGGTCAGGAACAGCGATCTCCCGGATGAAAACCTTGTGTTTGTTGGATCCATCCACCTCCCCTATGTGTGTTTTCTCGCTCTTTAAACTACATCACCACACTCATATTGATGTGGATGGGTTTACAATGTAGTTAATTGAAAGCCTGGTGCATCTCATACAGGCACTAAAGGGTGCCTTGTGCGGCGGTATCTGACGCCGAGGGGCATGACAAAGCATTTGTATTTGATGCCCTGGGAAATGAGAGCCGGCTATTGGACCGATGAAAGTGTGCAAAGGCAGACTGGAAATGAGGAGAGAGATAAGGTATGACATGCAAAGGTTCCATGGCTGGAATGGAACCAGGACATTGCGGTTAGGCGGCATGCGCTGTAGCCATTCGGCTACCAATGAAATTAAGTTTGAGAATAATATATTACTTACAGACATCAACACAAGTCTTGTACTGCACCTTAGCTTGTTGAATGAGTGACCAAACAAGGCTAGATAGCGAATAACAATAAAAAAAACAGTGACTGTGCAGTTTACTTTGAAAGGAAGTCCTTGATGGCAGTCTGGAAACATCCAAGGCACTCTGATTGTGAATTAAAAATCCTATCCTATTTAAGAATGCTATGCACCTGATATCTAATTAGCTGCTGCTATTTCCCCTTTTTTCTTCCTAGTGTCAATAATACATTTAAAACTCAGTATTTCTTACTACATAGAGGGACGATTAAATGGGAATTACTGTTGGACTTTAAAATGTAATCAAAGTCACCAAACGCTTACACTTCATCCTGAGGGAGACACACTGTAAATGTGTAAATTTCATGACAATCCATCCAACAGTTGTTGAGACATTTCACCCTAACTCTAGCTAAAACATATAGTCATAGTTATAAATATTCACTGTGGCATGAATGAAAACGTATAGGGATACTTCAATAGCATGTTTTAAAACCACTGTCTTTAGCTGTGTGACTGTGATAACCTGAGCCTCGAAGCAGGAAGAGGAAAAACCTTCAGAAATAGCAGAACAAAACAGAACAGATTATATTTCAGGGCCCATTTTTTGATTTGGGTTATCTCCCTTAGTCTTGCAGACAACTAACCATGTGTAAACTCAGACATGATGTCAGCTTGTGGTTCCTCAGAGCCCAAAATAAATAACGTCTGTGTTCCTGTTTACTTTGCATTCACCGTTTTTTGCCAACGTTTTAATATAATACAGGAGAAATATACTTGATTGTAATGCAGCCCTGTTATCTGTCATAGAGTCATGGACAGACACATTGTAGTGCTCGTCTCCCTTGCAGTGAGCATCTCTTTGATTCCGTTGTGAAGATGAAAAAATGAAATAAACAAATAAAAGTCTCACTACTATTCAGGGCGTAAGAGATGGAGAACGGGATGTGTGACGACGTGGAGGCGCTGTGGGAGAAGGTGGAGTGCAAACGGTATGAGCTGTGTCGCACCATCACACCGGCGAAGCTCACCCCCTACCTCCGCCAGTGCAAAGGCCTGGATGAACAGGACGAAGACGAGATCCTCAGCTCCCCGCTGCTGATTTCCAAAGTCAACCGCACAAGTAGGTGGAGGGATGTGTGCGTGCTTTTGTCTTCATTGTTGTATTTTTATGATTGTATTTTTTATATTAGTGTATTTGTATTAGTCGTGTTGTCTCTCATGCAATACTTTTCTCATCCTCTTAAAGAGGACCTATTATGCTCATTTTCAGGTGCATACCTGTATTTTGGGTTTCTACTAGAACATGTTTAGATGCTAGTTAATGTTAAAAAAAATCTTTATCTTTCTCATACCGGTTGTGCTGCAACACCCCTTTTCACCCTCTGTCTGAAACTCTGTATTTGAGCTCCTGCCCTGCCCTCCCGAAAAGCCCAGTCTGCTCTGATTGGTCAGTTGGTCCGCTCTGTTGTGATTGGTCAACCTAACCAAACACTTCGGACTCCGCTCCAGCTCCGCTCTAACTAGCTTTGTTTGCAAAACTAGCTGTTAGGGAGGTATTATGCAAATGTATTACTTGGTGACATCACCACGTTATGGAAGAAAAGGCAGGACTTCAATCGAGGTGTTTCAGGCAGCTCAGGAGCAGTGTTTCTGTGGGGGAGAGTAACTCCCATTGGTGTGGACTTTGGGCTTTGTAACTTTGCAGACCTTTACATGGACAAAAAACTGTATATAACACACTAAAGGAAAGGGAGAAAGCATAATAGGTCCTCTTTAACCTGTGTGCAATGAAAGTAGGTACTTTTGTGTTTCTGTGTGTTGAACTTAACAGTATGTCAATCAATCCTCTATCAGGCCGTCTACTTGACATCCTCCACACTAAAGGAGAGCGGGGGTATGTGGCATTTTTGGAAAGTCTGGAATTTTACTACCCTGAGCTATACAAGCTGGTCACAGGGAAGGATCCCACACGACGCTTCTCCACCATCGTAGGTGAGACAAGCACTTTTGGGTGCAGACACACCGCACACGTATGCATGGACACACGGCAACAATATGCTGTATTACTAAACTGAAGCAACCAATACTGTTTAGCTATTTGCATCAAATTAAGTGCCAAAAAGTGAAGAAAAGATACAGGGAAACCTTGAATACTGGATCGCTTTTGAAAAAATGAAAAGTAAGTTAGAGAAGAAGAGTTACAGCAGTTACAATTGCCAGATGTAGAGCTGGTTTTGCAGCTCTGTTCAAGGAGGAACAGTACAATAACACATTTCATAGATCTTGTTCTGCTGGTTGAGAGTATTATTTGACATTCGTCCAAATCAGTTCATAGTGCAGTGTTGTTACACTGTGTAGAGTAGATGATGTATTATACTGTACAGTATATGATTTGTCATTTCTCACCTGTTTCCTCACTTCAGTGGAGGAGGGTCACGAGGGTCTGACCCAGTTCCTGATGAACGAGGTGACTAAGCTGCAGCAGCAGTCCAAAGTCAAGACCATAGAGCGGGCCGAGCTCAGCAGGAAGTACTGCACGCTGGAGGACAAGCAGAAGAAGCTACAGCTGGCCAATCAGGAGCTTCAGACCTTCCAACAGAGTAAAAATACACGTTATTCTTTTAAGATATGTTCTGATCATAACATGCAAACTGCTGCTCCACCACACATGCTTGGTTTACCCTGCTTGGTGCACCACAGTTGGGTTTATAAAGTTGCCAATCACGTTGTCTACCAAGTCTATTCATGAAATTAGGGCACTGTGGTAGGCCTATGTGTGTCCTGTGTACTTAAAACCTGTAGCTGGTACAACAAGCACATTCACGTTTAAACAAATGCTAAAAATAATTTGAGGCCAGGTCAACTCGTGTTCCTCGGAAAGCCTTTCAGTGTACACCACGGACTGGATACCGGACCCCAAATGGTGCCTATTCAGGCTAATGAGAATGCTCACCTGGCGCATTTGCCAAAAAAAGTTTTCAGCTTCCGGGTTACTTCCGGTGTTCCAATTAATATACACAGTAGTGTTAATCCCATCATGCATCTGGCCCAGCCGGCGTGCTCATACACAGCGGTGACGTCATCCAGGCTTTGAAAAAGTTTTTACAGAGATTAAACTCCCATGGCTTAAAAATATACAATAAAAAAAGCGACTAGAGACCATCTCGGGATCACACCAGCCGTGACGCCAAATCAGGCCAGGGGCGTAAAGTGTGGGGGGCCCATTCCCCACTTACTACCCCCCTACTTTCAGTATGTTGGTCAGTATATCAGAAAAAGCATAACCAATAGCTGATGTGCAGCCATTTAATAAATCACTGAAGGCTTGAAATCAAGATCAAAAAGACAGTGTCTTTTTCTGTGTTCGAGCTTTGTTAAGCTAGCATTAAGCTTTAATACTAAAGAAGGTTAAATTACTGTGTCTGTGTTTATTTACAGCAGCTAGTTGGTTCAGAACTACTTTGACATTGTTGCTGTTGCTCTGGCTAACAGAAGCTAGCTGGCGCAATTTGGTAATAGTTGTTGAGCTTGCTTATTCATAATGTATTTATTTATTAATTAATAATGAACTCTTTTGGTTGCCATTTAGCTAAGTGTTCTATATTCACCTTAAAGTGTAACATTTTTACATTTTGCAAAGATTGCTAAAACGGACAGCTGGTTACCACCTAACAGTCCCAAACAACTCACTCATGTAGCCTACTACTGTATAAATGACTGTGCTTGGTTCTTCAGGGTACAATAAGTTGAAGGAGGAGAGGAACACCTACAGTGACGAGCTGCTGAGAGTGAAGGATGAAAACTACAAACTGGCCATGAGGTACGCCACGCTGAGCGAGGAGAAGAACATGGCTGTGATGAGGAGCCGAGACCTGCAGCTAGAGGTACTGAGGGACACCTGGATGCATGAAAACACTGTGTACTTGGAGGAAATGTGGGCATTTGAGGACTTTAATAAGGGGGTGTAACCCGCTCACTCAGCTACATGCTATAGTATCTATATTCAATTCAATTCAATTCAATATGTTTTATTGGCATGAATGTCAGGTGAACAATACTGCCAAAGCGTCAATTCAATAATAAATAAAAAAAGAACAAAATAAAAACAAAAACATGTATATACATATATACAATTCATTAAGCAAATTACAATATATAGATATTTAAAAAAAAACATGCATGTAAATGGAAGAAAACAATGCAGACATAATTAATGTTTGTTGTGTCAGTAAAACAGTGTGAGTTGGATCTATTACGTGTTGTTGTGGTTGTCTCTCAGGCTGTGACATGCACTGACATATCCTGCAGCTTCTATGCTGATGACACTATTTTCTCCAAGTAGATGTTGTATTTTATTTTGGTCAGAGAGGGAATCAAAATCTTGTAGTTTACATTTAATTTTTGTAAAGAAATTTTTCCTAATTTCTTCACATGTCCTACATTGTAGCAGGAAATGTTGCTCTGTCTCCACCTGTCTCTGTGGACATCTGTGGACATCTGTGGATATCTCACTAATTCATTCTGCGTCGTCACTGTCTGCACTGTATAGGTTGATCAGCTGAAGCACAGGCTGAACAAATTGGAGGAAGAGTGTAAGATGGAGAGGAGGCAGAGTCTCAAGCTGAAGAATGACATCGAGAACCGGCCGAAGAGAGAGCAGATCTTTGAACTGGAAAGAGAGAACGACTTGCTCAAGCACAAAGTACAGGAGTTACAGTCCATCATACAGGTACAGCCTGCCTGAAACGCACACTCACACAAGATATATATGCAAATAAAAGAAGTGGGCCAGTGGGCCAGTATAAGCCATCCTCGGATACAGAACAGTGGCTGATAAACACTACAGGGCAATCTCTTCTCATTTTCAGCAACTGAGATATCAGTGATATGTTGCATGGATGGAAGATTTGGTATAAGAGCGCCTCTGACTTCTGTCCGCCATTTTATTCAATAGCTATTTAATGCTTTGGCCTTTATTTTATAAAGACTGGCAGGAACAAGACTGGCAAATTACATTGTACAAAGTATTTTTGCATTCTATAAACTACAGTCATTTCAAGGGCAGGAGCTGAGGATGATTTTAACAAAGTAGCCTCCTATTAGCTATCTGTATTCTTTATGTGTACATAATGATATACAGCAAGTACCTCTTTTGGCCACTTTGGGGCAGTGCACAAACTGTAAACATGTTGATATCAGGGCTGTGTATTGGCAAGAATCTGACAATAAAATATGTATCATGATATAGGGGTTACGATTCAATACAGGCTATTGCGATACTGTAAGCAAGTGGATATATCGTGATCTAATTTTCGGAAAAAGGTCATAGTATAAAGAACACACCACTATATGCATAAAATCGGAGTTAAAAAAAAACCCGTTAGCGGTTCACCCTTACGCTTCTTCCTGTCTCAGTTTACGTTGTTACGTTGGAGTGGAAGAGTCACATGGCTGAAGATAGATTACAACAACGCTATCTAGCGATCGGGAGTTTAAACACAATACAAATCTTTGCATGTAAATTATCAGTTAAAATTGATAGTGTTTTTGAGAATTGATACACAACCACAAAATATATTATGGCGATACTCAAGTGTATCAATATTTTTTTACACCCCTAGTTGATATGTTAACGTGTCAGCAAACAATCACCTATTTACACATTCAGCAACATTAGCATCCATTTGGAGTCTTATTTCTGGCAAGCAAACAAATAAGTCTTCTTTTATCTCCGTGTTTGGTCTCCACCAACTCACGTGAAAAATATCTACCTATTTAGCTGCTTTGGCTGCTAACTGTACGTCTGCCTTTGGTGCTAGGCAGGTAGTATACAGAGGGTTTACAGCTGAGTGCTGCTGAAATTAAGCTAATTAGAATAGTGAGAGTGAACGACAACAGTGAAGTTGTTGGCTGTAAAACCAAAACAATGAGCTGATGGGACCTGGGGTCATCACTACAAAGTTGAGATTCTGTCCTCTCTTCTAGGACCCTGTGACTGTTCAATGCAAATTATCCACTTATACACAGTTCATATACCCAACAATGTGTGTGTTTCTTAATACACAGCCGGGCCCACTACCTGCATCAGACAAGGCCATCCTTGACATTTTGGAGCATGACAGACAGGAAGCATTAGACGACAGACAGGATCTGGTCAACCGCCTCTACAATCTCCACGAAGAAGTGCGGCAGGCAGAGGAACTACGAGATAAGGTAACAAAAACACACGCAAGCTGAGTACATTTACTGAAGTACTATACTTAAAGCTGCAGTGAGTAGAATTGGAGCAAATACGACTACAAAAAGTTGTTTTTATAAAACAGTCACTATATCCTGACAGTAGTGCATGAGAAAGGTAATCTGAAAAAAAATCAGGTGCCTCTGTGTCCTCCGGTGTCCTCCGGTGTCCTCCGGTGTCCTCCGGTGCTCCTAATGGCATCTGCAAGATTTCACAGACCGGAGGAAAACAACCAATCAGAGCCAAGCCGGAGCCTTGACGTCTCTGAGCAGCTGTCAATCACTCCCAAACTCCGATCAAACGGTCAAACTAGGCAGCGCTGATCAAATATGAATCAACATTCTGTTACTGTAATGCCTATTTCTCGCCTCAAATGTTTTCAGAAACATCTTGTAGTGTACTGTTTAGCTGTAAAAGTTTGTGACCCGGCAGCAATGTTGAGAACAGTTGAGGAAATACCAAGCACCACCCACCAGCCGGGGCACAGCCAACAGGAACGCTCTCTCTGAAATAACCTGTGATTGGCCAAAGTCTCCTGGCTAGATTTTTTAAAGCCTGAAAACAGAGCCATGAGGAGGTGCAGAAGTCTAGTTTTCTCTCAGAAAACTTGTATTGCAATATGCTGAAAGGTTATAATGGAATATTTGCGCAATGATGCAAAAAATATACTGCCTACTGCCACTTTAAGAACAATTTTGAAGCACTTGTACTTTACTTGAGTATTTCCATTTTACATGATCTCTATAGTTACTTTTCAAATAAAGGTTTAACGTAAGAAAACACATGATAAACTCATAAAATATAATACATTGTCAACGGTTAAATCTTTTCAACCATTTGCAACCATGTGCAAATGTACATGTGTCTAGTCGGAGCCCGTTGTCACAGATGTCTCTGAGCTGTCAGCAGTTCCACCTAAGACCAACTTCCCCTCTAAACTTCTCAGGTCTTTAAATAACTGCAGCTATCCAAAATTTCTAAATCGAAGATGAGAGAAAAGTCTCAAAAAAATGTTTTCTTTTTTTTCCATTTCCCCATTAATCATCTCACAACCTCTCAGATGTATCTGGTAACCCTTTGGAGAGGTTGACCCCCGTGGTAACCAGTAGACTAAACTACCTGACTATAAATAAAGTAGTTTAAACTAGCTTACAGTAAGGTACGTGGAAGTTAGATAGGTGGTCTTGTTTGCTTGTTTGAATCCTTACTGTATGATTATTTTAAACTGTGTAAATGTGAAGCGGAGTGCAAACAAAGGTTAGAAAAAACAGACCCTAGAAACACAAACCCATGACCAGAGAGCCTAATGCCCATGAGACCATCTGTGAAACACACCCTGTGCAAAAAACCCCATCTCAGGTCCCTCTCTCTATGTAACCTGGTCTTTCTTCTTTCTCCCTCTGTGTTTCTCTTCCCGTATCTGTCTTTGTCTAATAAACTATCATTAACTCCACTGTATGTGTGTGTGTGTGTGTGTGTGTGTGTGTAGTACCTGGAGGAGAAGGAGGATCTGGAGCTGAAGTCCTCCACACTGCAGAAGGACTGTGAGATGTACCGCAACCGCATGGACACCATTACCGTCCAGCTAGACGAGGTGGAGAAGGAGAGGGACCAGGTGAAAGCACACACACAGTACACAGTTTTGTCGCTGTTGTTGTTGTTATCGTTGTGTTGCTTATTTCTACTCCCCCTGTGTTACAGGCATTTCGAGCTAGAGACGAGGCCCAGCACCAATTCTCCCAGAGCCTCATCGACAAAGACAAATATCGCAAGCAGATCAGAGAGCTGGAGGAGAGGAGCGATGAGCTCCACATCGAGATTGTACGCAAAGAAGCCAAGCTGGTCACCTTGGAGTCTCGCCTACGACGGACGAAGGAAATTGGGCTGGATCAGGTTAGACACAGCACAATAAGTATTCACATTGCATCTCTGGAACTTGCAGTATTTCCAGTGACTAATTTTGAAAATTTGCCAATATTTTAGTGCCATTTTCATAATTTGTTCCTCTGTGTTTTTGCAGAGTTTGCCGAGGGACCTGCCTGCGACCATCATCTCTCAAGCGGGGGACTTTAAACACGTCCAGGACCAAGCAGAGTGGTCCAGCGATGAGTCGCCGGGGGAGAAGTTCTCATCTGATGAGCCTCGTCTCAAACGCAGACCCAACCTCAAAGCAGGGGTCAGCCACTGTCCACTACTCACACTAACTTTATTACTTATTTACTTACTTATTGGACATTACGGCAAAGGCCAGGGCCAGTATTTATCAAACTTCTGAGAATTATTCTGAAGACCCAGCTTAGGAGAAAAAAAGTTCTTACTTACCACCATGCCACACAATAAGCTACTTACCCTCTAAGACTCTTACTCTTAAGTTTAAGAGTAACCTTTAAGAGCAACTCTTAAGTGATCATATGATTAATCACATGTATGAGAGCAGTAACAGCCAATTAAAGATTTGCCCTACATCAGCCATATTGTTACATCTTTTGTAAAATCTTTACATTTGACTCAGTGATGTTATTTTGCAAAAAAACATACCTAATTTTATTATTTTAAAAGGTTCATTTCATTTGTGTCAAATCGTTAATACTGTATCTCCAGTAGAAATGACCATGTGAAATTAACAATCTAATATTTTTTATTATATATACACATAGAGATGAAATAACAGGAAATAAAGATTAAATGGAATTAAAAAGAAAACCCAAATGGAGCAGGAACGCTGCTCTTGGTATACATATAGTAGAATGATTTAAGTATAATGTTTTTAACAGTAACTTTCATGTTTTGTATTTTAGAACAGAGTTAAGTCTCCAGTCTGTGTCCCCAAAGAAGTGAACTTAACTCAATCTGCAGGTAACACACCATCATATAGTTCATTCAGACGTTATCTTCCACCATATTAGTCACATTTAGTTTATTCACATTTGTCTCCAACTTTCAGCTCCGTCAGTCAACGGAGGAGACTTTCTGGAAATCCAGATGCGAAACTCGCACGGCAACTGCACCTCCCTCCCTAACTCCCCCAGCATCCTGATGTCCCCCACATATCCACCCTTCTCCGCTCACCCCCTCTCCTCCTCCCCCTCCCCGTCTCCATCCCCGCTCCCCTTCACTGTGGTTGAACAGTCCAACAGGCCAAACATGGTAAGGTTTTATATAAATTATATATATATATATGCATACATATGAGACTTATCTCACAGGTTATTGCAGAGAAATGGTGCTGTACTGTGTTTGATAAGACATTGTCCACTTGACGTGACATAGATGAGTTTCCGAGTCTGTATTTAGAACTTCTGCTTTGTTCACTTGTAAAATCTCCAGCTGCGTTACCGTAACGACAGCATGCTGCCTGAGCCACCAGAGAAAGCATCGCTTTACCGCAGAGAGAGGGAGAAGGAACATGACTTCCATCCCCGCAGGTAGTCACAGCCCCATAACAGACTATACATCTATACCGTTTAATAAATGTAAATGTGCCACACTGATTTAATCCTGTTTTTGTGAATCTGGGCTGGTTTGAGATTAATTTCCTGTTATAAATGGCTTCAAAACAGTCTGATGCTTGGTCTCTTTTAGCCTCTCGGACTTCGACAGTGACAACATGGAAATGGAGTTTGGTAAAGTATACATTTACACATTGCCCAAAATCGTACTAATGTATGGAGTCTTAGGAGTGCCATAATAAATAATAAATCTGTTAAAGAATAAGAAAATAAATGTGGAAATATAAAGAGGAATAAATAAAAGAATATATAAGTAAATCAATAAATGTGGAAATATAAAGAGAAATAAAATAAAAGAATATATAAGTAAATAATTAAATAAATTTAGAAATATAATGAGGAATAAATAAGTTAAAGGGACTGTTTGTAACTTTTTAAGCGTATAAGTGTACCGGATCGGGACACATGCACACTCGCAAATGCCACGCGCTCGCATATGCGCGTACTCACGTGTGGCTGAAGTCTCTGCTCCTCTGCCTGCTTGTCTTCACTCACACCGCGCGCGTTCTCGCTCCACCTCTAGACGTGAACGCGCGCTCACTACACACTGCAGAAGAGTTAGTTAAGCTCTGAGAATACGTAGTGAATGTACAGTGGATGTTTGTGCAGAAATAACTGCTGCAGCTCCTCCAGACCAACAGAGGTTTTCCGTGTCTTGTGAAGTGACGGAGCCTTGAACCTGAAAGTTACAAATAGTCCCTTTAATAGAAAATGGGGAAATTTTTAAATTTTTAAAAAGAATATACAAGTAAATAAATAAATAAATAAATGTAGAAATATAATGAGGAATAAATAAACAAATAAATAAGTAAATAAAAAATGGGGAAATTTAAAGAAAAAAATCCAAAAGAATATATAAGTAAATAAATAAATGTGGAAATATAATGAGGAATAAATAAAAAATAAATAAGTAAATAAAAAATGTGGAAATAAAAAGAGAAAAAAATAAAAGAATATATAAGTAAATAAATAAATGTGGAAATATAATGAGAAATTAATAAAAGAATAAATGAGTAAATATAAATGTGTAAATATAAAGAGAAAAAAATAACGAATATATAAGTGAATAAATAAATAAATAAATAAATAAGGAAATGTAATGAGGAATCAATAAAAGAATAAATAAGTAAATATAAATGTGGAAATTTAAAAAGAAAAAGAGAAAAGAATAAATAAATGTGGGAATATAAAGAGAAATAACAAAGAATAATTAGAAGCATTTTCATTTATTTTCACATTTATTTCTGCATATATTTATTTATGTATTTTTAAAAAATATACATTTTTTTTTATAGTTTCTGAACTGAATGACCTTATTTATCTTCTGTCTACCGTTTTTTTAAATAATCTCTCTGTCTGTTTCTGTCCGTCCGTCCCTTCCTTAGAGGACGAGCGTGGTCCATCTTCTGTCCACTCATCTTCCTCATCGCATCAGTCAGAAGGGATGGACACTTATGACCTGGAGCAGGTCAACAGTATCTTCAGGAAACTCTCTCTGGAGCGGTACAGCACAGACACTCATGCACTCACATACGCAGGAATCATTGAAAGTTATAAGCTTACCTATTAACACCTTCTTCTTCTTTTGTGTGCAGGCCGTTCCGTCCGTCTCTGTCTTCCTTCTCCAGGATCAGCGCTTCCCTGAAGCCGGTGCAGGAGCTGTCGTTGCAAGGCGACAACCTGCTGAAGGACATCACCCTGGTCGGCGGCAACGACAGCGGGATTTTCATCTCAGCCGTCCAGTCGGGCTCCATCGCTGAGAAAGTGGGGCTTCGAGAGGGCCACCACCTCCTACTGGTATGTAGTTTACTCGCCGGTCCAGGTTCACACGGGGCTGTAAGAGGAGTAAAAGTTCAGTGAGGTAAATCTTTGTCGAATTAAAACCACTAGCTGGTCAAACGGAAGAGAACCAGTAAGACATCTGACAAACGTACATGGACATTTCCAGAAGAAAGTGTAACAAATCCAGAGGCTAAAACTCTCGATGGACTAATTTGTTAAAGTGTAAAAATTTGACATAAAACTCCAAAAACATGAATGCTTTAATCTGTTATTCATCTGTCCTGTGCTGTGATTGGCTGACCAGCTTGAGGGATGCATACGTGACGAGAACCAAAGCATTTCATTGGATACCAGCACTCAGGAAGAAGCCCATTGGACGCTGCAGCACTGCTCTGGACTAATCAGGCTGCACTATCGAGCCAACTTTGACTGTAAGTGTTTGTAAAGGACTTGTGCATATGTATTTATGTATTATACATATACTGTGTATGTAAATTCATACGTGTGGATGTGCGCTCTAGCCTATCGACGCCTTCAGAGGGACCTAGCGGAAGGCCCGTTGGTTTCCGGCGACTCCTTCCACATACGGGTTAACCTCAACATCTCCGGCCAATCAGACAGCTGCTCTCTGAGCGTGCACTGCGATGAGGTGGTGCACGTGCTGGACACCAGGCACCACGGTCACTGTGAGTGGCTGTGCGCTCGTGTCGACCCCTACAGCGGCTCCGACCTGCCTGACCGCGGCACCATACCCAGCAACTCACGGTATGGAGAAGATCTTTTAAAACTAAACGTAGGGCTGTCAATTCATTATAATATGTAATCGCGATTAATCATTTTTTTTATCTGTTCAAAATGTACCTTTAAGGGAGATTTGTCAAGTATTTAATACTCTTATCAACATGGGAGTGGGGAAAAATGCTGCTTTATGCAAATGTATGTATATATTTATTATTGGAAATCAATTAACAACACAAAACAATGAAAAATATTGTCCAGAAACCCTCACAGGTACTGCATTTAGCATAAAATATATGCTCAAAGCATACCATGGCAAACTCAAGCCCAACAGGCAACAACAACTGTCAGTGTGTCAGTGTGCTGACTTGACTACACACTACATGTGATTATCATAAAGTGGGCATATCTGTAAAGGAGAGACTCGTGGGTACCCATAGAACCAATTTTCATTCACATATCTTGAGGTCAGAGGTCAAAGGACCCCTTTGAAAATGGCCATGCCAGTTTTTCCTCGCCAAAATTTTGTATAAATTTGGAGCGTTATTTAACCTTCTTGTCGACAAGCTAGTACGACATGGTTGGTACCAATGGATTCCTCAGGTTTTCTAGTTTCATATGATGCCAGTATTTTCACTCTAGCTAAAAACTGCTCTAAAACTGAGCCTGATACAATCTAAAAATCGATTTTGAGTTAACGTGTTATTATCGCGTTAACTTTGACTACCCTAACTAAAAGCCATTCAGAGTTGACAGTTGGATAAAACATTTTGTTTTAGGATATGAAGCACATGTTACAAACCAGCGTGGTGTCAAAGACCATTTAAATGCTAATAGAGTAATAGAGTATCATGCATCTGTTCTGGTTTGCAGCATTCTGAGCAGGATGCAAAGGTGATGTAACAGTTGAGCAACCATGCAAAGTTTAGCAGGGGTCTTGAGGGGTCTACATCTGCTTTTAGAGTGTGAAGTTTCTCTGATCGCCCCAACGCTGTAGCAAATACCAGCTACACACACACACACACACACACACACACACACTCACTCACACACTAACAGTCAAACCTCTGCACATTTTCACACTTTGAGTCCCACAACCTGTTGTTCTCACCCATCGAGAAGCACAGGATGTAGCTTGATGGAGGACACTCTTAATGATAATACGTCGTTTTTACTTTTCCAATTGTGTCAAAATCATGAATTTGATAATGTTATGTGTTTGTGACTGTAGGGCCCAGCAGCTACTCCTGGTAAAGATTCAGAAGTTTGTGTGTCGAGGGGGGAGAGAAGAGAATGAGATGAACCGCAATAGGGTAAGAAACTTCCTGAGGTTAAAAAATCAGGTACATATATTTGAATATACACCATTAATATGTCAACACATTCACATTTGACTAAAGCAAAAATGCTTAAGCCCTCAGCTGCATCCGGACGCACATCATTCAAAGTCACTTGCCTACTTGTCACAATCCCCTTCACTAATATCTTTTATATCCTATTTAGAAATCGTTTTACTATTTCACAAATTCTGTATTACTCTAAGTCAGAGTAAAACAAATATTTTTTTGATCGTGTGTATGTGCTTGTTTAGAACAATTTACAGCCAGAAGAAGCCAGCCCGTCTCCTGATACTAAAGCCAGCCCACGCTTGTCTCGAGCCAGCATCTTCCTAACTCAGATACTGCAGGTAATCAAGTACAAACAAAAGGTCCTGTTGTAGAATAAGACTTGTGTCTTTTCAGTGCAATGGTGCACCTCTTTGAACGCACCGATCCCTCTCTGTAAGGGAATACTTCACTTTTCCCCCAAAAGATATTATTTTATAATGAACTGCTTACACCCAAAAGCCTCTAATTAAAGAGGACACATTTTGAAACCACATTCTTGTAAAGTGGTAGCCGTTACAACTGCAAAACAATATCAAAACATCCATAAAAAAACGTAATAACTCAGGTATTTTGTATGCTCAGTATACCATGCCACTCTCCAACTTAAATGGTGTCCCAAGGATTTATTGATAACATGAAAGTAATCTCACAACCTTGTTTTCCTAAAATGACTGTGCAGCACTACTGAACAAAGAGCTAGCTCAACTCTGCCTCCATTAATACTTTTCTGTGTCTGTTTTGATTTGTAGTTTGTCAGCCGGGTGGACATCAAGTACAAGCGAATGAACAGCAACGAGCGCGTTCGGATCATCAACTCAGGCAGCCCAACAACACTACCCAGACAAGGTTTTGAGGTGCTGAGACCAGAAGGTGAGTACAAAGTGATGCAGGAGGAAAAAAAACTCCACATGAGCAACCAGAAGAAACATCTGGACAAGGCAACATTTTCTGAAAACAAAAAATACACGCGGGCATATTACTGAAAATTCTAGTCCTTGACCAAAGAAATTATTAGTCGACTAACACTCATACGATTTTATCCACTAATCGATTAGTTGATTTAATCGACAGATGTGTCAAACTGAGTTTCTCCACAAAGAATCACACAAAAGTACCACTTTAAATCTTGTGTTTACCAGAGATGTACTTATCATTTCTTAGAAATATGTCATTCAGCATGAAAAAGTATAAAAAACAACTAATAATCTAAAGAGATTTTTGTCGACTAAGACCAAAGAACAATTACCATTTGAACCATTTGAAATATTTGAAATGCTGAAACTGTTGTTTATAAAGTGGCAGCCGAAATACAAATGCTGAAAGTAGTTGAATTAGCAGTTCAAATAGAAGTGCTGAAAGTTTCAGTTAAAGTGTGAGCACTGAATAAAGTTGAAATATAAAATCACGTTGTTGTTCAAGTTGAAGTCCAAGCACTGTAAAGAGCTGAAATGTCAGTCAAAGCATAGATGATGAATAGAGCTGGAAGTGTCAATCGAAGTGCAAGTGTGGTGTGAACCGAAAGACCATATCAGTGGAAGTTTCTGCTGAAGTGTGAGCATTGAAAGCAGTTCTGGAAGCTTTTTTTGTTTATTTTTGTTTTTCAAAACCTGAGAGTGTGTGAAGCGGCAGTTGAAGAATAAGCATTGATAGAAGTTGAAAGGTCATTTGAAGAGTCAGATGAAAGCAGTTAAAATGTCAGTTGATGTGTGAAAGTGGTGAAATCAGTCGAATTGTCATTGATGTCCAAGTGGTAAAAAATGTTGAAACTTCAGTTGAAGTGGAAGCGCTGAAGTGTGTGCACAGTTGAAATATATAAATATGAAATAACCTCGTGGACATCAAGGCTACTTTGTCTTTCTGCAGATAAGTGTGTCATTATGTGTGTGTGTGCTGTCCTGGTTGTAAACAGATGCTGCTGACCCAGACAGTGAGCTGAGCAGGAGTTTGAGCCTGATTCCCTACAGTACTGTCACCCCCCAGCGGACCCAGAGGAGAAGACCGGTCCTATTCACTCCCACTGCTCTCGCCAAAACCATTATCCAGAAAATACTCAACATGGGGGCAGCCATGGAGTTTGACATCTGCAAACCAGGTCTGTGCATGATGGGAATAAACACACCATCTTAATGTCTTCACAAGGAGTATTTCCTTCTTGTTGGAATATTCCCAGTGTGTTCACCTATTGTGAATCAAAGATGGAGGAGATAGTGGATAACAAGTAGTTAAGGGGGAAGAAGGAAGCAACTATTGGGATTCAGGTCAGGTATTGTCCTGCACTGTGGTGTAAATGTTAAGGCGTGTAACCAGAGATACGGCGGGGGCAGGAAAGGAAGATGGCCAAGTTGATAATGGATGGTGGATGATGATGCGGATGACGACACAGAGGAGTTTAAATCTCTATAGAGTGCTGCAGGACTGAGTCTTAAAAGGGACTGTTTGTAACTTCTTACACGTATAAATCAATCCGGGTTGGTGTCCCATGCAAGCTCGCGTGTGGCTACGCTGTTCAGACAAGACTCCAACACAAACTACACGGAAGCACCAAAACCGCAGTTATATCTAGTGAAGCCCGTCTTGCAAAACAGTGTTGGCCGCGGTCGGAGGACGCGGGGGAGGCCCTAGCTTTGGTCTCCAGGGCCGTAGTCTCTGCTCCTCTGCCTGCCTGCCTTCACTCACAGCTCGCTCCACCTCACGTGCATACGCGCACACTACACACTGCAGAAGAGTTAGTTTAGCTCTGAGAATATCTAGTGAATGTACAGTGGACGTTTGTGCAGAAATAAATGCTGCAGGTCCTCCAGACCAACAGAGGTTTTCCGTGTCTTGTGAAGTGACGGGGCTCCGCAACGAGTTACGTTATCATCTCCGATCGGGTGCCGGTGTCTCCCCTGTTCCCTCCGGCCGCGGTCGGGAGGCTGAAGCAGGAAAAGCCAACACTAGGATCAGCACTGATTCATGGAGAGACCTTCGTCTGGTCAGCTAACATTACTGCCAAGCAGCTGAAATATAGAGTGAGATTGGGGTATTAGCTGACGTGTGTCGCCTCACTGTTTTGACAGATGCTCGCTCACATTAAAGTAGCTCGTGCACATGGGCGAGCGCGAGCAACAGGACACTGACTTTCGTTGACTTAACGGCCACAGGTGTCGCTGTTACAACCAATTTCTGATTCTTACAAACAGTCCCTTTAAAACCCAGAAGTTAGTTAGCATTTTTGCACTTCTGGTTCCCTCGTCTCAAAGTCAATGTTTTTTTTGAATGGGTTTTTAGATAGATCAGTGAATATCCCTCTCTAAAAAAGTGATGTTCATTTGTGACGACCATCTTATGGAACAAAATGTGTAAGTTTCATAAATGTTTGTTTGCCACTGAGCTTATTTTCTGCAATAATCCAGAATCCAATGGAAAAATCCCATTGGCTTTTGGTCGAGGGAACCAGGGCGATGCTGACTTCCCTGTTGACCTACAAAAATACGTCATCCCTGCAGCACTCTATTTAGGGATACAGAGAATTAACACTCCAGTCCCATGACAAACCAACTGCTCCCAGTACAGTGGGGTCAGACACAGAGTCAAACATCTGGCAGGCCAAGACACCGTGTGATATCTTGGTTACGTAGGAGACTCCCCAGGGCCAAAACCTCAAAAGTTTCTGTTCCTTCTGTTTTAATCTAAGTTTCTGAACATTTTTTTTTCAAATGTATACATATTTTTTCTTTCTATACTAATGTATTTTACTCTATTATACTCTATTGTTTAGACACCCTGTCCAAAGATGAGTTTCATCTGAAACAGAATGTGGAGCCCTTCATTCACTACAAAGAGAAACACACCACATTTGAATGCATCACCCGAGAAAACATAGAGGCTGTCGCTTCTAAGGTAGGCTGTTATTGAATAGTGTGTGTGTGTGTGTGTGTGTGTGTGAGTGTGTGTGTACGCACCTGCATTTATGTGTCTGTTCTTTTGAAAAATTTCCCTCATTATTAGAAGCGTCTTACATCTGTATGGTAAATATGGAGCTGGAGCCAGCAGCCGGTTATCTTAGCTTAGTATAAAGACGGGAAACAGGGGGAAACAGCCAGCCTGGTTCTGTCGAGAGATTTTTATTTTTTTAATTTATAATTTTTAATGCAGAACCAAAGACTGGGGGGTCATTGCGACAGTTCTCCATGCTAAAAGTTTGGTTTACGTTGTTTCCAGTTCATTTAAATAATCCGCTTGGCTGCTATTAGGCCACAGCTATAGTACAGTGCACAATTCTGGTTGTTTAATGGCCGTTTTCACACCTAGTATACAAGTTACCGGACAAGGTTTGATATCTATATGAAAAAAACATGACAGGTTTTCAGTAATCTCTTACCGAAACTGCTTAACAAGAGGAAAGAGTTTAATATAGGCCCTATGTATTGTCTTACCAAAGATAGGTTTTTATTAGTGAGCTTTAGAGATGCTTGTAGTAGGTGGATTTTGTTACCGCTGGACAGAGCCAGGCTGCTTTTTCCCTCAGTTCCCTCAGTTCCCTCAGTCTTTGTGCTAAGCTAAGCCAACCGGCTGTTGGTTTTTGCTTCATATTCACTGTACAGATGTGAGAGTGGTAACAATCTACTCATATAAGTCTCTGTAAGAAAGCTGTTAGGCGTAATTTCCAAAATGTTGAAGTAATCCTTTTTTTTAATTGAATTTAGAATTTGGTGTCTAAAGGTCATTGTGACCTCAGAAAACACGTTTGTGGCCATAGCTCGAGAATTCATATGCTAATTATGATAATTTCACACACGTCTATCGGGATAAAATGATGAAGTGATGACATTTCGGACAGACATGGTTATAAACTAAAAGGAATAACATTTTAGATCTTTAAATCTTGGCAAGCTGCCTAGAGGCTCAGGTCATAATTCTCTCTCTAAAAAAATTCTCTCTCGCCAAAAACCTAATTTTACGAGGTTACATTTGAACACATCATGATAATGTTGTAATTTACCTTCGACCAATAGTAATTTTTCCTGAGCAGAGTTTGAATGCCTCATAATAATAACTCAATGGCATCTCCGTTAACGTTAGTAGCTCCATTATTTAGCCAAGCAGGACTGTGCTGCCCACCTGCAGGTAACGTTACTAACTCTCCTCCTGCTGATTTCAACACAGGTTTGTTGTTCACAGCGCTGCTTTTTTTCTCTCCGCCGTGGCTCCGGTCTCAAACGAACTGAAACATAATACAGCGTGCGTTTGCGTAACTATAATTGTGTATGCGTAACTGTGGGAAAGCATCAATTCAGAGGAATCGAGTAGTCACAAAAGCATGAGATACCAAGGAATTGGACAAGTAAGAACCCATTCTTAACGGGAACTGGTTCTCCCATCCCCAGCGTTTTCCCTGTCTGCCAAAGTCACGGATGGCCTGAGGATTTTATCCGCAACTGCCAACAATTGCTAATTTCAATTGGTGCTAATTTCAGACCCTGCATACATCCATGAAGCGGTAATTCTAGTTCTAGTTTCTAGTTTGTTGTTGTTGAATTCATAAATTCATGCATGATTTCAATTATTTTCCGTCTTTGGCCATCAGAGGCCAAATACCACAATGTCCTTTTAAATCTGATCAATCAGGCAAAATGCCTTCTGAAAAAGTTTTTCATGGTTATGTGAGGTGTTGTGTGCTTATCTGTGCGTTCAATCATGTACGCAAGTGTCATTACTACACAATATAGATGTGCGTTTATTTGTAAAATCCGATTGTTTCAACCCCTCACCAGGGCAAACACTGCCTGCTGGAGGCCGAGCTGAGCTGCGTCAAAGACCTTCTGCGGAGAGAAATCTACCCCATCATCATCTACGTCAAGATCTGTGAGAAGAATGTCAAGAAGTTACGGTAGGCCCGTCAAACCTCCCTCATTTTCACACTTTTACCCACAGCTGCGAACCACAACCTCTTTTTCCAAACGCCAATACGTCAATCCTTGCATGACATTTTGATTCCAAGCGGGAGGTGAGATTGAACCCACTAAAGGACAAGTCTGCTGTTTGACTCTCTTAAACTGAGCATGTAATGTATGTGAGGTTCACTGCAGCCTGCAGACAATAGTTGTGAACTTGTAACGGCTGAACAAGAGCTTTTTCTTGTCCGCAAAGGTGAGAATTGGGAAGCTTACTCAAAATACAATATGTCCTGTGGCGTTTCAGTCTGGTGTGTTGATGATAATGTCATATAAATGTGGACTGTGCCTTTAAATAGACAAACAGTCTATGAACCCATTATTGTCAGCCTCTGTGAGGATTACAACAAAGTACACAAACCACTGTTGCAAAGTGTCTACAGGATTTGATCAGAGATAATGGGCTCCGAACATTACCACACTCACCGCCGCAGCGCTGCTTCCTTCCTGTTTCCTGTCCACACAGGAAGTTGCCTCTGCGCGTGGAGTCGGAGGAGGAGTTTGTGAAGTCGTGTCGGGCGAAATTGAAGGAGCTGGAGGGCATTCCCTGCCTCTACGCCAGCGTGGAGCCCGAGGCCTGGGCAGGAACGGACGACCTCATAAGGGTCGTCAAAGATCGGATCCTGGAGGAGCAGAAGAAGACGATCTGGGTGGAGCAGGACCTCCTGTAGACACACGCACAGATACACACAACGGTCTGTACAGGGAAATAGTGTATTGTAGCTGAGCACCGTAAAAAACACCCATGTACATTCTGCTTTTATGCATATTTATGCCAAGACTCAAAAATGCACATGTGGACATTCGCACTGCTATAACATAAATGCATTATATATTTTGTAAATGTTTGCCTTGACTTTGATTTAGAGAAATAAACAAATGGAAAACTTTAAAAAGGGCCTTTTTTTTTTTTTTTTACTTTAAACTTCAGCCTTTAAAGGGTCTTCTGTGAGGGGCACTTTCAATTTCAGTCTGATCCAATTTAACTTTGATTATACCGCCCTCTGGTGGTGAATGTCAGCC
This sequence comes from Sebastes umbrosus, assembly GCF_015220745.1. NCBI lineage: Eukaryota > Metazoa > Chordata > Actinopteri > Perciformes > Sebastidae > Sebastes > Sebastes umbrosus. The sequence continues at coordinate 9,781,933 of NC_051282.1, read as the reverse complement.
TTTCACACTATAGAGATCAAGTCAAATCAAATTAAATCACATTAACCTTTTATTTATTTATATAGGACGTTTTTGGAGCAAATTTGTTATGCAGTGCTTCTCCTAAAGATGTTGCAGAAATAGAAATGTTACATAAACCGATAAATCATTGCTGTTTGAAGAGAATAAAGTAGACTAGAACTGAACGCTTGATGTTTTAGAGAACACATTACAAGTGTGCAACACATCAGGCAACAAGAAACCGTGACTGTCAGCTTTACACGATCACAAGGGTTTTAAAGGTTCATAAAAGCAAATGCATTAGTGATGTAAGCCAGTGGTTCTGAAGCTTTTTTTCATTAGTGACCTCTTAATATGAAGCAATATCTCCTTGTGACCCCTCAGCACCAGTTGAATTTCTGTAAGTTGTAAGCAGTTCGGTCAAAAAGTGTTTTTCTCTTCTCAGATTTCATTTTTAGAGGTCTTAAAGAGGAAAAACTATGCAGCATTTCACAAGAAAGAGTAAAAGATTGGAAAAAAAGTCTGATTAACAAACATCGTTTTGTGCATCAGAAATCATGTTCTTTATAACTTAACATAAACTTAGTTTTCAGCTTTTGGGTTGTGTTAGTGTGTGTTTTAAGAGGCCTGGAATTCAGTTTTGGAAGTGGTAGCTGGTTGCAATTACGTGATTTGAGTTTTTATATCATGAATTGTGTATTGAAGCCCTTGTCTATTCTTTACTCTTTGCACTGTTGCCGTTCATTGCCAACAATGTATTTCATACAAATATGCACTATTTAAAGTTTTAAAGGTGCAGTGTGTTGGATCTGGTGGCATCTAGTGGTGAGGTTCCAGATTGCAACCATCTGAAACTTCTCACGAGTGCCAAGAGTGAAGGAGAACTACTTTATCTGACGCAAAAAACGTGAAAACGTGAATGACCCTCTCTAGAGTCAGTGTTTGGTTTGTCCGTTCTGGGCTACTGTAGAAACATGGCGGCCAGCTCCATGAAGAGGACCCGCTCTGCTCCGTATATAGATATAAACGTCATTCTAAGCTAACGAAAACACAACATTTCTTATTTTCAGGTGATTATACACTAAAGAAAACATACTTAATATTATATTCCATTTCTCCCCTAACTGTTACACTATTCCTTTAAAGTACCCAACAACAGTATATGAAAAGTTAAAATTAGCTACACCTCGACCAACTGTAAATTGCTACTTACACATTAATGCGTTAATGATAATAACCCATTAATATAGTCATATCATAATGTAGCCTAATAGAATATAATAATAGACTAATTTGCTAGGCCTAATTATATTTACTAATTATACTTTCTATATAAAGGGCTCATTCTAAGGCAACAAAAACACAATTATTCTTAGTTTCAGGTGATTATACACAAAAAAAAACATTATACTCCATTTCTGCCAGTAATGTTACACACTGTTCCTTTAAATAAGTTAACTGTCAACAAAATATCCTCCCAACTCACCGCTTTTAAAACTAAACTGAACTAGCTGAATAACTCTGCTGAGTAAAACCTTGAAACTCCTTCAAATCTGAAACACGGACTCATGAAAAAGATGATTTCTGGGTATATTCAGTCATATTATCCATAACTCGCTAAACCTCACTTCGTTGATTTCTACAGCAGACGGTCCAAATTTGGCAAAAAATGGGCAGGCCAGAGGGGGATTTAGAGTAACCCGTTTCATAAGGCTGCTAGATAATCTCCTCATCTGCGAGGAAAGACATGCATACAGCAATATTCCCAAAAATGCTCAAATCATCCACAAACCCAAAACACTCTATCAGCCTCACTTTAGCAAATACCACTGCATTTTTGCTCCATGGAGTGAAATATAAAAACTAATATTTATACTTCTCCCACTACACTTTCACTGTTTTATGGTGAAATGTAATAAAATATATGTAATGATAATGTAATATGATGCATGATATGTCTTTCAGTGCTTAGAAATGATGCTATATAGAAATAGTCTGGATTTCATCTTCTTCTTTTCCTTCTCTTGAGATTTTCTTGCATGTGTGTGTGTGTGTGTGTTTAAAGTAGAATGACTGCCAGGGTACAAAGTTATATTAAGCAAATTCATGAGAACACAGCGCTGCGAGTGAAATCAGGAGAGAGTGGGGGTGAAATGTGTGACGCTGATTGAAAGCAGATGATGGTGTGTGTGCATGTGTGTGTGTGTGTGTGTGTGTGTGTGTGTTGCACAGTCAGTGAATCAGCTGCTCTGTAGGGGCTCCTTGCTATGTTTGATGTCACAGGATGAAAAGAGTTCACAAATAACAGGATTTTAACCGCATCAGCCCTGAGGCAACAGAAATAGACACAGTTATCCCCCTCAGCCACATTTCCCTTATTATCATCCCTTTGCTCTAATGTTTTTTGAGTGAAGATGACATTTTGCTTTTTGCAGGTACAGCAGGTTATTTTCAGCTCCAGCAGTGGGAGGAGGAGGAGGAGGGGGGGTGACTGTCTACATAAATCATCCCTGTGTGGAGAGAGAGACATGTTGTGCTGGAACTGGAGCTGACCCAGAAAAGTGAATTTTTCCCCTCATGAGCTCACTCTGCTCTGCTGAAAAAAAACAAAAAACTCCCAACTACACAAACTCTCGCGATACTTGGTGTCCTACTCTCGCTCCATCTTTTCCTCCAGGACTCGCATCATCACAGGCTCAGCTGACGCGGCGCTGGGAGCTGGCGGGCACAGAAAAGAGGTGAGAAAAGGTGTTTTTTTTATACTTCTTCTTCTTATTATAAACAAAAAATCTTAAAAAGTTCACATTTCAACCTCTCAGTAGCAACGACGTGTTTTCTGCATGCACCTTTGCTCCAGAGCTGTGCACTACTTTGACACCCAGACACACCGCTATTACAGAGGCACGCTGACAGGAGAAAACCGACCACAGGCTGGACGGAAGCTCGGTGTTTTCTTTCCGCTGCTCTGCATTATCTCCACGTAATAACCCGCTCCACGGTGAACCGGGAACACATGTACCGGAGAAGGCTCCCGGTGTGAGGAACAGCCCGTTCCCGCTGCTCTGCCACCCCGTCAAAGGGCTACATTGTGTCCGCTCTCTGCTCTCTGCTCTCTGGCATCCGCTGCTGGCTGCTGCGGACAGGACGGTGTGTGATTTACAGGCTGCTCTGTAGGGCTTTATCTGTCCGTTTCAGTTATTACGAGTCAACTAACCACTAATAAATGATCATTAACAGCCTGATGAGGGACTTTACATCACATTGAGACTTGTTGATGTTAGTGTACATCTTAAAAAATATTGATGTCAACACAAAAAGGATGTTTCTCATTTATATAATCCAAAATATTGATTAAATACTTCACCCTATTTTGTCCATGGCTACAGTAGACAGTAGGCATTGGCAATAATCAGGTGATACGATAAGTATCATGATACAGGGGAACCGATTCAATATATTGTGATATTGTAAGCAAGGCGATATATTGCGATATTTAAAAAAAAAAAAAATCGGAAAATTGCGATATTATAAAGAACAGAAATAAACAATTTTAATAGAACAAATTTTATACTGTAGAATAAAAACTGCATGGTTTTTGCCCCAAACTGCATGCGATTACCATAAAGTGGGCATGTCTGTAAAGGGGAGACTTGTGGGTACCCATAGAACCCATTTTCACATATATTGAGGTCAGAGGTCAAGGGACACCTGTGAAAATGGCCGGGCCAGTTTTTCCTCGCTAAAAAAAATGTAGCGTCATTTTGAAGCGTTATTTAGCCTCCTTCACGACAAGCTAGTATGACATGGTTGGTATGTTGGTATGATGCCAGTAACTTCACTCTAGCTTTAAAACCGAACCCGCTATAACCTCAGAAAGATCAAATAGTGGCTGGGCCCGACAGCGGGACGTCTGATTTTTAAGAGGTTAATTAAAAATCGATAGTGTTTTGGAGAATCGATACAGTATCGAGCAACATAATATTGTGATACTCATGTGTATTGATATTTTCTTACACCCCTAGCAGACAGTAGTGATGAAGTATTCAGCTACATTACTTCAGTAACAATTACCACACTGTAAAAAAACCTCCGCTACCGCAAGTTCAGATATTGGAATCGGTATCGGGAAGGAAAAAATGGTATCGGAACATCTTTATTTCTGTCGATCATTAATCGATTAGTCAACTAATCGTTGCAGCTCTGATTATGATACATTATTGGGTTATTTATCAATAATGCATTAATGTGTAAGTAGCATTTTACTACTATAGTTGGTTGAGGTGTAGCTAATTTTCATATACTGTTGTTGGTTACTTTAATTTATAACAATGCATCGCAGTTTTTAAAATCATCACATGTCTTGTACATAAAATCTAAATTTGTAAGTGATAGCGTTTAATTGTAGTGGAGTTCAAGTATAAACTGAAGTAGGGCTGGGTGATACTTAAATATGATAATATATAATCTTTCAACGGAATAGTATCGTGATGAAATCATATATCATGATACACATTTCCGTCATGTAAATTGATAATGACAGGCAGATACTACCTCAAATTTCTCAGAAAACCGGATCAAACTGATCAAATCTGATTACTCTGTATTCGTGTGCATGTATGTAAACACGATGTATATCTGGAAATATTTATTTTTTCTCCATAATTTCACTTGAAACTTATGTTACATTTTGCACTAAAGTTTTAATTAAATAAGAAAATACTCAGTACTTTCTCATGAGTATACAAAATTAGGCTTTATGTGGTTATTTCATCATACGGACTCTTTGTTTATTGATTTACCAGAAATCATGCTAGATCATGATACATATCGTTTGATATGAAATCACCTACAGTATATCGTGATAGAAGATTTTGGCCATATCGCCAGAGCCCTAAACTGCGGTAGAAATACTCTAAATTGTAGGCTGCTATTACATAGCACTTTCTGCTTTTCTTACTCTTATTTGAGTAAATTCACTTTTCACGCTCCACCGCTGACAGAACATTTTTAATATGTTCTGCCCCTGATATGCCTGACTTGATGCAGATTATGGGACAGCAGTTAATTCGTTGGTGTGCAGAGAGGAAGAGGAGGAGTATAGTCGGCAGCCTCTGGAGAGAGGAATAATGATTTTCCATGTCAATGGTCCCCTCTCAGCTTCAGGAAAGAGGAAATAATATGAGGACTGTTTCACCAGAGCTCCAAATTTAGAAGAGAGAAAAAGCGACGATCTGTGACTTTTAAACTGCACAGGAAGATAGACTGGAGATAAAGTGGATTTAAGAAACATGAATTGTGATTGAGATAAGCCACAGGTAGAGCAGACACAGACCATCTGTCTGCAGCTCTCCGTAAAGTAATATGGGCTATTTTGTGCATTTCATGAGCACAGTGAGCTTCAGTGTGTTTTCCAACATGCACAAAGTATCTTCTTGGTTAGGTGTGTGTAAAATATTTGCTACTGGCCCTCTTTCAAAAGGTTGCTAACATAGAGGCTTTTATTACTTCAGGGGGTGCTCAGTATTAAAGTGTGCTGATGCTGTACCATAATCCATAGGACGCCTGCTATGGGTACAGCGGGATGCTTGTGCAATGCAAAAGTTATTACTTTATGGTATGCAGAGAGCCCGCTGGCACGCACTCATTTGACAACCACTCGCGATTTTACTGCTGGGAGTGGGAGTAGAGTCAACTCAGAGAGGTGAAGGAGAAGTTCAGTTCAAAAAAGTTGAAGCCAATAAACTGTCAGACGTGCTCAAGCTCTTATTAGAAGAACTGAATTTTTATATTTGCCCCGATAATCTGCATGCTTTTGTAAGTGTAACTCTACCTCAGATGGTTGACGAGGAGGAATTTTTAAAACACAAGGAATTCAGCAACACTTGTGAACACTTAAATGATCTCAAAAGGTCGACAGCCTTAGTCTATTATTATACTTTACATGTAACTTGGTTTGTCATTAAAGTGTCTTTGTTCTCTCTCGCTGCGTTTCTCTCTGGCAGTGATTCGTCTCGTTCAAACGTGCTTACAAAATTACAAAAAACAAATCCAATTTAGATGAAATAACGTCTGTTTTTGGCGTCGATATGCTGGCCAGTGATGTGACAAGCACATAATCTGATTTTAGAAACTGAGTTTGTTATTTAACTCTAAGAAAGATGGAATATATAACAGTGTTTTCTCTCTCTCTGTGTGCAGGGTGCTGCAGGCATGGAGCAGAGGTGAGAGTTTATCCATGGATGGCCAGCTAGTTACACTCCTGCAGTGCAGCAGCAGCATGATAAGCCCACCACAGACTCTGCTATAGCTGCCATCTATCTATCTATCGCCATGGTGAGAGAGAGCTCCTGGACCTTGACTCTGTTGCCATGGTGACCCTGTAGCAAGAACCTTATGACTCCAATCTGTTGCCCCGGTGATCACATAAAAAGACCCAGGTAACTATTTCAATCTGCTGCCATGGTGACGGTGTAGAGACACCCTGTAAAGTCGTAGTCAGTTGCTATGGTGATCCTGTAGCAAGCAGCGACACTCACTATGGGAACGTCCAGGATGTTCCGCATCTTCGTCGTCCTAGGCTCGGCCTTCATGATCCTCCTGATCATCATTTACTGGGACGACGTCGGAGCCTCACATCTGTATCTGCACACCCCCGTTTCCCCGGGACCCAAGATCCCACATCCCCCGCCTCATCAGCGAGCTCAGACCTCCCGGACGCCGTCCTTCCTGTCCGACATCGATGCCTTCGTCAACCAATTCTTAGAGCCGGGAACCGGCGAGCCCACAGACCCCGTCCCCGCCGACACAAGTAACCAATCAGAGAAAGCAGAGGAACGGTATATACCGCGGCGGGAGTGGAAGATTCACCTGACTCCAGTGGCGGCCGAGCTCCGTGAGAGACAGGTTAATATCTGAAATTATTATTATCAATGCCTTTAATAATACGAGTAGTATTCAATTTAATTGTTATAGTGGGCTGGGCTTATTGAATGTATACTCCTTTTTTCACATAGCAGGAAAAGCACAGTTATTAATAATAAAATTCATAAATCATATTTAAGTGTGGAAGTGAGCGAGCTGCACGCCGACTCACTACAGTACTTAAATAGAACAGAGCCGTCGTTAATTTCTCTTTTGCTTTTCCTGCTACAGAAGTCAAAACGTCGGCCATGAAAAAAGATCCGTGGGAGGACGTAGTGCTCATATTCAGAGCAATCTGATTGAATTGTGATTTGTTAATTGGAGCAAGTTTAGAAATGAAGCTATGTAATATTGATGGATTTATGACAAAACTAATTTGAAACTAAACTAACTATAATTGGATTTCAACATTCTTATATTGTTGTATGTACAGGGCTGGGTATCTTTCTTTGCATGTTATATATATATATATAAATATATATATATATACACACCGTATGTCCCAAATACCATTTTTTGGGCTTCGAAGCTTCGGTGAGAAATATTCAAAGGTATTCAAAGCTTCGCGACGCACTACCGCACACACACTCCTCATCACACAACAAACAGCATTATCTGTCTGAGAATAACTAATAATAATTAGTGTTAAATATGAATAATGTTGTGGGATTATTCCTTATTTCATGGGCTATTTTGGGATTTATACTTAAAAAAACCCCCAATAAAACAAGCATTCAAATACTGATTTGGAGGTCGATTACCATGGCAATGGTCGAAGCTTCGAAGCATTTGGATCAGCTCACTTGTGTTTCACTACAAATATCAAAATCCCCTTTCTTTACTTTGAGAAATATAATCATGTTTTGATGACATAAGCTTGCTAAGAGTTGTCTTAATACAAGCAGACTTGACACGAACTTGCTAAAATAAAACAAATCTTTTAAAGACCCACGGCCCTACCACACAGGTGTTTTCACAGATTTTGCCTAATTAGACTCATTCTCAGGACTGCATGGGCACATTTTGTTGCACCTGTCTGGGTGGGAGACTTTACAGCTTTATCGTTGGTTACTGGCTCGTGTAGGTTCGTCATGTACTGTAATTCCAGCAGAGCTCCACTCAAATTCAACCTGAGCAGATGTCTAATCAGCCAGAATACTTTGAAACACCTGTGTGGGTGTACAGGACCTTAAAGTCAGGATCTATTGATTCAAGTATAAGTAACAAGATGATGAATCTAACCCAACAGTACCGATCCATTCATATTTACATAAAAGAGTCAAGGTTTTTGAATGTCTCCTTTATGTGTGTATGATGAACATTTTATCGTTTTAATTACTAATAATAAATGTGTTGTTCGTGCTTCACCGAATGGTACAATCAGGAGCAGCGACGGAGGTTACTCCAGGAGATGTGCGCCAATGACAGCGTGGTGTTTCCTGGCAAGAACCGTTCGTTTGACGACATTCCCAACAGGGAGCTGGATCACCTTATCGTGGACGACAGGCATGGCATCATCTACTGCTATGTTCCCAAGGTACGCAAACGCTTTGTGAACATTACGTTACGATCTTATTGCGATTTTAACATTTTGCGATATGTATATATATATAGATATGTATATATATACATATCTATATATATATACATATATATATTTATGAGTATTGCGATAAGATATATTGCAATTGATTAGGTTTTTTTAACTGCAAATTATGCAGTTTGTCAACATCCGTTTTATCTAATAAGATACAGTTTTCACTCTGTTCATCTCAGAGTTTTCATTCACATATGTCGAGGTCAGAGGTCAAAGTATCCCTTTGAAAATGGCCATGAAATGCCATGCCAGTTTTTTCCTCGCCAAAATTTAGCGTAACTTTGGAGTGTAACTCTAACATGACATGGTTTAGGTTTTCTAGTTTCATATGATACCAGTATCCTCACTCTAGTTTTAAGACTGAGCCTGCTACAACCTCTGAAGACAGAATATCAGCCATTTTTATATAATAAAAGATCGATACTTGACATCTGTTATCGATACAATATTGCCACACAAAATATCGCGATACTGTGCTGTATTGATTTTTTCCCCACTCAAGTTTAATTTACTTATGATGCAAGTCTGGAAGAACTTAAACATGTTTTTTTTCTTTCTAAATGATCAAATACTTTAAATTACATTCACGGTGAGATATGTGCTGTTTTCAATTGATTGTAAATAAGAGCTGTCACGGTGTCAGGAAAGCAGGTTTGGATCCAAATGCAGAGGCAGCAGGGAGAGTATCAATGATGGAAAAATTACTTACAGCTTGAGTCCAAAAACAGGCAGGTAACCGAAGTAAATCCAACACAAACTAGGAACTGAAAAGCTAAACACGAGGAGAAACGCTGGAACGTAGAAACAACAAACTAAGGCAGGTACACTGGAAACAAGGAATGACGACGAACTGACACAAGGAGAGGGAAGCACCAAGATACAAGGGACTAATCAACAGAGGAAACACAAACAGGTGGGAAAACACACAAAGACAGGAAGTAAAACCAAACACATGACAGACGGGGAGAGTAACTTTCAAAATAAAACAGGAAACATAAACAAAAACTCAAGACCACGACAAGAGCTGGAACACTTGGCTGTAGTTTTTTCATTAGACAAAAGAAGAAACAGATCAGTATGTCCATGTCCAATCCACACGCACACACATGCACAAATGTTATTGAGGTATAGTTTTTATTTCTTTCAGTTTGCACCCATTCCATTGTAATAACTGACCATCGACTCCCCCTCTCAGGTAGCGTGCAGTAACTGGAAGCGCATCATGATAGTTCTCAGTGAAAGCCTGCTGCGGGACGGCGTTCCCCAGAGAGACCCGCTGGCCATCCCCAGGGACCTGGTCCACAACAGCAGCATGCACTTTACCTTCAACAAGTTCTGGAAACGTTACGGCAAGTTTGCAAAGCACCTCATGAAGGTCTGTTCAAATACTATACCATAATACCATATCATATTATTACATCTGCTAGCTTTAATTCACTCTTGGTGATTCTGTACCTCCCACACAGGGACATCAGTTTTATTTTTGGAGACATGTTTTGGTGGAACTGCAGAGAAAAGCCAACCTGTGTCACTGTGTGCTTCAGGCCACAAAATGATTTAAAAAAAAGTCAATATTATTTTCAATTGCCTCCACTAGGGCTGGGTGATGGTACTCGATACTTTTAAGGTATCGACTGAAATAACTCAGTACCAAATGGTATCGAAACTACAATACCCAGCCCTAGCCTCCATCATCTCAGTTAACTGTCCATTATACTTTATATATATATGTGTGATGATAATATGTTACGTGTTAATACAATTTAAATCCACTTTTGAAGGTGAAGCTGAAGAAGTACACCAAGTTCATTTTTGTGCGGGACCCCTTCGTGCGCCTCATCTCCGCCTACCGGAACAAATTTGAGCTGCGCAACGAGGACTTCTATCGACGCTTTGCACAGGTCATGCTGCGCCGCTACGGCAACCAGCCGACGCCTCCGGCCTCTGTGGACGAGGCGTTCGGCGTGGGCATCCACCCCTCCTTCTCCAACTTCATCCAGTATCTCCTGGACCCTCAGACGGAGAAGGAGATGCCCTTCAACGAGCACTGGCGGCAAGTGTATCGGCTTTGCCACCCTTGCCAGATTCAGTACGACTTTGTGGGCCACCTGGAGACCGCGGAGGAGGACGCAGAGCACCTGCTGCGCCAGCTGCGAGTGGACAACGTGGTGGAGTTCCCCACCTCCCACAGGAACCTCACAGCCAGCAGCTGGGAGTCCGATTGGTTCAGCACGGTGCCCGTCGAGGCTCGGAGAGAACTCTACAAGCTGTACGAACCTGACTTCAGGCTCTTTGGCTACGACAGACCGGACTCCATCTTCAATGAGTGACTTTCTACATAACTGACCCAGACACACACAGACAACATGTCCTTTAATACTACACTCCAACAACAGTGACACCTCCCTTTGTTCTGGGCTTTTGCAGACGTGTCCTCCGGTCTTGTGTGTCCTACACTGAATGTGCACGTTATTAAGGACACTCACTGCTCCAAGGAAGCACACTAATGAGGTGAAGCCAGGTTAATAGCCATTATTCAATCACAACGATAACAAGAAGCACACAAGTAAGAGTGCAAACAGCATGTGTCCCTAACATGTTGTACATTCAGTGTAGTCCTTAACTCAAAACTCCACGCCGAGTGTCAAGCACTCCCAACGTTGATGTCACGCCACGCCTGGCATTTGTGATGTCACAGTTGTGTTGTGACAATCCTGTCTCCCACAAAATGATGTTCTCATACAACTAAACCGCATTCTCAATTACGTAATTTCCCCTGGATTACTCTCGCACTTTTAAACAATTTTAAACATTAACTTTGTAAATTGAAGCAAAACAAAACGAAAAAAACGCAACAACACTACTTTGTTAGGTTTATTAAAAAAAACATTGTTTGACTTAAAGATGCTATTGATAACATTGATAACATTCAGCCGCTAGATGTCACTATCTCCCCCGTTCCATTGCTTTTACTTTACAACAAGTCGTTGCCAGACACTTACCGTCAATTGCAGCCACTTATGACGACCCAGAGACACCACGTGATGCCAACGTTGTTTTACTATTGGCTCACAAGCCTTGTTAGAAGTGGGAACCAAACGTCAGATATCTTCCACAAATATAAACAAAACATACATTTTGGACCCACCAAAAAAAAGTGATTAATTCACAATCATGATATTTTTTTCAGGAAAAGCCATTATTTTATTTGGTACCTTTCGACAAGCTCTGTGGATGTATTATTTTATAAAAAATATTTGTCTACATAAAAACGTTATCAATAAGACCTTTAAAATGACTACGTAAGTGAACGTTGACTTTCACACGGGACATGAACAGCGGTCTCCTGGTGGAAAGTCCTGTTTGTTTGACCCTCCCGCCCACCCGTAGTGGATTTTCTCGCTTGTCATACTCATTATACCCCGTCATTTTCAATAACGTTATTATTCCACGTAACGTAATATACAACATCACCTGCTCTGCGCGCCACTCGTTGTACAGCGTCACTTGCTGCGGCCTTCCGCGAATGTATTTGTGATACATCAAAGACGAATCCGCGACGAAATACGTTTCCCCTCCAAATTGAGAATGCAAGTTCAGTTGTGTGGGAACGTGATTTTTGTGGAGACGGGGCTGGTTGTGACTAACCGTGACGATCACACAGGCTTCGTAGCAGGATGCCGAAGTGATGTCACAGAGCCATACTCTATGTTTGTGATGTCACAGGAACCCTTTTGGTCGTGACACCGACACAGATGCAATGGACAGGGAAATGTGGGCGACCAGTTAAAAAACAAAGTGTTACTAGATTAGTTTTTAGAGCGTTAAGTTGTCATCTAATTTATTTCACATTGTGTAAGTGCCATGTTTATGTCGAGCATGAAAGGGATTTTGATGTATGTGTTTTAAAAAGACATACTAATTTCAGCTATCCGCATCCGAAACAGGTTCTTTTATACCTCATACACAGATTAAGAGGATACTCGTGTGTTACGTAACACATACCAACAACCCCCTACTGCTTCTTCAGACCCGGCACATTAGCTTTCAGAGTAGAGAAATCCATTCGATTATATTAATAGAAACAGACAACACGTTAGCAGCTTGCTTTATTTGAGCAAGCATCTCATCGTCTAGAAGCACACAGCAGCTCCAGTGAACATTAGACGGCACAGCTGGATTTGTCTCAGCTTGTCTTTGAGGCATAAAACTGGAGTTTCTACATTCTTTTCATTTCAGCCGGATGCACACAGGTCAGCCTCCGTCTGTGTATTTTAGTTTTCCAAAGGGAACATTTTTCTTTTATTGCTTGTTGTGTTGCCGTGACGCTGTTCTCATCAGCATTTCATGTGTTTTCACGCACAAACTGCAGCTATTAACACTGACCTACATCGGGTAACCCTGGAGACTGCAACAGTGTTGTTGTCCACCCCCCTAAATATGTTTTTTTTTTTTTATTACATTTCAAGGGCAGCATTTTCACGGGACGCAGTATTTTGTAGCACAGAGCTGAGCACATTAGTCAACAAGAAGTGTTTTTTTCAGTATGTGCACATCACTCCACAAAGAGATTGATGCAAGATGATGCCAGTATTAATGTCACAAGGAAAGGTGTGAGTCAAGATAAATCACATCATGATGCGAGCACGGATCGGGGCTGCATGTTTTATATTAGAAGAGCGGGAAGATAAGATAGTGCCTTTGGTTGCAAAAGTTTACACAGCAAAAAAAAAAAAGTATTTTTGTAGATGGACTTTTTACTTTGAACACAATACAGTGAGAGCTGTACGAAGCCACAAGGTATATTTGATATACTGGGCCTTGTTTATGTTGTGTGGTTATTCTTCGGAAAGAACAGGAAAACAGCAGAGCCCTTCAGCAGAAACTCTTTACGGGGAATTTGTGTGATTCATGATTCTTTCAGTGTGCTTGTGTCCAGTGGATTGCTTCATGTGTTGTTGTTTAACACAGGATTACTGTGTGGTTTGTACTGTATGCAATTATTCTGCAAGTCTCTTAAGATGTACATGTTCACACTATTGACTCATTGTTGTCTCACTGCCTTTTTGGTTTGTTTTGTACAAGTGTGGGGCATTTTTAATTCACAGTCAGGATGGAATTATTCAGCATCAGCGACTGGTTTTTCCCAAAAGTCTGTCAACGTGATGCGTTTTTTTTTCCATGTGGGCCTAAATATACACACAGAAAAATTGGAAAAAAAAGAAGAGGAAAGAAAACACACCTAGTCATCACACACTCCCACTTCACCAGTGTTTGGATTGTCATTTTCATATCTCTTTTTGTATTTTTGTTGTGTCGTTTTCTTATGTTTCTGATGTGAACCATGTCAGAAATGTTGCTCTTGGCTGTATTTATACTTTTAACAGCGATGCCGTAAGATGGAATCATTTTGTAAGGGAAAAAGAAACGGTTTATTTATTGGCAGAATAAAACCTATGAGTACATGCTGCTTTTGTAATGGGGAAAATCAGTCTTGGAGTTGTTAATGGATCTTTGTGAGGATTGAGAGTTTGACTGCTGGTGACCTGACGCTTCAACAGCATTGATGCTTTTAACAGATTAAGTGTCTCTTTGAAGCTACAGTGCCACATCATCTTTTTCCTACATTTTGACCTCATGCCAATTCCTAACATTGATCGCTGTCACAAACCAAAAAAAATAAATCTATTTTTGTGATTCATGTTTTTTGTAAAACACGTATAAATAGTTCATAAAGTCACAAGAGACTTTGGGGAAAATGCAAAAGTATTCATTCAGTTTCATCAGTATTATGGTGTCATGCATCATCTGGTCTTCGTACAAGAGAAATAAAGGTTGTGGGGCATGATGGAAACTGTGTTTTTTTTTGTGAATTATGCATTGTACATCAGTATTATATGATATAATGACACTATACAATAGGGGCGTGAGAAAATATCAGAAATATTGAATATCTGGGATATTATGTTTTGTGATACTGTATCAATTCTAAAAAACACTGCATCGGTTTTTAACTAAGTTTACAAGTTTACATGCCAAGATTAACTCTATTGCATTTGCAAAGATATGTGTCCCTCAAAGTAGTGCGATGATGTTGGATGCTACGGGGACTGATAAATGCAAATGCAGATCCCACTGTTCTGATTGCATAAAAAGGTAAACTTTTTTTACTCAGATTTTATGCATATGGTGGTTTGTTCTTTATGACAGTTTTCCTAAAATTTGATTTAAAAAAAATCGCAATATATCGCCTTGCTAACAGTATCGCAATACACTCACCGGCCACCTTATTAGGTACAAGGTGTACCTAATAAAGTGGCCGGTGCTAGTACCGGGTGGTCTTCTGCTGCTGAAGCCCATCTGCTTCAAGGTTCGACGTGTTGTGCGTTCAGAGATGGTATTCTGCATACCTTGGTTGTAACGAGTGGTTATTTGAGTTACTGTTGCCTTTCTATCATCTCGAGCCACTCTGCCCATTCTCCTCTGACCTCTGACATCAACAAGGCATTTCCGTCCACACAACTACCGCTCACTGGATATTTTCTCTTTTTCGGACCATTCTCTGTAAACCCTAGAGATGGTTGTGCGTCAAAATCCCAGTAGATCAGCATTTTTTGAAATACTCAGACCAGCCCGTCTGGCACCAACAACCATGCCACGTTCAAAGTCACTTAAATCCCCTTTCTTCCCCATTCTGATGCTCGGTTTGAACTTCAGCAAGTCGTCTTCACCACGTCTAGATGCCTAAATGCATTGAGTTGCTGCCATGTAATTGGCTGATTAGCTATTTGTGTTAACAAGCAATTGAACAGGTGTGCCTAATAAAGTGGCCGGTGAGTGTATATCGCAATACATTGAATCGTAACCCCTGTATCATGATGCGTATCGTATCGTCTGATTCTTGCCAATATACAGCCCTACTATACAATAATATTGGCACAAAGATGTCCCTCAAATAAGTAATAATGTTATTTTCTCAGCACCTTGAAGCAGAATTATCCCTTTGTGTAGTGAGGACTGACAGGAAAGCCTTGTGGAAATGGGGGAGGGAATTATCTCTTATCAGAACAACAGGAAAGTGCAGCACACAAAAATGTTAACAGGAAATGTAGACAATTTCTTTTAGCAAACTCAAAGAAATGTTAATGCCTGAAAAGTTAACTTGCCGACTTGCCACACACATACCGTCTTCATGATACATTCATGATAGTATATATGTATATAATGTGTATCGTATGTGAGACACCAAACAACTGTCATCGGAAAGAAAGAAGATTTAGGATAACGCTGTAGCTACAATACAAAAACAGAATTTTGAGAGGGGAGCCAGTTCATTACTAAGCAACTCTCCATGGCATCCTCAAGGTGTCACTGTGTTCATTTTTTTTTATCAAAATCTTCATTACGAGACCTTTTTGAGACATGTAGACTGTGTGTTGACAAGAATCAGGTGATACGATACACACCATGATACAGAGGTAACGATTCAATATATTGCGATACTGTAAGCAAGGCGATATATTGTGACTTTTTAAAATCTACTTTTAGGAAAACTGTCATGGTATAAAGGACACACCGCCATATACATAAAATCTGTGCAATCTATGCAATCAGAACAATGGGATCTGCATTTATCGCATTATTTTGCAAATGAAATAAAGTATTGACTGAGTTCATCTTTGCATGTAAACTATTAATTAAAAATCAATAGTGTTTTTGAGAATTGATACAGTATCACAAAACATGATATTGAGATAGTCAATATTTTCAACCCTAGTGTAGACAGACCAAGCTGGGAGAGCGGCAAGATCTGCAACATGGATGTGATCCCTCACTGGATTCCCACCAACTAACATTGAACTGACATAAATGTGTTTCCCAAACTATCAGAAATGACTTTGTACCCTTTAAATAAATCAAATGCCATTAAACACAGATTGCAAAGCTGCGTTAAATGACTAGCAGGCAAAAAAAAACAACATAAGCAGACAGCTACCATCATATCAGTGACTTTTAGGGTTATCAATTATGACCTTAACAACAATATAAGCCTTTAAATAAACAGAAACACAGCCATCAGTTTTGCTTTTTATATTTATACAAACAGAAATACCATGAAATTATCATGTAACGCCATATTTATACGGATTATTGTTCTTTTGTATTATCAATAATGGTATTAATGATCATGTTAGTACAATCGTAAACAGGCATTTATGCAGATTATACTGATGTATCAATAATGGATTTTATAGTTATGTTAGTACCACTGCTAATGATGTCTGTTTTAATTGCAGGTAATTGTTTCACAGTTGACATGAGTGTATTTAATATTATTAACAGATTACCTATTACTGCTTTATTTTGCAGTTGAGCCTCCAGTTTATGTACAATGCAAAGTTTATCTTCATAATGTAAAGTGAATATATCATCATGTAAATTTGACATGATGGTATTATAATAAAAAGGGAGGGAGAGAGGGGTGCAAACTTGGCCCGCAAACTTTCAAGTTTTCAACTTTAAAAGTAAAAATAATTCAGTCAATAAAATATCAGTTAATCCAAAACATGAAATCTTACTCGGAGAGAACATTATGCTTCCTGCAGTTTCACAAACTCCAAAACAAAAGTTCAGATAGCACCGTCTTTTAGTAGCACCACGTACAAAAGTGCAGTTTTCTTACCATATCTTAAAACATAAACGACTGCTTAGTTTCTTCATTACAGAGGGAGAAATACTAAATATCAGACATCTTTCAATTAAAAATGTTTCTGTCACTGAAAGTAAAAAAGAATTACAAATTATGCATGACAAATTATGTCTTTTTTTGGCTGCTGGTTCCAGCTACAAATGTACCATACAGAGGCGAGAGTGGCATCAATCTCCTCTTCTAACTCTTGACAAGAAAATAAATTATTATATTTCCCCAAATGTTGGATGATTCCTTTACTGAAACTTGTGTATGTTGTTGTGATATCTGCAGCATAAAGAGAATGAACCTGCTTTCATAATTCTGACAATTTTCTATTAGGGTGATGATGGAGCGTATTCAATTTATTTCTTCACATTTTCTCAAAGAGGTATTGCTCATTCTCTGGCAACCATTTTCATTCTAGCTCCACCGCGGAGCACCGAATATAAAAGGAAGAGGAGGACTATATTACAGTGGGTTGCATTCTGCTGCCATGTCATGTTCAATTTGTTTGCTTTCCATCCAGCTGAGCTCAACAGTCTCATCCTCAGCCTCTCCTATTCAGTTTCCCTCCGCGCTTCCTTTGATGAGGTATCCATTGAAAGTGATATAGACATCCACATCGTCGCTGTAGATTGCGTTCTCCCTCTCCCTCTTGTACAGGCGGACCCACACCTCGTCCTTCAGCCCCAGCTCCAGCATCAGGCTCTGACTCTGCATGATGGAGCGGTCGCTGGGCTGGGCGTACACGATGGCCTGCTCGGTGTCGTTGAGCATGAGGTGCAGATACGTCTCCTTGAAGTTCCACGTGTGGATGTTGACGTTGAAGAAGTAGATCCCCGGGACCTGGCAGAGGAATTTCCCGTTGAACATGTTGAAGTGGTCGTCGAGGTTGACGAAGACCGTGTCGAACACGAGCCCCTGGTAGGACTCCAGGCTGTGGAGGGATTTGCGTCGCCCGACGGAGAAGGCAGAGTACTGGACTTTACAGGGGTCTCCTGGGAGGCCTGCCTGGCCCTTAGCGCCTTTTGACCCCGCGGGACCTCTAGAGCCTGAAGGGCCTTCTTGTCCAGCTTTACCTGGTGTTCCTCTGTCGCCACGTTCTCCTTTGTCACCTGAACAGAGTGATATTAGTCTGTGAGAAATTTCCTTCACTGGTTCAGTTCAATTCACAATAACTATTGATATGTTTTGGGGGTTACGTGTTGGATACTGAGGTATAAAGGCTGGAGCTTTCTGTCAAGAAACTCTGGACCTGGTGTGGAGTTGCTTTTGGTTCAGCTGTCCAGTGACCAGTGGCTTCATAAATATGTCTTGAAAAGGAGCTGAGGGCTTTAAAAGGTGCAGTGTGTAGGATCTGGCGGCATCCAACGGTGAGGTTGCAGATCGCAACCAAGTGAAGCTTCTCCTGTGTGCCAAGCGTGTTGGAGAACTATGTGAAAAAGCGAATGGCCCTATCTAGAGCCAGTGTGGTTTCTGTAGAAACATCGCGGCCGGCTCAAGAGGACCCGCTCCCTATGTAGATATAAACGGCTCATTCTAAGGTAACTAAAACACAACGATTCTTATTTTCAAGTGATAATACTCTAAAGAAAACATACTTTTTAGGGCTGTCAGTCGATTTAAATATTTAATCGCATGATTGTCCATAGTTAATAACGATTAATTGTAAATTAATAGTACATTTTTTTTCTGTTGAAAATGTACCTTGAAGGGAGATTTGTCAAGTATTTAATACTCTTATCAACATGGGAGTGGACAAATATGCTGCTTTATGCAAATGTATGTATATATTTATTATTGGAAATCAATTAATAACACAAAACAATGACAAATATTGTCCAGAAACCCTCACAGGTACTGCATTTAACATAAGAAATATGCTCAAATCATAACATGGCAAACTGCAGCCCAACAGGCAACAACAGCTGTCAGTGTGTCAGTGTGCTACATGGTTGGTACCAATGGATTCCTTAAGTTTTGTAGTTTCATATGACACCAGTATCTTCACTCTAACTTTTAAACAGAGCCCGCTACAATCTAGAAATCGTAAATTGTGTTTATGTGTCAAAGAAATTAGTTCCGTTAAAACGAATTTGCATTAACACCTTATTATCTCGTTAACTCTGACAGCCCTAACACTTATCAATATTATATTCCATTTCTGCCATTAGATCCCCTTAATGTTACACACTGTTCCTTTAAGTTTCCTGCAAATGGTACTGAATTCCACTTAAAGGAAATCTGTGGGAGCTCGTTTATCAAACAAGATTCCTTCCTAGATTTTTTCCATCTCATAAAGTGAACCCCGAGGTTTTGAAAGTCCATGTGGCTCCAAAATATTACATTTGTTACCATGATTTTAAAAAACCTGCAGTATGCTCTTAAATCTTCTAAAACCTCTGTCTGCCAATCAGCATGTGGAAACTTTTAAAGCAGCATAAGACAACTAAGATTTGGCCATTTATGGTGGACAAACTGCATCCACCAAGAGACAAAGTGGTCATGTATAGTATTTGGGGGGGGAGGTCTGTAAATGCTGCTAAGTGGCATGACATAGACATAGTATAGCCTACCTTTGAGGATGGTCATGTTGATGTAGGTGCGGACCTCTGGCACCTGGCTGACCCCTCCTGTGAGAGGCTCGGCTCCGCTGCCCTCTGCTGGCTCCAAGTGATCACAGCAGCGCCGGCAGGGGACAGGGGGAGCACCCGGAGGAGGCACCAGGGCCACCGGGGAGGTGAGGGACAGGAGGACGAGGACGCCCAACATAGCTGTGCCTACAGTAAGAACAGAGGACACAATCAGATGATTGAAAGAGCCTCAATGTTTTTGTCTCTTTAGGTTTGAATTCATTTCTGCTGGTGGATCTGGATCATCGTCCACTGCGACTTGCCGACATGCCGATGTTTGGCAGGTGTAATGTTTACCATGATCACCACAGTACAGCTGAGGCTGATGGGAATGTCATTAGTTCTGAAGGTTTTTGGTCATGAAGCAAAGTATTGGATGGATTAAACTTTTGACCCGATGATGCCGCTAGAAAAAAAGTTACGTGATCAAGTCATTATGATTCATCATCTGGGGAACATGAAAGTCAAAGTAATAAATAATGTCTGTAATAAATGATATAGTAAACCCAATTTCATGGCAATCCATCCAATAGTTAGACGGTTCACTCACATGTCAACATCATGGTGGAGCTAGAGGAAAAGTCTGAGGATCACTTAAGTCATTAGGATTCATCCTCTGGGGACCGTGGATGTCTATATAAAAATGTCATAACAATTCATCCAATAGTTGATGAGCTATTTCTGTATGCACAAAAATTGGTGGACTGAGCGAGCTAACCAACATTGGCACCCATAGATCCATTCGGGTAGCATGGCTAAAAGCCAGTCTATTCCGTAGACTGTGTATAAAGATGGACGACATGACACCTACCCAAAAGTGAAGCCAAAACATCTGAATCGCCCCCTGGTGGCTGGCTGCAGTATAGCGGTGGGACATGGGTCAAATTAAAAAGAAAAGTCAAAATCAAGTACATTTTTTTCCCCAAAGATGGTTTCTGTCATTTTAGGTAGTTCTTATCACGCTGATGTATGTTCAAGTGTTAATTTTTCTGATAAGTTTGGTTTTAATTAGTTATTTGAGGCTATAAAAAGGGGGTGAGACGTCATGATTGGTAGCTGTGAGTCTCTCTCGCTAACAAGCTGCGGTCATGCTCGCCTCACGATTGGTTCGGTTGGTTGACCTTGATACCGCGGCTCCACCGCCCGATCACTACTGCGCAGCCTCTGGCTCCAAATGACGTCAAAATCTCAACATGGTAGCTCCCGTATCCGGGATATTTTGGCTTCACTTCTGTATAGTGGGAGGAAGTGGAGACGCTTCGTCCATCTATATATACAGTCTATGGTCTATATACAGTATATAAACACACACTATCTATATCGGTACTAACAGTGTAACAGTAAATTGAGCCGGGACTGCAGAGCCTTTAAAGGCCTTTGGTTAACAGATCTAAGTGGTCTTGGTGCAGAATATGGAGTTAATGTGTCTGAATGCTGTATAAGAGGAGGCAAAACCATGGAGAGCTTGAATAACAATTAAGATAGTGTTGAAATGGAGAGTGGAAGTAATGAGAGCAGGAGGAGATAAAGGCATACATGACACTATATGGTTTTAGGCACCACTATCTGATAGGAATCATGCAGAATTTTGCCTTTTAAATACATTTGAATTAGTCCTAAAAGAAAAAAAAATTAAAGAATCATCAGTTCACATAAGGTAAGAGGAAAAAATCCCCAGAAGTGATTCCATTCAATTTATGAAACACATGTACTAGCTGAAATATCACTTGTTCAGCAGCTGCTCAGAAAATGTGATCATTATGTGTCCTGGATGTCACTCCCAGAGCGGAAAAAAAGAAATCTACAACCCTGAGCCAGAGAGAACATTTAGAGAAAAAACAGGAGTCAGGGATTGTGGAAAAAACTATTAAAGTGAAGCATTCTTTCTACAAAATAAGCACGTTTGTTTATGAGTTGGCCGTGCTTTCACAGTGGCATTTGAAATGGGAAGATTTCTGCCCTCAAACATCCGCAGAGCCGACTCTGAGAGGTCAAAGACTCACTAATGCGCTCCTCATCCAAATCCCAAAAGTAAAGAAAATGTCAAAATAATGGGAGCGGGCATGGTTACAAGGATCATAAATCACATGAAAAATTACCCTGCAGGCAGCCCATAATTCATCACCAATTAGTTCAGGAAAGGTTGACTCCTCACCACGGCTTTTATCCAGACACAGTCAGTGGAGTCAGAGAGCCAAGCGGAGTATAGTTTTCAATGGAAAAGCGATGGCTGTCTGCCAGACTCAGTGATCAGCCAGTATGTGCATAGTGTAACTAGAACAGGGTGTGTTGCTGTGTTTATACAGGACAGCTGTATCCATACTGACTATTGCATCCTTCATACACGACTGGACGACTCAGGAAAAGAAAACAAACTCATATTCTAAACGTTCAAAAAATGCATTGACTGTTGCAGTTTTGCAATGATCAACAGACCAAATACAACTTGGATCGACGCTGTTCCCTCACACTGGAACTCTGAAACTGGACCAGAGTGTGTTTTGTGCTCTTTAACAGTGAGTTACCAGTTTATTAGGTGCGGTGCACTCTAATACAGTCCAACTTTTTATCTTTTGGAAAGTTTTTTGAAACTGTGTCAGAGAAATGTTGGTCATTTGGAGGACACAAAATGACTATAAAGAGAGGCAAATTGGCCACAAGGAGACGTAAAATGACTACAAAGACACATAAAATGGCCACAAAGAGACATAAAATGAGGAGACACAAAAAGACTATAAACAGATGCAAAATGACTACAAAGACACATAAAATGGCCACAAAGAGACGTAAAGCGACTGCAAAGCGACTGCAAAGAGACACAAAACGACTATAAAGAGATGCAAAATGGCAACAAAGAGATGCAAAATGACTACAAAGAGACACAAAATTCCTACACAGAGATGCAACATGGTCACAAAGAGACGTAAAACGACTACAAAGAAACATGAAATTATTACAAAGAGACAAAATGACCACAAAGAAATGCAAAACCACTCCTAAGAGAAGTAAAACGACTACTAAGAGACGTAAAACGACTACAGAGACACGAAATGACTACATAGAGACGCAAAACAACTATAAAGAGATGCAAAATGGCCACAAAGAGACATAAAATTACTGCAAAGAGACGCAAAAAGAGATGCAAGATGTCTACAGAGAGATGCAGAATGACTACATGAAGAATGACTAAAGAGAGACACAAAACAACATCAAAAAGATGCAAAATGATTAGTCTACAAAGAGACACAAATAACCACAAAGAGACATAAAACAATTACAAAGAGACATAGCCATGGAGTCAACATTGGGGGGTGGGGGGGACCAAATTTGCCCTCTGCCCTCCTCCAAGATTTATTTATTTTTTTACGTTTTTCAATTAAAAATATGCAATTTCACATAATTTTGGACCATTATTATTTTTACCATATATATCTGTGTGCAAACCTCTTGAGGAGATAATAAATAAACAACATTGAAAAAGCTTAGAGACAAAACTTGATAAAGAAGTCCACTGGGGACCAACTACAGCAGTTAGATCAGGGAAGAGTCATGAAGTCAGTTTTGATGCTCTCCACATTGATTTTACCTTCACTCGGCTTAGAGGTGTGTGTGTGTGTGTGTGTGTATTTCCAGCAGCAGTTTTGCAGCTGCACGGTGCACATTGAATCAAAAATATTATAAATTTAGTTGGTCCTGATGATGTTTTATCTGGTTCCATTCATGTTGCAGTGGAAATCTGCTCCTTGTGTTGTGGTTCTGTTGGGATTTCCAAATGAACCCCAGATGGCCACTCACTGGGTTTCATATGGCTCATACATAACTGGTTTTGATGGAAAACCCCACTGGAAATGGAAACTTGTGCGTAAAATACACAACAGGCTTGATTCTCACATTTACACGCTCTTGTTTTCCAATTGTGATATATTGTAGGCTATTAATTCTGCATTTATAAACTACAGTGTAGAAGACACAAGCACTGATATCAACATTTTGCAGCTTGCCATGCATTAGAAAAAGCGTGTTTCCATCTGTTTGTGGTCTCGTGCAATCACAAGTTCATCCTATAATCCCAACTACTCAGTGCTCATGCAACCAGCCGCCTGATAACTGAGATGTTAATCTGAATGTTAATCTCACCTCGTTCACGTCTCTGCAGGCGCTTCAGTCCTCCGGAGGAGACAGAGGAGAGAGAAATCCCTGAGTCACCACAGCCTCTCTCCCTCTCTCTGTTTCCTATAGATCCCTCCTAGTTTCATGCACACTCAGGCAACAAGTGTCTGCCCATTCAGCCTATTTGACAATAACATCTGGGGCAGTTGTTACCTGTAAAAGATGGCCCCTGATCTGAAGATACAAGTGTGTTAAAGCTACTGAAGGCAGTAATGCTGGTTCTGTTATCTGGACTGGATAACACCATCACCAACAGCTGTGATGTGGAGCAGTGTACAGTGGAGCAGCATGTGCTGCAGCATAACTCTGGTAGACCACCCTCCAGGGTCTAATTACAGACTCGCTAAACTGCTGGTCGTTCCCCCCACTGGGTCTGCATTTCCTCTCAGCTCGGAATTCCTTCATTCCTCCCTATCTGCTGCAGCTGCACAGAGAGAGAGGGAGACAGAGAGAGGGAGAGAGGGAGGGAGAGAGAGACAGAGACAGACAGGGAGACAAAGAAGCACAGAGGGAGAGAAAGAGACAAAGAAACAGAGAGAGAGACAGTGAAAGAGAAAGAGAGAGAGAGACAGTGACAGAGAAAGAGAGAGAGAGAGACACACACACACACACACGTGCACAGAGACAGACAGAGAGTGAGAGAAACAGCGAGACAGAGAGAGACAGAGACAGAGACAGACAGAGAGAGAGAGACACAGAAACACAGAGAAACAGAGAGAGAGGGAGAGAGAGAAACAGAGACAGACAGACAGAGAGCGAGAGACAGAGACAGAGACAGAGACAGAGAGACAGAGAGACAGAGAGACAGAGAGAGAGAGAGATACAGAAACACAGAGAAACAGAGAGAGAGGGAGAGAGAGAAACAGAGACAGAGACAGATAGACAGAGAGAGAGAGAGACAGAGACAGAGACAGAGAGACAGAGAGAGAGAGAGAGAGAGAGAGAGAGAGACACACAGAAACACAGAGAAACAGAGGGAGAGGGAGAGAGAGAAACAGAGACAGAGACAGAGACAGAGAGACAGAGAGAGAGAGAGAGAGAGAGAGAGAGAGAGAGACACAGAAACACAGAGAAACAGAGACAGAGACAGAGACAGAGAGACAGAGAGAGAGAGAGAGAGAGAGAGAGAGAGAGAGACACACAGAAACACAGAGAAACAGAGACAGAGACAGATAGACAGAGAGAGAGGGAGAGAGAGAAACAGAAACAGAGACAGATAGACAGAGAGAGAGAGAGACAGAGACAGAGACAGAGAGACAGAGAAACAGAGAGAGAGGGAGAGAGAGAGAGAGAAGCTGTAATCTATATTTCCAGACCTGAATTAAAGCCAATGTTTTCCTTGGAGAGAGGCAGTGAAACGTGATCATACAGAGTATATACAGTATATACAGTATATACAGTATATACAGTATATGGGGATACATTGAGGAACAGCAGCTGCAGTGAAAGAGATGTAAAGCATGAGGAACCTCCAGCCTGCTGCAGGATATGATGGGCTTGTCCTCTCATAATTAATGTCCCACATGGACACCAGAGTAATCCACATGATCCCAGATCACCATCAGTAACACCGCTGCTCCGTGCTGCCTCTTGGCAGATCACACGTTATAAAAAATGAATGCATGAAAAATGCTTTGTTTCCTGGACTTGCTACCACTTGGCTTCATAGAGTGGTCTGGTGATGGCCCTCTATCGTCCACCATAGAGAACAACATGCTGAAGATCTGGACCAAAAGTCAAAGCATATGAACCAGGCAGGGTTTTTTTCCTGTGGAATTTCTTACCCGTACAGCTAAATAGGCCACATTTGAATGATATCATATTTTAAGGCAGTGCCTCCCAACATTTTTGGCCCTTTAGAGGAATAGTTCAACATTTTTTGGATGTTTTCTTGCAAAGGAATTAGAAGATTGATCACACTCTTGTCTGGTAATACAGGCCTACAGCCAGCAGCTGGTTAGCTTAGCTTAGCATAAAGGGTGGAAACAGTATCTGGTTGTTATCACACTTTGGTTGTTCTACTGATTAAACAATATAACGTGTTAGGGCACAGTCACATTTGCATGAATCATAGACTGTACTGTGTATAAGAAATGGACGTAGACACCATGACGTCACCCATTGGTTTGTGGTCTGCCGTTCTGAAGCCTCGAGTTTAACATTTTGGCCGTCGCCATCTCGTTTTTTTGCAACCAGAAGTGACACGAGAAGGAGGAGCTAAGTACAACGGAACCAGACATTTTTAGGCGACCAAAATATTACAATTAACTTTCATGAACTGAAAACACACTGTTAAAGGGTTAAAGCTCTAAGACGAAAACACGGACAACTCCCAGACCGGAAAACACTGTGGTAGCAACCTGTCAATCACAAAGTATCCACATCCTAAAGCATCCCCTACTTTATGGTCTATTTGACTCTAAATGGAACCGTAATTTACTAAATGAACATCATGCTGTGTTGAAGAAGACTTGAAACTAGAGATTGAGACCATAAACTCATGTTTACAATGTTTACTGAGGTAATAAATCAAGTGAGAAGTAGGCTCATTTTCTCATAGACTTCTATACAACCAGACTTCTTTTTGCAACCAGAGGAGTCGCCCCCTGCTGGCTATTAGAAAGAATGCAAGTT
The DNA here is from genome assembly GCF_015220745.1 of Sebastes umbrosus. NCBI lineage: Eukaryota > Metazoa > Chordata > Actinopteri > Perciformes > Sebastidae > Sebastes > Sebastes umbrosus. The sequence goes on along the minus strand of NC_051282.1, from coordinate 9,755,286 downwards.
TAAGGCACTTCAGCATTGGCTTCACTTTTCAGACCCGGAGGTTGCCCACTGTTGCCCTTTCCCTCACATAGAGCAAATATTTTCTAATGTTTATTTCGTGCATGTGTGACCATGCCCTGAATCCTAAATTTTTAACCTTTGGACAGAGTCAGGCTAGCTGTTTCCAGTCTTTGTGCTAAGCTAAGCTAAGCTAACTGGCTTAGTCTCAGAAAGAAAGCAAGTAAGTGTATTTTCCTAAAATATCGAACTATTCTGTTTGAGCAAAGCAACATTTACTGGTGACCCCCGGTCACAAGTTTCATATCGGTGAGCAGTGCAAAGATGAACTCAGAAATTATCATAAATACATACATAGCTATACACATCCATTGTCTCCTTATTGAAGAACATTGCAGAGGATGCAGAGGTGGCTGAAATAACTCCATCTATCCATTTTATGACCCCGATCATGTTGCAGATGTTTGCATCGAGAGCGTAGTCCTGTCAGAGAACGAGAGGAAGATGAGGCAGAAGTTGTGCACACGTGTAACATGAGCACAGCTGTTGAACATTACTGCCTTCGGGTCCCGAGGGTTGAGGTTTCATCGGCTGCTCTGCCGTTACATCAGGAGAACATTCCTCTGGGTTTCCGGGCCGATGTAAACCATTAGGAGACTCGTCTGAAACCACCTGATGCTATC